>NC_051070.1:49260932-49585932 GCF_004664715.2 Peromyscus leucopus
AACCTGGTCATGTGTTTTTCTGTAACGTCACTCTGCTCCTCTGTTCAAGGCCTCCCTGAGCTGTGTAGGGAGACCCTGTCTCAAAATACTCAGCACCACAGAGTGAGGTACAGCTCAATGTGCTTCCTTGACTGGCACACTGAAGGGCCTGAGTTCAAACGCCAGCACTGTGAAGGGAGCTGGCTAGATTTTGTTTAAATTAAAAAGAACCTGTTTCTGTGGCTTACAAAGCCCACATACATATCAAAGCATAAGCCTGTACTGTAGGCAGGGCCTTTGCATGGAAAAACACAGGGCAGCCCAAGTAACTTTGGAAACACAGAAGAGAATGAAAGCAATGTTTGAGCTAAAGTACTTGGCTAGATCCAAGGAAGCTTCAACAGAAAAGGAAGGGAGCCTGAAAGACAGTGTAGGTACATGCTTTGCCACAGGAATCAACAGCCTGACTTTAATTTATTTGTTTCACAAGTACAATCACTGGAGATCCAAGAGTGGATATTTACAGAATGTGTGAAAAGCTGACCCAGAATTCAGATGTCAAATTCAATTCTGCTTATGCTGGCACCCTATTCCACATTCACTGTTCTTTTTAGACTTATTAACATGTATAAATGTACAGCTGCTGCAATAATAATTACACTGCTTAAGTAATGGTTATGTATTTCCCAAAAGCTGAGCTTGAGTATGAATACAAGGAGAGATGGCCCTCTCCACTTGGCGTGCATCTCCTAGGCCTCTGGACCACTGCATCTCTTCACTTTCACCTTCCTACTGAAACTCCATCCCACATCTTTAAATTTTATCAATGTTACATCTTTCTAAAGAAGAACAAATGGACCAGTATAGAAAAGCACACCTGTGTTTCCAGCACTCAGGGATTGAGGTAAAATCTGCAGTTCAAGGTTTATCTGAGCTACACATTCTCTCTCTCTCTCTCTCTCTCTCTCTCTCTCTCTCTCTCTCTCTCTCACTCTCTCTCTCTCTCTCTCTCTCTCTCACACACACACACACACACACACACACACACACACACACAGAGAGAGAGAGAGAGAGAGAGAGAGAGAGAGGGAGGGAGGGAGGGAGGGAGGGAGGGAGGAGAGAGAGAGAGAGAGAGAGAGAGAGAGAGAGAGAGAGAGAGAGAGAGATATCTTCAAGGGCATCAGTTCAAACCTTTGCATCACAAAATAGGGATGAATTATTAGCCTTGTCTTCAGGCAGGGAAGCCAGTTCACTCCTGTGGATGGAGCCAAGCTCAGTGTCAAAGAAGGGAGAAACAACATTTCTTTTAGTGTCGTAGCTGAATTTCAAATGAAATGTAGACAGTAAATGTGTGCTTCTAAGCCAAATCCAGCTTTCTAGCATTATTTCAAGTTTTCTAAGAAAAATAAAGCTATTCTTCAATAAAATGCTAAAAAAATATATACCTTTATGATCCTACAGGCTATATGGTTTCTCACAAGCCACTTATTTTTCAAATCTACTGACCTCAAACTCCAGCTACATAATAAAGATCATTGAAAATCAAACCTAGTAATTCTCTAGTACATATGAATTCTAACTATTGGATAGGAAACTTTCAGAACCAAAACACAACTTTGAAAACTACAGACATAATTTCCTTCTTTAAACTCTCACATCTACTGAGAGATAAATTGTTATTTTTCCAATCAATTTCTCTTTGTATTGACCTTCTTTAAAATATAACTCTAAACTCACATTTTAAAAATTTTCTTAGAGTTAGAAATGGAATGAAGGCAAATGGTGGCTTGAGAAGTATGTGACAAGGCATAATTATTCAGCATTTTATCAAGGGCCTTGAGGAACTTGGTGGGAAGAGTTGAGATGTCAGTATATGCTTCCTGCCCACCTGAGTGTGGACCCTGTCTAAGGAGGACAATGAAGAAAAAGGCAGAACTCTCCTGAGGCAAATCTCATTCACTTGCTCAACTGCAGACATGTCGTTCTAGAAGGAACATAGGCAGAGCACTAGGCAGCAACACATCTTAGTGAAGAACCAAATACATCAAGTGTCCAAACTTGATTCCGCAGCTGGCTTGATGCATGATCTTAGACAAATGATTTCATTTCCACAGCTGTAAGATTCTGAGAGCCCATTTCTGATGGTGTGCGGAATGAAACACTCACCATTCCGACAACAAGGCAGGGTATACATTTAATATGGAATTAAATATACATTTTAAATATTGTATAAAAAGCATTGTGCTGTTGGCTAAGTAAGAGGTCTTCCTTTGAGATGGGAAAATAAAGTCAAGTAACATTCTCTACAGAGTTGGATGAACCTTAAATTTTGCCTTTAATGCTACAAAGATTTTAGAAAGTAGAGAAGTCAGAGTTCCCCCCTATGTGATGAATTTCTTTGGCTTTGATTATTGTTTTCCAGGTTTATCAGTGGATAGGTAATATTTAATTTTCTGGATTATATATGTATATATGTATGTATATACAATCCTCATACATTTCAGATGTGCCCACTTTTGACTTTCCAGATCTTCCCCTATTCTGGAGGTTGCCTCCTTACTATATGACACTTTGTGTTCATCGGATACAGGTTTGCCAAAGCCAGCACAGTTGTAGGTAGCACAGCGACCTAGAAAAGAGGGCAATGGTACACACAGACACAGCACTCTGGTCTCATTCAGGAGTAAATATTTTTTGTTTATCCACAGCTGCTTATATAGCATTTAGTTGGCCAGTAAAAACAGCACTGATAACAAGGCTTGAACACAGTCTTTGTGAACTTTTGTCCCTTCCCCAATTTCCATCCCCTGTGTATCCCTGCTGTTATGGTCTTGTTTGCACCAAAGGACAATCCTCCTAGACATCATCTCATGTTTACAGTGCTCTGCAGTCAGGTAGCCACCTCTCCATCAGGGTTTGTGCCTGAGAAAGGAATCCCAGACCATCTGGATCCTAACACGATTTGTGGAATGTTTTCCCCTTTTCTGTCACATATTATATTTTAAAAAACAACTTCTTAATCTAAGACCACAAACCTCTGTTTTCTCCTGAGAATTTTAAGTTTCATGGTGATTTTTGAATTAAGTTTTATTTTAAAAAAAAGTGTTCAATGGGGATTCAAAAACCATCCCTTTGCATACGAACATCCTGTCGCTTCAGAAGCAAGCCTATTCCTTCCAACTTGAATAGTCTTGGCAACTTGGGTGGAAGCGATTAACTATAAGTAAAAGGGCTTACTTCTAAACTCTACCTTGTATTTTTTGATCAATGTGTCTGTGTTGGACCAGCACCACACCATCATGATTAGTACTGTCAGTATGGAAACTGCAAAGTATAAATCCAACTTTTGATTTATGTTTTCCTCATTGCTTTTAACTCTCCTAAATCACTTGTATTCAGTGGACTCTTGTACCCTATATACACAGGTAAAGAGGCTGTAAGAGTTCTGAAAAGTACCAGATTCATCCTGAAGATTAGAGGAGCAATCCCACCTTTACACTACTGACTATGCTGCATGAACACAAAGCTCTGGAACAGTGCTTCTCAACCTGTGGGTTGTGACCCCTTTGAGAGTCAAATACCCTTTCACAAGGTCACCTTAGACCATGGAAAACAAGATATTTACAATTCAGAGTAGTAGGAAAATTACAGTTATGAAGTAGAAATGAGAATAATTTTATGGTTGAGGATCTCCACAACATGAGGAAGTGTATTAAAAGACCCCAGCACTAGGAAGGTTGAGGACCACTGCTCTAGAAGTGCAGATGCTCTTTGTCTTCCTTCAATGGTACATAGTAACTGAAAGCTCATCTTCTTCGTGATGAATCGTGCACGGAATTGTTTCCTAAACTCTACTTTGCAGTTATTCATTGATCATCCATAAAATGCAATTGGAGTTTGTGTGTATATTTCTTATTTCTTACCCTTGCTCAATCTATTAAAACCATTTTATCTGCTATCTACAGGATTTTGCACAGACAAGATCATCCCACCTGCAGGAAATATCGGTGTTGCCTTTTCCTTTCCCATTTGGATGCTTTTCCCTTCTTTTTCTTGTCTAGCAAGGCCCTTTATTTAATACTGAATAGAATTCATGAGAAGCACCTTTGTCTTGCTGGTGGTATTGGAGAAGACATTGCAGTGACTCACCAACAAATACATTAGCTCTGGATGTCCCATTAAGGACTGAGCATCCTGCAGTCACACATTCTCAGTGTTCTGACTAGCTGTGAATCTCAGCACTAATTGCTGTTCCCTGCAAACAGAACTTCTCTGAGCAAAGCTGAGAGCAGAAGTCCATAGGTATAAATGTACATAGTTAGGAATCACTGTGACTGAAATGCATGTATTGTACATGCATATGTATGAAAAATTCAAAGTATATACATAAATATTTATCCAGTTATGTGCGTTTTACATTGGCATCTCTAGTCAGCTGAATAAAGTTCTTTGTTCCTCTTGGTTTCATCATGAGAGACATTGGTTTTACCAAAAAAATTGTCTCTGCAAATAATCCTGTGGTTTCTGTTACATATTTTATAAATGCAGAATAATGTTTTGCTTTTCCCATGAGATTTTACTTTATTTCTAAATCACTTTATTAAGGAATGATTGATATATAAAAATGCAAACACATTTAGTATGAACATCTCAAGTTTGAAGATAAGTTCGTATATTTAAAGATGTACACTACATTGTCACCTCCACTAGGGCAGTCAGCATGACTCACTTCCCGGGTACCTCCCACCTACTTATTAGCTACTGTTTTCTGTGCTTGGTAGGGACACTGAAGCTAAAAGCTAGTGTTTTTGGTGAATTTAAGTATACAATACTATATGGTTGACTTTAAGTCCTATGTTATATAGCAGGTGACCAGAGTTTATATATCTGGAGTAACCAAAGCACCTACCAATAGCTCCATCTCCAGCTTCTTCCCCTCCCTGTAACTGTTGGCAACTATCACTCTACAGAGTTCCTGTGCCTATCTCAGACCCCATCTGTAAATGAGACCATCCTGCATTTGTATGTGTTTGGCACATGACATAATAAAATGGGAGGTGGTGCTTGGCTTTATGTTGAGTTATCATCAAACTTGCATTCCTACAAGAAACCATCATATTTACCTGTTCCTGGATTTAGTTTAGTTTAGGGCCAGGGTAACCATTTTCAAAAGGGTAACAGCCTAGTTTATTTTGTTTCGCTAGAGTTGTATTTGGTTTTGGTATTAGGAAAATTCTGAATTCATTGAATGAATGAGGATCTATTTCCTTTATCAGTGTTTGAAGAGTTGTATAATACTGGTGTCCATTCTCCAACATAGAGGAAAACTGATTAGCCCAGCCATGAGCATAGGATTGTCTTTGTGGGAGCTGCTACAAATACTAGAAGAATCATTTTAATAGATCTGTTTAAATTTTCTAATTCTTTTTTAGTCAGTTTAGGATTTTTTTGTCATTCTAGGAAATTTTCTATGTCATCTATGTTATATAAGTTATTAATGTAAAGTTATTAATAATAATCTTGTAATTCTCCATAGAACTATAAGGCCATTTGTAGTAATGTCAGCTTGCATCCCTTCTTTTAGCAAATTTGAGTCTTTATTGCTCAGTATGAGTTATACCAAATGAAAATTTTGTCAATTTTGTTCATTTTTTTAAAATGACTTACATTTTTGGTGTGGAGAAGTCTCATGGTGTGGTTAAGGCTGGCCTTAATCTTGTGATTCTCCTGTCTCATTGTTAGTGAGGCAATTACAAGTATGCACCACCATATCTTCTTCCAACTTCTTTTTTTCTGAATTCATTGTTTTTCAGTATTCCATGTATTTCCACTTTAATATTTTTTTTAGTTAACTCTTGACTTAGCTTGTTTTTCCATGAATTAGGAAAATCATGTTTTCATTTTCATCCATCTCAAAGTAATTTCTAATTTGCTTCTTTGTGGTGAATTGGCTGTTTCCTTTTAATTTCATTCAGTGATGGGAAGAAATCCTACCAGGATAGTCTCTAGCATGACTGTCTCTAAAGATGGCTTTACAGTTTCCCGTGAGATCTGGCCTGAGCACTTCATGTGAATTCAAGAAGAACATCCTGTACTAAAGGATGCAGTCATCCATCTACAGCTGTTAGCTCCAGATGGTGGGTAGTATGATTCCTGTCTTCTGTGTCCTTTGCTTATCTTCTCTTTAACTGCTCTAGTCATTATTGATGAGTACTGAAGCATGTAAACTCCACTGCTAATCATTCTTCTGCATTATCTTGTGGTACATATAAATTTTGCTTCATATCTTTTGAAACTATTTAGTTAGGTGTACAGGTAATTATAATTTTTTCCCTTTATTTTTGTCTCTGGTGTTGGGAATCAAACCCAGGCTAGGCAAACGTCTCTCATTTAACTACATCCCTTGTTCTGAATTTTTATTTTTTATTTTAAAATGTCTTTATTTGTTCCTACTATCATGCTTGTCTTAATAGCTGTTTTTCCTGAAATTGATGTAATTTCTTTTGGTTATAGTCTTCATAGTGTAACGTCCTGTTAGTTTCTGATTTTGTGTATTTGACTCTAACGCCTTTCTCCTACACACAGAATATGGTTGCTCCTTTATCCACTCTATCGATATGTGCTTTTAACAGGAGTAATCTATACAGAAGGTAACTGTTAGTATGCCAGGATGAACGCTGACACTTTACTATTTGTTTTCACCCCTTTTGGCATTTTTTATTCTTTCAGTACTACTTCATTTTAAAGAGAAACGTATTGTTCTTTTAGTTGCAGAGCCTTTAATGACTGAGCCATCTCAGCCCATGGAGTTGATAAGCAATTTTTTTTCATTTATCTTTTGAAACATAGTCTCACTATGTAGTCCTAGCTGGCCTGGAATTTACTATGTAGACCAGGCTGGCTTCAAATTCACAGGGGTCTGCCTGTCTCTGCCTCAAGTGCTGGGATTAAAAGTTTGTAGTGGCATACCTAGCTACATAGGGTAAAAATGGAAGAATGGAACAGAAAAGGTTAAATTGGTATCTGGCAGGAGAGACAGGTTAGAGAAGTGAATAAAAAGAGTTATACAAAACACCAAAGACCTTTCAACATTTATGTAGAAACTTACTATTGTAGAAACTTCTTGAAATATGCACATGCATACACATAAAAGAAGTTAAACTAGAGTTACCCTATAGCAGGATAGCAATGCCACTACCAAACATCACAGCCTAATAAAATAAAATAAGGCCTAGGGCCAGAAATTATCTCTTTTTGAGTTGTTGGCCAGTGACTTCCCAAAGACACATAAGCATTATAGGTTATCACTATTGCTCTTGGTTACTCTCCAGAATTTGATTGATGTTACCTAAATTGGTAAGACATCACGCTGAGTCACAGAACATGGAGAAATCAAGCTGCACTGACCTAGACACCTCATTCCTATAGGCTGGCTTTCATGGTGCTGGAAGCACTATGCATGCTACCAGAGTAGAAAGGAAACTGAACCCTGCTGTGAACCATGCAAGCTATAATAATGAGTAACCAAACAACATCTACCCACTGGTGCAATAGTGACATCCTAAACATAACTAACCACTTCAGTGACATCAGAGACGTAGCTAACCACTTCAGTGACATCATAGATGTAGCTAACCACCTTCAGTGACATCATAGATGTAGCTAACCACTTTAGTGACATCAGAGACATAACTAACCCCTTCAGTGACATCAGAGACATAACTAACCACCCACTTTCTTTTTGGATTTAAGTCCAAATTCACAAAAGGAAGCCCATACCAGCCACCAAAATTGAGTCAAGAACCTATAGCTAGACAAACGGGTACTAGGGGAGAACCTATTAGCATTATTCTGTTAAATAAACATAAGTATTAAACAGACTCCTAGAGACTTACCATCATACTCATAGATTAATGTACCTCTTAGTTCTCATTAGAGAAGCTTTATTTTGTAATAAACGGTGACTAACACAAAGACCCACAACTAGCCAAGGTACAGAGAATAAAAAATGGCAGAATGCCCCAAATAGAACATGCATACTCCACCTCCATGTTCTCAAGGTTCAGAGATCATTATGTACAGGGACAGAAAGAGTGTAGAAGCCAACCACTGTGGGTGACTACAGGGAAACAGTGTCTTCTGGACATAGCAGGACAGCCACATATACAAACTCATGACAGTTATGATATCATCTGTAAGATCTCTGCAAGCCCAGGCCAGACCAAACATCAACATGGAGAGAGTAGGTGGACATGACATCCTACCTCTAGCTGGGGATCCACTGGCGGTTGATTGATTGCTGCTGGGACAGAGAGAATCAGATTTCCCTGAGAGTGTAGTCACTGGTAAATTGACAACACTCTAGTAGAAGGTTGATAGCTGCTGTGGGGAGAGGGAGAATCAGATTTCCCTGAGTATAGTCACTTGTAAGTTGACAGTACTCTAATAGAAGGTCATATACACATCTAAGAATATTTGGGCAACACAAATTGGTCCTGATTTATGACAAAATAACACAAAGTCAGGTGGGTAGGGAAGAAGAGTGGATCTGGGAATATGATTAAATATATGTTCTATAAAACTCTCAAAGAACTAATATTTTTAAAATAAACATTTCTCAATATGTATTATGTAGTACACTATTTTATTTTTCTTATGTCTTTCATTTATACTTTTTAATAATGTTAATGGCTGAGATAGCAATGTCTTCATTTTCAAACATTTAGTTCAAATTAAATCAATGTGATATTAATTGAGCTATGTGCTGCTGGTATTTTACAACTTTCTATCTCTGTCCTTTCCCCTCCTTGTGCTATTATATTTACATTTAAATTAAAGCTATATATGTTGTATGCCCAGGAACACATAATATTTCTACAATTACTTTTAAATCAGACAAAACAAAAATACACTGCCTATATTTTTTTTTTTTTACTTTACTGGTGTAGTTATAATTCCTATACTGTATTTTTATACACATTTAAATTACTCTTTAATGGTCTTTCATTTCACCCTTAAATCCCCCTTTGTAGTATCCACAGTATCTATAAAATTCCTTTACTATTTTCAGACATGTGTGGAAGTAGTGAACCCTGCTTTGTTAATCTGGTAATTTTTTGCTTTTCTTTATTTTATAGGGGTACTGTCATTGGGTACCGAATTATCAGCTGCCTAGCCTATTTGGTAATCTCAAGGCCAAAGAAGTATCTCAAAAACAAAGTAGACAGTGCCTCAGATTGACCCCTCAGGTCATCTTTTTGCCTCCATATACATCTACACACACACACACACACACACACACACACACACACACACACACTATTGATTGTAAATTATTTTTTAAAAAATGTGGCACAATTATGGCCCTTTCATCTTGATCACTAAAAACTTGCATCCTAGGATTTTTCATCTTAGAGGATGAGTGTTCTCAGGCATGCTGACTTCCTGTGTCTGCTCTAAGTACCTGGAGACATTATCTGATTTTTTCCTGGTTTTGTTTCCCTCCATTTTGATGACAACAATTAGATTCTACTGCTATAGAGCTAAATATTAAGCATCCTTTATTCCACTGTTTTTATTATGGACTAATAATCACTATTAATTAGAAGCATTTCCCATCTGGAAGCTGTATCTTCTATAGTAAAACAGGTAAACCACTAAGTTTAGTATCTTTTGAAAATTTAGAAGTTATACCCTCAGTTAGAATACAAAGTAACCAGAAAATAATCCTTTACATAGCAAACATACAAAATGGTTTGGTATGGTATACTAAAGAATGACTTGTATTTTATTTAAGTTTTCTAATTATTTAACAAATAAAACAATCTAAACCTTTGACATCTCTATCTATGTAGTTTGGCAGCAAAGTAGGGTCCCCAGAAAGCCATAATGATGAAACAACAGTCTACTATTGTTCCCTCAGAAACCACTCCTGAGAACTAACTGCTCCTGATAAGCTCTTCAGGGGAATGAACTGCAATTTTGATGACATTGGCTTCGTTCTGTTCTTTCTGGAAGTCTACTATGCACAGAGGAGGTATTCTCACACCTTTTTGAAATCCTGTCTCCTTTGCATACCTCTGGTTCATTCTGGAGCTTCTTTCTCTTCCCTTCTTCATGTCTCTGCCTTTTCTCATCTTCAATTCTTTGATTCACAGCTTTTCATTGGCATATATTCCTGCTATGTCCTGAGTAATCTTGTGTAGCTTTTATAATTTGAATTACTACCTATCTGTGGGTGGGACCCAAAAGGTACATTATTTACTTAACCCTCCTCCAGAGCTCTCCAGGATCCTATATACAAATGTATCTTGAATGTCCCATAACAATCTCAAATTCAATGTATCCCAAACTATGTTCAGTTCTCTATCTCAACTCATTTTCTTCCAGATGGCTCTATTTCAGGACAACCATCACTTAACTAGTACTTCAAGCTCCATGCTTAAGGTCATCTATAATTTCCATCTTTTCACCTTTTACACCACATCATTATTTGGCCAATTTGGCCTCATCTACAAGTCTCAAAACACCTCTTTCAACTCGAACTTGATCCCATTCATAAACCATATTATAGACCATCATCTCTTGTCTAAATGTAATGTTGATCTCATACTTCCTTTCCTACTTTATTACCTCTTCCATGCTTCCAGAAGAGCCTGTAACACATGATTCTCCTTCCACATTTTGCCATCCCCCACAGATAAGTAAATTTCCCCTGCTGTGCATTTGTCTACCTTCCTACTTCTCCTTTCTTCTTCTGTGTGTGTGCACGCATGCATGCGCATGCGCATGCATAAGAGAATATGAGAGAAATCCATATATGCATATGTGCACATATATGCAGGTATGAGAAGTCATGTGTGCATGTAATTCCTAAGCATGTAAATTCCCAGTGTCTTTCCCAGTTGCTTCTCCATTTTATTTTTCTCAGACAAGGTGAGACTCAGTTACCTTCTCATTGCTGTGATGAAGCTTCCTAACAAATGCAACTTAATGGAAAGGGAGCTTGCTTTGTGTTACAGTTCTAGTGGGGCACAGCACATCATAGTGGTTAAAACCCAGCACTGGACAGTGAAAGCATAACGGGAAGAGCAAGATGCCAGCTGGTCACATTGGGAACACACTCAAGAATTAGAGAGTGAATAGGAAGTAGGTCATAAAGCTTCAAGACCCCACTCTTCCACTAAGGTGCCTAAAATTTTCACAGCTTTTCCAAACAGCTCTAACAGCTGTGAACTGAGTGTTGAAGCACAAAGCCAATGGAGGATATCGCACATTCAAATCACAACAGGGTTTCTCACTCAATCCTATTTCAGCTAGTCTGGTCGTCAGCATGCCTCTAGAATCTTCCTGTCTCCACCTTCCCCAGTGCTGGGTTACAAGCATATATTGCCATGCTTGGCCTTTACTTGAGTGTTGACAGTCCAAACTCAAGGTCTCGTGCTTGAATAGCAAACAATGGCCACTAAACCACTTCCTCAGTCTCCAACCTTCGTTGTCATGTGAACTGCATGTATACTCTGAGCTCTCCATGCTGACTTTGTCCCTGGGAGAAGCTAAAATATCTGTCTTTAAATTCAGTGGGTTAACCCTTCTCTACCTCTTTTACATTCTGTTAAATTATCTGTGAAAAATGCCCTACTCTGACACTAGCTAGTGTTAGGCTCTAGTCCTCTGGGTTCCTACAAATAAGTGTCTTGTATCCTGCCTTCCATGACAAACACAGAAGTCATTTCCCCTCTCTCCATTTTTTTCGACTTTGAGGGCAGTGGTTGCATACCACTCCATTTGTACTTTTGGTGCCCAGCATATTAATTAATAATAAGTTCTCAGTAATTATTTACTAAAAAGAATATTGGTTCTGGACTCTACCATATTAAGCATATTCTCCTCCACAAGATAGCATTTCTTTTTCCATCTGAGTACAGTTTTCCATCCTAAAACTTGTAAAAATAAATTATCTTACCATAGTCAAAAGAAGATAGTCATAATACCAGTTGCAGTTTATTTACTAGATGCTGAGCAATGAGTTAAAAACTTTGCAAGCATCTTCTCATTAACCCTAAAATGCTATAACATGGTTTCTGTTGTTACCCTCACCTTATTTATACAGGGTTAGAATCTTAGATAGATTAAATTTCCCAAAATCAGATAATAAAAAGGAAGTGAGTTGCAGTGTGAAGCCACATCATTGGACTCTAAGATCTCTTCAGGAATCAAAAATAAAACAGAGCCTGAGTGACTGAATAGGAGTTCATGAGATACCATAAAGGTCTTTGGAGAACAGACTTTGTGTCTTAAGCCTTAAAGAATAAATAGATTAATATTTAAATTTTTATAGGTATTTAATAATTGTATGTATGTCTTTCCATTTGGGATTCTAATACCAGTGCACATCAAGATGTCACCAAATGATCTAATGTTCTCTACCAACATTATTGTGCTTATTCATTCACCAAGCACTTATGTGACATCTATTTTGTACATGAAAAGACTGAGCTACTCCTTCTCTGTGTTTATAGTACACAGGAAGGGACAATATTCTCACTAAAATGATGATATAGCATATGGTCAATGCTGTATCTAGATATCGACAGAGTTGAAAGTGGGCTACCTACAACCAGTAGGAGTGTCAGAGGAAGTTACCTGGAAGACGACCAAAGTGAGCAGGATGCTTAGACAAACCTCATTACTCTTAGAATTTAAGATTTTCTACCAAATCACTTACAGATCTTTCCATAGTCATATCAAATGATTACTTAATTGCAATGTAATGTTTCTTTTATATTTCTTGCTTAACTATGCTATTTTTATTTTAACATAAAAATCAATAAGAAAGAGTTCAGTGAGGCCCATTTTTTAAACCTCTGATATCTAAACATGAGTGAGGAGTGAGATATAATTCCCACAATGAAGATACTAAAACACATAAACAAACCAAAAGACTCTTTTAGTTAATTAGCAATCATTAAACAGTTTGTAGGGTGAGAGAACAAGCCTATATAAACCTGAAGCATCCCAGATTGGGAATAAACCTAAGAAGAGTTCCATGTAGGAGCCAACAGTTGGGTCGAGTAGGAGGACACCAGAGAGAAGGAATATTCTAGAAAGAGGAGGTGGAATATGCAAAATCATGAAGGTGAGAAACATCACAGAGTTAAGTAGAAAAAAAAAAGGCGTGTGGTGGCAATTCCAGGAGGTGTTGTATTTGGGAGAATTTAAAGCACACAAATATAAAATAGCAAGGAATTAGGCTGCATGGTAGGGGAAGCATAGATCTGAAAGGGTTTTATAAATCATAAGGTCATTCTTAAGTAGCAAGCAACCTTCATGCATCATTAAGTTGAAGTAATAAAAGTTCATTACTTATGGCATACACCAGCCCTGGGTTCATTGTAGCTCTGCTCAAGGTATCTTCTTCACTCTAGGATCCAGGAGGAATAGCACTTCCCATATAGGGCACTGCTTATGTGAGAATAAAAAGCTAAAGCAGAACTACAATACAGCCCACAAACCTATTGCCTCAGTGTGGTAGGTAGCACCTCTTTTCTCAGCTTATTTGCCAAAGCAAGTCACCATCAGGCCTGATGGCAATGGGTAGGTAGCAGGGAAGTCTAATTCTATCTCAGGACAGAAAGACAAGTTGTCACAAACAAAAATAAACTATACCACATCACCTTGGAAGCACAGACATTAAGCTGTGGCTGGTGAGTGGCCAATAAAGTATTTAAAATGCTCTAGCTAACTTTGCATCATAGACATGACAAATTAGTTTCTATGTGAGGGCCTAGTCCGGAAAGAGTGCAAAGGCCAGATGCAAGTATATAAACATTCATCACTAGGGCATTTTGTAGTTGGAAGATTTCCTGTGTCCTACCTGGCCCAAGGTAGGGACAAATCTCTCCCACTAGCTTCTCACACACTGACTGTGCATCCTAACTTTAGTGTTTGCAATGTCTACAGATGAAGGTATGCAACCAGGCACGCAGTGATGGGCAACTACTCCATCCCATGAATGTAAAATTTCAGCCACATTTCTAAAAAACAGAATGACAGTCTGAACTAAATTTTAAAGTCTGAGATGATACTGGCGAGATGTGAGAGGAAAGGAGGAGACATTCAAAATTAAATGAGCTATGAGGGACCATGGAGGTATTAACTATTTTAAAGAAAATGTTATGTTATCCCTAATTTTAACAGTTACTCAACTCTATCTAGGCAATGAACCTTATACAGCAACACTGCTAACTTCTAAGACAAGGGTATTCAATTTATTTTTCTGTCACTGTGATGAAACACTATGACCAAAGCAACTGAGCTCATGGTTTCAGAGGAAGATACCATAAGGGTGGGAGAAACATGGCAACAAGCAAGTGTAGCAGGAAGCTGACACACCACATCTTCAAACACAAACATGTGCAGATGGTGTAGTGTGTGTGTGTGTGTGTGTGTGTGTCTGTGTGTGTGTGTGTGGCATGCTTCTCCAACAAGGATGCACTTAATGAGACATGTCCCTAAACAGCAAAACAACTTGGTCCATAGTTGGTTTTGCTGTTTAGGGATGTCATGAAACCTATGAGGTGCATTCTCATTAAGCACCATACAGGATGCTTGAATTCACACACACACACACACACACACAGACATGTGTGTGTGTGTGTGTGTGTGTGTGTGTGTGCACAAGTATATAATCTTGAAGTCTGAAATATTAGCTAGGTCTATAAGAAAGGCTGTTTCAAAACAAATGATGTATGAAAAAAAGCACTGGTATGTCTATTATATGTATGTATACATATACATGTATGTATATAAATATGTGCACACATACAAAAGGTGGCAGATAGCAACTAAATGAAGACTGAAGGGGGAAGAGAGAGAGGGAGTGTAGGGTGTGAGAGAGGAAAACAGAGAATGATGAGAACCCACACCTAGGCTTTGCTTTACACTGTAGTTAAGTTTGAATCTAGATACAAATCAAACATTTCTTTCCAATATCATTATTTTAAATTTCTTCTGATTAGATTTTCTTTCTTCTTTAAATACACAGCCTCTAAGTGAATTTTAACATTTTTCTTGGATTTGTCAAATTCATTTCTGCTTCACTGTATTGAGATTGGAAACTATTATTTGTATATTTTCTGCTTGGTCACTTAACATCATTTTGTGATGTGATTATTTTATGAATGTTCCATATACACTTGAAAACAAGATGTTTGAAATTTATCGTGAGGTTCAGCCTGGTGTTTGGCTGTGGATCTCTGCATCTGCTTCCATCAGTTACTGGATGGAGGCTCATGTTTGTCCTTCTGAGTCTGTGTTACCTCACTCAAGATGATATTTCCTAGTTTCATCCATTTGTCTGCAAATGTCATGATGTCATTGTTTTTTTTTTGCTGAGTAGTACTTGTGTATATGTACCTCATTTTCTTAATCCATTCTTCAGTTGAGGGGCATCTAGGTTGTTTCCAGGTTCTGATCTCATTGATCAGATTCTCTCTGTTACTAATAATGCTGCTATGCATAGTTGAGCATGCAGGAGTCCAGTCGAAGAGACAGAAAAGGGATTCTATGAACAAGGGGCATCAAGATCATGACAGGGAAATCTACAGAGACAACCAAACCAAACTAGTGAGAACTCATGAAATTTCTGCTTCATTGTATTGAGATTGGAAACTATCTCGACGGAACTGGACTAGGCCTTCTGTATAAGCAAGACAGTTGTGTAGTTTGATCTGCTTGAGGGGCCCCCTGGCAGTAGGATCAGGATCTATCCCTGGTACATGAGCTGGCTTTTTGGAGCCCATACCTATGGTGGAACACCTTGTACAGCCTTGAAGCAGGTGGAGGGGCTTAAACCTGCCTCTACTGTATGCACCAGGCTCTGCTGACTCCACATGGGAGGCCTTACCTTCTTGTAGGAGTGAATGGGGTGGGGGGTTGAGGGAAAAGGCTCAAGGGGAAGGAGGAGGGAAGAGGGGTATCTGTGATTGGTATGTAAAACGAATAAAAATTTTCTTAATTAAAAAAAGGAAATTTGTCGTGAACCAAGTTTGCTTAGACTAGTTAATTAAAGCATGCTACTATTCTAGACTGCAGGTTAGGCTAGAACATCATCAAATTCAAGATTGTAAGGGTTGCTGATGGGGTAATTATTACTTGGTCTTGATGTTAGCAATCACCTATCTCCATTTTATTCAATGGTTTTTAACTAGAATTCCGTTTTGCCTGATAATAAAATCCTCACCCCCTATTTTCAAAATAGGCTAGTTTTGCCTATTTTTTTAAAAAAAAATATGTCATATTTTTACTTCTGTCTCCTGTACATAGTATACGTAAACCTGCTTTGATTAAAGGAGTCAAACTGGGTGTCATTCTCAGGAGTTCCCTTTATCCAGACATCCCTGCCTTATTCCCATCACTATTAGACCCCAGGACCAACCCAGAAACAAGCCTATTGCTATGAAGGCAGAATCCAGTGAAGTCAGTAGATGATGCCATAGCACAGTAAAAGGCATGTGTAAACAAGCGGTCCATATCACAAACAGAGCAGGGGTGCGGGGGTGGGGTGGGGAGAGCATTTGGACCAGGCTTGCTCTTTTACAACAACCTTCTTGCAAGAATTCCTGAAGGAATTAATTGAGAAATGCCTCCCATACGAAATAACCTAAGCCTCTCACTGAAGCCCTATACCCCAAGATGCTACATTACTTACCAACACCCTTTCAATGAACGACTCAATCCTAACGGACGTGCCAAGGGCATGAACCCTTCTTAGACCATAGCTCGCTTTCATCATTTCAAACATTCAACGTTCTCTGTGGCCTGGCCTCTTTATCTCTCTACCATTCCTGCCCTGCTCTGTTACCATAAGGACTTCTGTGTTTTGAATCAATATTCAACATCTAGGGTCTAGTCTATTTTTAAGCAAGTCCTCTACAAACATTTATCAAGTTGGAAAATAGTGAATTATATATGAAGAAACAGCCTCTGAGAATTTACATAGCTTTCCCTGAGCACTAAAACTCTGAGGTTATCATACTATATTTCAACTCTAGTGGAATCTTAAAAGGATTTTTGAGAATGTTTCATTACCTATCCATAAAGGTTAAAATAAAATCAAACACTGTATTATTCTCCGAGCCCCAGCTGGATACTTCTGAGAGAGTCTATCCAGTTCTTTAGTGTTCATTGTATGGATTTCCATCCCCCTAAGGTAGCTACATATAGGCTGGGTAACTATGCTCACCCCTGCCCTGCCGCTGGTGCATGAACAAAGCCTCAGACTGGAAGCCATCCTCTGAAGCCGCCACCCCTGTGTGTTCACCAATACCCACCACTGGATTACTCAGTCTACCTAGAACCCACTGATCCTAAGAAAGTATCAAGGAAGACCTGCTCCATGAAATTTAGCATCAATGTGAAAAATATTACTGTTATGTGACCATAAGAGCTTCTTTAATGGAGGCAGAGACGTTAAAAAAAAATTTCTCAAAACAAACTGGCATTTTAAAAAAGACTCCATCTTTTTTAGAACAGGAAGTAGGACAGAAAAAAAATGTAAAGGAAGTTAAAAGAGCAGACTTCCAAATGATTTATCATCTTGAAGGGAAAGGAAAAAAAAATGTCCCTGGGAACAACTTTCTCAATATAAGAAGTGTAGATATTCTTGGCCTAATTCCTGTCTAGCACATCTTTGCACTGTTCCTCTCTCTGCCACACCTCCCCCAGCCCCTATGCTAAGGAGTGCTCATTTGCATAATTAAACTGCTTGACAGGGATGCTGAGGGAGAAGGTAGTCACTGAGCCAAGTGCTCTTCAAATGCCATCCTTACCCACATCCCCCTAGACAAGAGAAATCGCTAGGATGGGGGAAGCTGTGTGCTGGTATTCAAAATGCCTGTGACACATTTCATCAAATCAAAAGTTTATCACGGGGAGACTGGCCCGCAGACAGAAAAAGGATGGCACACAGTCAAGCGAGAAATGTACGGGTGAAGGAGAACTGAAATGGGGAATTTTAATGTTTTGAGCGGCTTCTGGTACCGGCTGAGGCTGTCTACGACAGGACACAGACAGTGGACACCAGATGCCATATTAACCAAATTATCTTTAGGTTTCTTCCAAGATGCCTTCAAATGTTCTAGTGTTTGATGATTTATCTCTAAATACACACACTTGTGAGATTTTTTTTTTCCACCTCAAAGCACTGAGGAGTAAGACTATAGATGATACTGATTAAGGAGAAACTTCAGGGGAAAAAATGTGGGACCTCAGTTTGGTGAGGTTTCACATTAAATATCTCTGTAACCCCCATTGAGGCTTCTGTAACAGTCATGCCTACAAGGTGGGGCTGAGAGAGGACGCTGAAGACCCGAGATCCGGATGTGCAGGCTCTCTTGGTTCCTGGACCCTGCTCGCTGGAGCTAGACCGAGCAGAGTTCTCCAGAGAACACTGCCAGACTGTGCCACACCTTTCCCAGACCCTGTAGCCTATCCTTTCACTTGTAAGCTACACCACAAAATAAACCTCCCTTTTAACTACGTGGAGTGGCTTTAATAGTTTCACCAATACCACAGTGACACACTTCCTCCAACAAGACCACACCTACAAGGCCATACCTCCTAATAGTGCCACTCACTATGAGCCAAGCACTCAAACTCATGAGTCTATGGGGCCATTCCTATTCAAACCACCACAGGAAGGGATCAAGAACTTTGCCTTAGGCTAACTCTGTGAATGTTTTAGTCCCTTCACATTTAACTCTTAATGATGTTAACCATGAAAACTGGTTAAAGCATTAACAAATAAGACATGTGGATTTTGGTATGTCTTTTTTTTAAGATTTATTTATTTATTATGTATACAGAAGAGGGTGCCAGATCTCATTGCAGATGGTTGTGAGCCACCATGTGGGTGCTGGGAATTGAACTCAGAACCTCTGGAAGAGCATTCAGTGCTCTTAACCTCTGAGCCATCTCTCCAGCCACCTGGTATGTCTTAACTAATGACTGGATTTGGGTTTTAGCCAGAACACAGGGCAAAAGGGTATTCCTTCCTCCAAATTACCTAGCCTTATCTTACAGCACAGATCCAACCTTAAGTACATTCTGCATCTCTCCATGCAATGTTTGTCAAGCAATGGTCTTCACACATCTTCCATGGTGGGCTCTAACATTAGTAGTGCTGCCTAGCATTAGCTTTAAGACCCATGGGCATGAGTTAAGCTAATGCTTCTCTTGAACAATGTTACATGACAGCAGATGTCTGGTCTGACTAGTTAATGCCTATTATATTGGTATATTCCCAATACCTAAATCAAGGTCTACTATATGGTCAGCACTGAATGAATATCTACTCAACACATAGATGACTGATAAAACAACAAGCTGAATTGGAACACTCAAACCAGGATAGGCCCTAGAGAAATCCAGAATGGTTAATGATGCTAATGACTAAACAACCAAGTGGCTAAGACTTAGGACATGATCATGAAAGTTTATCCATCCAATAACTACTTCTTGACTACCTAATAGAATCTATGTGCTCAGACTCTGGCAATTAAAATACACAGTAAACATTTATTCAAACAGAACTTACCTTCTGGAGTGGCATCAACACACACCTAGAATAAGGTGAAGACATAGAGTCTAGGAATAGAGAAATGGTACCAAAAAAAATTCTGCTGGGATGAAGTTGCTCTGTTTTGAATGTGGTGCTCAGCAGGGATCTCCCTGATTTGAGAAATGAATGACGTCAGGAAGAGAACACTGGGGAGGATTGTTGGATATGATTGTACTCAAGCACACAGGCCTATCAGAGAAATTAAACACTGTTATGGTATGAAGGGCCTTCCGGGGTTTCAGGCCTATAGGAAAATCAGCCTGCATGTCTCCATTGCTTCACTTCTTTATTCATTATTTCATAAGCATCTGGCTAAGTGGACACAAGGATCAACCATGTACTGGCATACAAAAATGCCATTCTCCTTTTTATTTTTCCTGTCACCCCCATTTCATAAGGAGTAGCAAAACTCACTGATATCCAGGAAGCATCTGAGGTTATGGTCCACATGATTTCTGGATTATTTAAAGCAACTTGGAAGACTGAATTACTTCTCTCACTGACGATGCTTTCCATTTTCACTCTCAGGTCCCATCCATGAGATTTGTCACCACAGCAAGTGCACTGGGCAGCCTCATACAACTCATTATGCCACATTCTTCTAAGGGTTTACTAGAGGCAAGGATGTAGTACTAAAAGATTTAGAAGCAAATGCCATAGAATTCTGACTTCCAGGTGGAATCCCTGGGGTCTTCTCCTATAAGTGTGGTGCATGTGGCTAAGATTAAATTTAGAACTACTTAAATTACAGGCAAATCATAAAGCTATTAGTTTTCAGTAAGCAATGAGGAGAAGTCACTTCAAAGTACCTTCACTGGGGTTTTGAGCCTTCATCACCAAGTTATAAATCACTAGTAACTGCTTTTCGTTGTTATTTTAGCTAAAAACCAGAATTTGGTCCTGCAGAGAAACATTACACTACCACATAGCAGATGTACCCCACTTCACTCTTTTGCTTAAAGCTCCACACCTCAGTCAGATTTACTCTGGCTCCCATTTCCATCTCTAGTTCACAGTGGATTGCCAACATTCTGCACTCTCAGCCTCCTGGATCCTTCGTCACTGATTGTAGCTGCTCTCAACACTACACTAAACTGGAAAAAAGTGGCATTCTGTGCACGCCCATCCTATTCACCTCGCTCAGGTGTGTGAACTGAAATAAATGTGTCAACTGATCACCCCTGAATGTATAGCTCCTGCCAATACATCTCACTTTGCACTTGGTAGTTCTGCTTAAAAATCTAGTAGATATCCCAAACTTCATGGATTCCATACAAGGCAATTCTTGGGAAATCCATCCAGTTATATACCCACCATCAGGAGGGATGCATTCCTGATTCAAGACTTTTGCTTACATTCTGCATGCAAACATGACCCAGTGGACTGGCTTAAAAAGTTAATTTACAAAATGACTGACGTTTCAACCCTAACATGCTGCTTGCTAGGGCTTTATTTGCATAATGTACAAAATAAGGTGAGTGGGAGGGTTGGGTCAGCATGGAATGTTTGAGAACTTACTTCCACAGAAGTGGAAGTGAAAATTGTGATGCTCAGGAATAGGGACCACACAAAAGAACTCAGTGAGGAAGCGGTGGACCTTGAAGGGTCAGGAAGCAGAGATGTTTAGTGTCAAATAGAAAGCATTCTGAATCACTAGTGACAGGAAAACTTTCACATTACAGCTGCATCAGCTTCAGACAGGAAGTCAGTGACGCCATTCCTAATGGGAAAACAGCAAAAGGAATTAGGCCAATCAGGACTAATAAAAGAAAGCAAAGATAATCAAACTACCTAAAGTAAGGGTGAGCAGAGTTACGGAGAGGGCAGACTCTGGCATAGGAAAGCAGAAGATGTATGTTCTATGGTGGAGATAGACAGGATCCAGTCAGAAAGAAAGTGGTTCCTTAATGTCAGAGATGAGTAGAAAGTTCTACTTACATAAGAGAATTGTTGAAAGAAATCTTTTCTGTTTTGATCAGAACTTTTGGATTGTAATAAAGGTTTACTAAATCTGGCTTCAAGATACAAATGACATCAAAACCCCCAAACAGTAAAACACCCATGTATTTGCACTAGGGTCCACAGTGGATATAGAAAGTGGACTTCTCATACGAAATGCATGTCATGAAAGTAGTTCCTAAATAAGTGCTTCCTGTCTTCATATTAAAAACACCACTGAAGTTTGTGCTTAGGATAGCCAAGGCAGTGCAGTTGGATAAAGATGATAAAGATAAAGATACTACAGTGTAGTCTGAGTATATTCACATTTTAAAATGCTTATTGTAGAATTAGAAGTGGGTGTCTGGATACTATAGCATTACAGAAATGGAAATATCTGCTGGTCATAGACTTCTACAAGTGTAGGTGTGTTGATGAAGAAACTGCCAATAGAAAAAAAAAACCTGAATTGGTGTCTACCTATATTTGTATTATTAGAAAGTACATACTAATCAATGAGAAAACCCATTAAACCCGACTCCCTAAAACAGAAAATCATTAATGCTGCATTAGACATGATTCAAGTAAAATACTACCACCTCTTTTGACTAGACCCTGACTAAAAATGTAGTCTTTTCATGCATAAGAACATGACATAGGCCATGAAAAAGCTTTAAATATGTCTTGACAACATGACTGAAAATATATTTTCAAAAAATGTTCTCCTGAGTCATGAGAACCATTTGATGATGCTAAGTCTAATCATTTCACATCAATCTCAGAGTACATATTGACCCCAAGCAAAAGAGAACAGGCAGAGAGTTAAGCTGAAAAGGCCAGCGTGGTAGAGGATTCTTTTACATGTAAACTTTTGCAAATGTCTACTTCTCAGCTCTTGAGTTGAGAAAATCCTTAATGTTTGAGTTAAAGGGGATTAAAACAAAACAAAACAAAACAAAAACATGACTATGTAAATTGCTAAGCAATGTGTGTTCATCATATTGGATAAACTCTTAGAGAAATGAAGGGGGAAAGCGTAGTCACTAACATTGTTAATTATAAATTAAGATCCTTCTGGGGAACTGTTCTTATTTGCCTTTGAGCATCAAGTGCTTTCAAATGTCTTCCAGAGGATGTGGAGTCAGTGTTTCTCCATCTTAGATTGAGTCCACATGTCAAATCCCAAAGTGCAATAGAGAAGCAAAGCCTTTCTGGTACAGAATTCAGAACTTGATTCAGTCAGTCAAGAAATAACCTGCTAATTAATGCACACATTCTTATCAGCTGTCCCTTCTTCAAAAAGTCCACAGAGAAAAAATGATTCCAACAGAAACTAAAGAGAGTAATACTCTCTCTACAATTTTAAAGGAGCCTAGCCTGGAGTGTATCTCAGTGGATAGAGCAATCTCTAGATTATTCAAGGCTCCAGGTTATATCACTAGGTCAACACACACACACACACACACACACACACACACACACACACACACACACACACTGCACTTTTGCGCAGGATTAGCTGGGTCTAAATTTAATATGCAAAAAGAAGGACATACTTATCTCTTATCACTTAAATGGGAAATGTCCTCCCCTGGCTCATCTGTTTCAATGGCTGTCCCCAGGTAGCAGTGCTGTTCAAAAAGGCTAGTATGTAACTAGCAGAAGTTGGTCACTTGAAACATCAGTCTGCACTACCTACTTTCTAGTCCAGGGTCACACGAGGCACTTTGAGGCTTCCTTTGGCTAAATGAACATTGTCATGTCTTCTCTTCCATGACAGACTAAAATCCCCCATGAACCTGTGAACCACAAGAAACCTTCCCTCACTAAAGCTGTGCGGTCAGGTACTCTGTCATAGAAAGTGTTTAAAGAAGGTAGTTAGTACAGATGCATGGAATTATGCTTTACAGTTCCTGAAAATACAGTCATTTTAGCCACCTCACTTTAATTTCAATTATGTATGAAGGTTATAACGCATTTTATTGGATCATTGGCAGTGTCTCTCAATAGAAATCTTCCAAGGACACCTGGATACACGTACTCAGCAGCCTATTCACATGCTTTTTTGCAAGTGACAATGGAACTTCATTTGCAGTAAAGCAGATACATGTTTTTGTTGTGAAAGGAAGCCTGTGACTTTAGTTCAGGCGGACCTTACTGCTGAATGTTCAGAACCCATTAGAAGGCTAAAATGGAGTGGAAATGGGAGGGACTCGGGACCATCTCATGGGCTCTGCAGTGCAGAGTTCCATTTCCTGCTAGAAGTGGAGACAAAGACTCTGCCCACTGGGACCTGCAAACGTTTTCTGCTTCTACATCAAAACCTGAGTTGATGTTGGAGCCTTTTTTGTCCATTTCAACTCTGAAAGTAATTTGACTGATCTTGTAATTTAGAGAAAGCCTATAAAGGCACATAATCACAAACAATTCCCTGGAGAGAAAGACAGAGTTACCATTAACCTAAGGTTTTACCAAGTTTGGAAGCTCCAGCCAGGGCTCTGCAGCAGCCATGTCCTAACAATGAATTAAAACTGACAGCACAGGAAGTGGTTGTCTAGTCCTTAGGAATTGTGGAATTAATGTGCACACATGTGCTTGAGGCAGGCAGGGGAAAGTGCATGACAGGAACGCACAAGTGCAAGTGCATATCTCATGCTGGGAAACTGAAACCACACTGGCTTGGGTTTGACCTTCACGGGACTCATAGTAAGCATGCAGCTATTTGACTGGACAGAACAGGACGCTCAGATCTGAGCCTCTAAGTTTAAAGTTACTGCCACGTGTATGATCAGGAATAGGAAAAGGAGTAGACAGGCAGATGGTGGAGCAATACCTCTTCCACAGGTGGAAGTATTGTTTCCTTCTAGCATCATACCTGGTGAGGACCACTCAGACAGATCCCTCAATCAATTGACATTGCTGTGTTCTGGAAAACCTAGGGGCAGTTCAGCCGGGAATGTGAGTGAGGTAAGGCTGCTGTGCTATTGCCCCATCATCATGAAAGCAAGCAGTTCATGAGGACTCATGAGAAAAACGCCTAAGTAAGATGTGCTCAGCAGCACCCCCAAAGATTCAGAGAGCAAGGAAAACAGCAAAAAGAAAAGGGGAGAGGAGGGAAGGAGATGGGGGGAGAGGAAGGAGACAGAGGGGGAGGGGAGAGGACAGAGGTAAGGAGAGGGGAGGGGAGGAGAGGAGGGGAGGGGAGGAGAGGAGAGGATAAGAAAAGAAAAGAAAAGAAAAGAAAAGAAAAGAAAAGAAAAGAAAAGAAAAGAAAAGAAAAGAAAAGAAAAAGACTGTAAGTTTACACTGAGTGCAGGGCTGATTGTGGGTACTGCTGGCCATCCAAAGTTGAGAAGTACTCAGGTCCTGGGAGCTACAGCAGGGAGTATTTCCTCACAGTGACAAAGGCTGAGTCATCCCCAGGTCCTACATCTCACAGATGGAGTCAGCCTCAAAGATCAGTAAGTGCAAACTGCTCAGTCAGGCAGTAACTGTCTTAGCCCTTCACTCCGACTCCCTGCCTGGGTTTAAACCTTAAAAAAGTCATAACAAAGGCAAAGAAGATGAACAGGATTATATTAAGCTAAGAGGCTTCTGCCCAGCAAAGAACAACAGATGACGAGACAGCTTCAAAATGTGATTGAAAAAATGCAAAGTATTCATCTGAAAAAGGATTAGTAGACACAATATGTGAGGAATACAAAAGTTCAATAATGAAATTCAAACAATGTAACTTAAAATAGGCAAAGAACACAAACAGATACGTCTCAAAAGAAGAAAGTTCAAGAGTCAAGATAGTTTTGTAAAAAATACTTTCAACATCTTAGCTGTCGGGGTAATGCCATTCTAAACTACCAGGATGTGTCCAAAGCCCAGGAAATGAAATCCAAAACTGTAGTAAGGTATCACCTAAGCCCAGTTAGAACAGTTAATGAAGAAAAAACAAAATGCACAGATGCTGCTGAGAACGTGGAGAAAAAGGAAACCTCATCTGCTGCAAAAGAGAAAGAAAACTAATAAAGCCATTCATTATCTAGGGTCCTCAAACATCATACAAGTAGACCTGCTTTGTGAACCCATAATGCCACGCCTTGGTTTGTGTCCAAAGCAAATGATAACAGCATTCGCCTATGCTTTTTACAGACTGTTCATAAGAGCTAAGATATGGAATGGAATATATCTGCCCACCAATGGATGAATGGGTAAATGTGCCATACATACACAAGGGAATGTTATTAAGCTATAAAAATGAATATCCAATCATCTACTGCAAAATGGATGGAACTGGAAGGAATAATGTTAAATGAAAAACCAAAGAAAGATGGTCACTACATTTACTGTGTCATGATTATTAAATAGCACTGGTCATGAAGTATAATAATGCTTTTTAGAGGATGGGAAGTACAGAAGACAGATAAATTAGGTAACAGATACCAAAGACCAAAGCACAGTAAGATAGAAATTATTCCTTGTGTTCTATAGCACAGTGGGTGATATAATTCACAATAACATATTTTTAATAAATGAAATAATTCAAAGCCCCCAAAACAAAGAGTAATAATGAGATAAAAGCATTGATTGATTACCATCATCTGACCAATACACATGTAAGTATTGGCATTTCACAATGCACCTCATAAATATGTACATTTAGGTTAATTGTAAACATTTGAAGAAATGCATATGTTAAATATCACAATTTGCTCACTATATACTATATGCATGTATTATACTATTATCCCAGTTTTTCATGATTAGAATAGTTAATGAAGGGCTGGAGAGATGATTACAAGGGTGAAATGCTTGTTGTGCCAGCATCCACATAAAGACTGGGGTTGGAAAAACAACCTGGAACTCTAGAAATGTCTAGATTTTGCTGGAAAACCAGTTCCCATTTCAGCCAGAGACCCTGTCTCACAAAATACTATGTAGAGCAATTGAGAGAGGCTCCTAATACCAACCTCTGGTCTCCACACATAATACACAGGCAACCACACCTGCATCCATTGTATATACCACCCACAGAGAAGGAAAGCGTTAATAACATATAAAAAAAGCCAGCAAGTTTGGAGGAGACAGCAGGAAAATAACCCTACCTTTTAGGGTCACAACCAGTAATGCTACCTGAAGAAAGGAGGTGAGCTTGTAGTGTTATATTTAGGCATTCATTCACTCAAAAATCGCTGTGTTCTTATATGAGCCAGAAACTCTTATGTGAGTTTTCAAATCTATAACAGGGGGAAATGAAAATAAACAATAAGTTTGTTTTAGTATATTGCTAAAAACTCATGAGTTTTTCTTGCAAAGTGTTCTTAATCTGAACTAATCACCTGAGAGACCACTCTACAATGTATGTCTTTAGATTTATTCCTTGGTATCTTAATCTGTTAGTTTGTAGGGGAGTCTTAGAACATACAAATGTAAAAGTCCACAGGTAACTTTGATGCTCACTTCAGTATAAACTACTCACTAATATAAATCCATGGATTACAAATCAATAACAAGTCATTCAAACAAAACCAATATGAATCAGGGAAGGGGCACAAGGACTTTGGGTTAAAAACAAAACTCAGGATAAAAGCCCTGGGCTCAGAAAACAGGATGAAGTGTCCAGTCTGTGGAGACCCATAACAGGTATGAGAAGCAGAGGAAGCAAGGATCAAACCAGAGCTGACTCAAGGCATGGCATACAGGTGCAGAGAGCCATGCAAGAAGGCTATAGACATAGAACTGACTGGCCAAGAGGAGAATAAGGATAGATCCTAGTAAAAGATCAAAAGAATATCTCAGCAGTCTTAGGATTTAGTCCTCTCTTGAGCACCATACACCATACTACCAATAAGGTGCAAGAAAAAGAGAGAAGAGAGAGAGAGAGAGAGAGAGAGAGAGAGAGGGAGGGAGGGAGGGAAGGAGGGAGGAAGGAAGGGAGGAAGGAAGGGAAGGAGGGACAGGCAGCCTCAACCAACAAAGTGCTCCAGATGCATAAGTCCCTACACAGAAATAAAACCAATAGAAAAAAGCCATGACAACAATCCCTTTCCAAAAATTATTAATTTCATACTAACAAGCCTCAATGAGAATGACATGGGAAAACTTACAAAGAATTCAAAAGAACTGATAATATTCCAAGAAAACAAAAGCAAAGAAATGAATGAGATGAGGAAGTTCATTTAAAACATGGAAATAAATTTCAGTAATGAAATAGAATTGCTGAAGAAAGCCCAACTGAAATGATGCTGGGAATGAAAAACTCAGTAAGCCAAGTAAAACTCTCAGTGGAAAGCATCACCAAGAGAATGGGCCATGCGGAAAACAATTATCAGGACTGGAGGACAAAGGACAGGAATCGGAACATTCAGTAAAGATCAATGAGAAATTTTAAAAGATGTATGAATGGAATGGAATATGGGAGCTTTTTCAGCACCATGAGAAAACTAAACCTTTGAATTTGGGGCATAAAGGGGAGAGAAGAATACCTTGCTAAAGGCACAGGGAATGTTTTCAATAAAATCATAGAAGAAAACTTCCCAAATCCAAGAAAAAACATGCCAGTTCAGGTATAAGATGCCTGCAGAACACCAAATAGACAAGACTGAAAAAGAAACTCCCAAGGACACATTATAGTCAAAACCCTGAAAACACAAGCTAAGGAAAGGGTATTGAAAGCCACAAGAGCCAAAGGTCAAGTCACTTTTAAGGGGTGGGGATCAGAATTAACACCCAGCTACTTAATAGAAACTTTTTAAAGCCAGGGGAGCCTGGAAGGACACATTTAAAGTTCTAAAATACCACACTTGCCAACACATACTACCATGGTCAGGAAATTATCTATTAGATTTGAAGAAGACAGACTGGAGATATGGAGCCAAGGTTAAAAGTACTGGTTGCTTGTAAAGATCATCTGGGTCTTTCAGCACCCACATGTCAGCTCACATCCATCTGTAACTCCAGTTCCAGGGTATCTAACATTTTTTTTTCTGGCCTCTGGAAGGCATTGCACACACATGGTTCATGTCCATACACGAAGGAAATACACTGACACATATAGAGCTAAACAAAAAATTTTAATGAAATTGAAGGATAAATAAAAGCTGTCCACAATGAAAACAGATTACAGGAATTTGTGACCACTAAGCAAGCCAGATAAAAAGATAATGGAAGGAATTCTTCAGACTAAAAAAAAAAAAAAATGCATATACTAAAGGGGCTAAATAAACAATAACAGACCAGTAAATGAAAAGAGGTCTAGGAAAACATCAAACAAATAAATGATAAAAGGAGTACATCTAATCTTTGAGCCAGAATTAATTTAAAAATAGATTGGTCTCATTATTTATATTTATTTTGTTCATATGAATCAATGATTTTAATTAGAGTCACTGGCAGAAGCACAGAAAAGGGGTTATTTACAGTTATTTACAGGAGCGTGAGCAACTTACAAGGGGCTACAATACTGCTTCTCTTAGTAACCACTATCTGTCTGCAAGCCCTCGGGGAGAGGCGGGGCCTTCCCACTTCATGACAGGAGATTGACAAGACCAATCTTGGGCAAGCCTTACATACATAATCACAGGTAGTGAGAAATCAAAAATGCAGTTGTCATATTATGCTTAGAAGACAACTTTCCTCATAATCCTGACCCTTCTTGTGGCTCTTTGTTGCACGAATCTTAAATGATCTTTTAGTAAAAAACAAACAAACAAACAAAAAAAAAAAAAAAACGGAGCCAGATATTGGGGTAAGTACTGTAAGATCAGAGAGACAAAGGAACAAGCCACTAGAGAAACTTCTCATCACTACTGAATCCTCAGGCCAAAAGGGAAGCGAAATCCTGTCTCAACGAATCTTCAGACTTTGAGCCTCTGAGTCCTCCACTGAAAGGGACCTTTGTTCCTGTCTCCTCAAACCTTGTATGCCTTTCTTGGCCCAGCCATTTCACTTCCTTTCTAGTGCTGAGATTAATGGTGCGAGTGCTTCCAAAATACTGGTAGCAAAGGCATGAGATCTCAAGTGCTGGGATTAAAGGCATGTGACTCCCAAGCACTGGGATTAAAGGTGAGTGCCACCACTGCCTGGCTGTTTCTCTTCTAGACTAAATCAATCTCATGTAGTCCAGGGTGACTTTGAACTCAGAGAGATCTCTGCCTCCTAAGTGCTAGGATTAAAGGTGTGTGCCACCACTGCTTGGACTCTATGTTTAATCTAGTGGCTGGCTCTGTCCTCTGATCCTCAGGCAAGCTTTATTTGATACACAATATATCACCATTGCTCTTTCTTTCTGTGGCCTCTTGATGCTCCCTGAGCCTTGCAGAGATGATATAAAACTCCCCTGTAGGGCTGAGCATTCCAAGGTTTTTTATTCTCAGTGCTGTGACTGGTTATAAGTCTCTGCAGAAACCACTGTTCACTGCAAACAGAAGCTTCTCAGACTAAAGCTGTTTTCAGCTGTATTAATATTAACATTTCTTGTACTTGGTGAGGATTAGAAGCAGATGCTAGAAAGGGCAATTTATATGCCAAGGTTGGGAGCAGGAAGAGGCTAAAGGAGGTAATGCTGGGCTGTTGGTTTCAAAGAAGTAGGGGACACTCAAGAATGAGAACACAATTGTACTCATGTATAAAGACTATTTTCCCCAGTGATGCAGAGAACGTACAATTATGAGGTACCTGAAGATCCCAAACACTTAAAATCTTCCAGTTCTCTATAAAGAAACTTCTTAAAGTGTTTGCAACTTTAAAACAACCAACCAAAGTTCAGAGTTGTCTAGGTCTCATCATCATTTGTTTTCAGCTCAACAGCTAAGAAGTCAGGAAGGACAAAATTCTGGGAACTCAGAGATGTTAACTTTTCCCACAACTAGCAAGCACCTGTCTTCAAGCTGAAGACAGTTATGCAAATGAGAAAATTAGCATAATTTAACAATCCCAAATGTTACTCAGGTTGTAAGAGTTGCCTGATGCTGGCATTTACAATTAGAAACTCAGGAAATAATCAGATCAAAATGAATCTCATTTCATATAAGCCCAAAGAAATCCAATGAAGAGAACTCTCAGAGCTCATTTGCTGTCTAATATATCTGTCCATAATATTTATAAAAGTGTTTCAGGGGCTTTGCTAGTCACAGCTCTGGCTTCTGAGGATGAAGCATTTGGTTTGAGCTCTGGACCCAAAGAGGAACCAGATGAACTTGGGGTAAAATTATTTGACTTCTAATTACCTGTCTGGTAGCCTCTATAAAACTAGAATATTATCAACTACACTACACATCTTGAGAATTTATCTTAAGAATGCATGGCCTAAAATATCTGAAATTATAATGTGAACTACAGGCAACTAAGATTTCTTTCTGAATGAAATTCAAACTTGTATTCATAATACAATGATTTCATGATTTTTATACTCAAATACATAGTTTTTGCACAGCAAAAATAGACTACAATGAAAAGTTTAGAGAGTATTAGTAACCTATATATAATTACTGATTATAAGAATTTGTTCTCTTACAGTAATCTAAGGATTATGCATTTGTTACAAAAACATAGACAAGTGATGGAAGTTTTATATAGTTTTAAGAGGTTTATAAAGGATATATTTCATGAGAAAGGATTTTTAGTTACTGAGCTATAATCCAAAGGTTATTTGTAATATTCTTAGCTCTTTATGTTTAAAAGAACTAGAACTTCTTAAAATGTTACCTACTCCAGCAAAATTCACAAATAGACTAACTATAGCTAAGGTCACCCTCATAGATTCCTGTGAGTGAGTTTACAATGTACTAGGTTCCTACCTTGCCCCCGAAATGTCCTTCAGTTCGGATTGTCTCTCCCAGTACTTTCTCCCTCATCCTCGCCACATCCTGATCCCTCCTTCCTTTCTCCATCCTGCCCCAGTCCACCTTTATTTTAGGAATAAAGCAGCTATGAACATAGTTGAGCAAGTGTCCTTGTGGTATGATGGAGCTATATGCCCAAGAGTGGCATAGCTAGGTTTTGAGTACTGAGAAACTGAAATGCTGATTTCCAAAGTGACTACATGCTTGCTTCCCACCTCACTATCAATGGAGGAGTGTTCCCCTTGCTCCACATCCTCTCCAGCATAAGCTGTCACTTGTGTCTTTGAACTTAGCCATTCTGATTGGTATAAGATGAAATCTCAGAGTCATTTTGATTTGCATTTCCCTGATGGCTAAGGATGTTAAACATTTCTTTAAATGTTTCTTGGTAATTTGAGATTCCTCTGTTGAGAATTCTGTTTAGATCTGTACCCCATTTTTTAATTTGGATTATTTGTTTTGTTGATGTCTAGTTTCTTGAGTTCTTTATATATTTTAGAAATTAGCCCTCTGTGAGATGTGGAGTTGGCGAAAATCTTTCCATTTCATAGGCTGGTATTTTGTCCTATTGACAGTGTCCGTTGCCTTACAGAGGCTTTTAAGTTTCTTCAGGAAGCCTGCATGGCTCTGATCTAGGCCCTCTGCATATATAATATAGTTGTTTAACTTGGTCTTCTTGTGGAACTCTTAACAGTGGGAACGGCTGCTGTCTCTGAATCTTTTGCCTGATTTTGGGACCCTTTTCCTCCTACTGGATTGCCTCATCCAGCCTTAATATGAGGGGAGTTGCTTAGTTTTATTGTAACTTGATATGCCATGTTTTGGTTGATGTCCTTGGGAGGCCTGCCCTTTTCTGAAGGGAAACAAAGTGAAAAAATGGATCTGGGGGAGAAAAGAGATAGCGGGGGTAGGGACTGGGAAGAGAGGCAGGAAGGGACACTGGTATCATGATATATATAAGAAAAGAATTTAAAAAGATTAACTTTAAATAGCAAAGATTTAATGTTATATCAAAATGACTTTGTTTTCCATGAAACTGGCCATCTATTAACAAAGTAAAGGCTCATTTAAATGTCTACTTTGGATTGGAATCTTTAAAGTACTGCTTTAAAGCTTAGTTAAAGCTATTACCTGTGTGAGATACATTTGTACATTATTTATTAAGTCTATTTATGGTCATTGGTACTGTTTTATAACTCCTAAGAGGTATACAACTTCAAAGATTCTAAATTCTGCTTCTCAAGTGAAGGCTAATTTAATGTACAAAGTCCTCCAGGGAACTGTGAAACTCATTATTACTTTATCTTTGTGTGTTTATAATCCTCTGGGCTCAAGGCTTCTACAAGTACTCAGCTTATAAATGCCTTGCCAATCTGTGCCATCCAAGCTAACATTGTTGGTGCAGTCTTGTAAACTGCTAAACATTCTTTGGCTTTGTTTGGTCATTTTCTCATTAAACTGCACAACTGCTACTGTATACATGTTTTAGAATCACAGCTTTTAACAACCACAACAATGTTCTGAGAGACTAAAACTGAATTCCAGGTAAACTCAACCTAAGAGTACTTTCCTTCTAAACTTTTCAGCTTACATTTGGCCCTTAAAAGACCTTTGGGACACTACCTCCCCTAACTTCCTGGTGCCAACCACTGTCAAGAGATCAGATATGGCCAGAGAGAATAAAGCCTCATTCCAGTAAGGAGGAGTAATGCAAATTAAATAGATGACCAGGGTTAGTGTCTGACACTTTGGGTCCCAGTTTAATTCACAGAGAAGCCCCCAGGAGAGCACCAGGACTTCTCCTGTTGAGTGCAATCATTTTGCAAGAGTTCCTTGAAGACATCTGGACCTAGTTTCCCCCTCCCATGCTGTCACTCAAACCTCAACTTGGGCATTGCAAGTAGGTTCTAGAGTCTTGGGAAGTTTGCAGATACCTCTTGAGAGAATCTAGCTGTATCAGTGGGATGGGGTCTATCAACACAGAAGAGAATCTCCTTCTAGCTCTAGACATCTGGGTAATACTGTATGAGAGAGGGACAGACCTGAGACCTGGAAAACAGCCTACCATGTCCTTCCTTTTGTTGTGTTCTGTGCACACAGTGTACAAGGGATGAGGCAGCAGCAGCAGCAGAGGAAGGCGGCCCACGGACCTTACTTCCTATTTCCAGAGCAGCAGCAGAATGGTTGGCCACACCATCACTGGAAGCATCAAAAGACTCAGAATAACCAAGAAAGACTGACATCTGAGCATCAATTCCTAATGCACCTTCCCCTCTCTCACAGCAGCAGAGCCAGTTGCTCAGTGTAAGCTGAGATGCCCCATGCCTTTGATGGAGCTAGCATCTCTGCAAATGGTAGTCAGTTCAGTTCTCTGCCAATGTCTCTAGGCAAGGTAGACAGTGAGGAGCTATACCTAGCCATGGATCACAACTTGATCTCATTTTATTGCTTTGAAAGTCATGTGAGCCACCTTGTTCAGTGGTATCTTTCTGTGTCTCCAGAGAATGGTAACCAGCTCTTGTAAGTATAGCATCCTTGGCTTGGGGGATCTGGCCAATGATATCACTGGAGATGGTGCCTAAGTATCTGGTAACCTAACATGGCCCTAGATAGGGAGTTTGTGCCACTTCTGAAGTTGTCAAATATTTTTCTGTCTTACTCCAAAAGATAATCTATGTTTTTGACTTTATAACCAGTTATCAATCACACATGACAATGGAATTGCTTGAGCGATTCTTCCCTGATTGTAAAATCAGGGGAAGGGTTCTGTCCAAATGATTATTAAGTGTTTGCAACTCATCATTCGTAAATTTGTCCTATGGTTTTCCTTTTCCACAGTTTGTTCCTTTTACATTATGATCTTTTCAAACAAAGGACTTACACTATACCCCAAAATTATGGCTGAATAAGTTATTCAGCCATAAAGAATGAATAACTTCACTTTCCATTTTTAGGAAAATAAAAGTGAAGATCATCACGATCAGGGAAATGTCAGGCTTGGGAAGACAAATATCATATTTTTGTCTAATATGCAGACTTTTTGGCAGTCATGCCAAAACCAGTCTCTGGCTTTTCTGAGTTCAAAAGTCTAAATGGAAGATTGTCATTCCTTTAAGACAGATACTATAGAAGACATTCTGGTCTCCATTCTTGCCATTTAGGACACTCATCCTAGACATTCCTGATTTTCCCTGCCTTTATTGACTGTGGATCCCTCTTTTCTGTTATTCTAGCCCTCTCCCTTCTCAGTGCTGCCTCTCATTTCTGACCCTGACATGATGATACTGGTAACTTACCTTTCAGAAACATCTTCCTTTAGTCTTGGATCCCAGGGCTGCTGCTCAGCACCAGCAGATACAGAAGTTACCCTTCCTAAGATTTACCCCCAAAGAGAAAGAAAATATATTCCTTTCTCTCACTTCCCTACTCCCAAGACCTTTTCCTAGGTGCCGACAGTGTGACAGTCCTGTAAGACGTGCATATATATGTAAAAGAGCTGGCTCACCCAACTCAAGGTCCATAAATGGGATCTTTGTGGAGAGACACAGTCTTCAGTTCCATGGGGCTGCACTCACTACTGTATTGGGACTCGCTTCCCAAAGCTTTGGGAATGGGGCACAAACAGCCTCCCACCCCATTTCTATTTAGGACTGACCACTTTCCTACAGCCAGGAAAGAAAATGCAGCCCACTGTCCTATACACCAACTCTCGTAGTAAGGAGCTTGATCTCCTTGCCAAAGCCAGCATTACAGAAGAGCTTAGATGAAGCTGAGTTTTTTTTTTCCCCTTCTCACTTTAAGGCAAAGACACAGAGTCATACCAATTGTTGTAATACACAGGACAAATCCATAGCAGACTTCTCAAAGTCCTGCACAGTAATGTTTTAAAAATTCACACAAGAGATAGAATGAAAACCAAAACATCCAGCCACTATGGATGCCTCTTCCCAGCACCGCTCCTTTAGCAGTCTTGGCAGCTTACAAAGCAGTATGTGAACATCTGGCTTATGTGACTTGCCATTATGCAATGAACATCCTTCTTACAGCATTGTAATTTTCTGTGTCTTCATGCTGGCTTCCAACCAGACACATCTACAGGAGGTTTCTACTGGGTTGAGTAGGGAGTGTTGTGTTGCTAGCATGGATAGCATTAGAACAGTCTAGTTAATGAGGTGTTAATCCCAGACAGGTGGATACAACCACAGCTGTAGCATCCTCAGGAGGTCATTTCTGAAGCATAGCATTCATTGCTGCTTTTGAAAGCCTAGCTTAGGGAATATTTCTCTAGCTCTCCCAGCCAATTCCTGAGCTACTTAATGTGCACTTAATAAATTCCCTTTTGAACATGATAAAACAGGCTCACAGAGACAAGCAACTGCCCAATAGCCATGAAGACAGTGAAGATGAGATGAAATGGAACAAATATGCCATCTTCATAAGATGCAGTGTGTAGAGATAACTGGTCTCACTCTTCCCTTCCCTTCTTGCATAATATACTGTCTTATTACTGACTTTGGCTTCTTCATTCCAGGTGAGCACCTACAGATTACTCGGGTATCAAACTATAATTCCTGAAGAGGTTTTTCAGGGATTTCCAGTGGGTACCTTCATCGCAAATATCTAAGTGCTATGAACATGCTCTCAACTGACTCACCATGGCCATCAGTGACTCACTGGTGGACTATGCACTTTGTGACTCTGAGTCACTTTAAACTGAGCAAGTGCCACTAGACAGAAACCTAAAGGTTTTTGTCAGATGGAAGCACACTACTATGTATCAGGGTAGGGTAATGCTTATGACTCATTAGAAAGCCCAAGAGGTATTCTGAAGGAACACTGTGTTCCATTTTCTGTTCCTGTGTTGTGTTCTTGCATGCCTTTAGCGTCCTTTGACCCAGACATATTAATGACAGAAAGGCAGGTGGGCTCATCAAGGAAATGCATTGGGAATTTGAGAGGAAAGGAATTCAATAGATGGACAAAAGCAGATTCCACATTAAAGTACATTCTGAATGGTGAGGCCTTTGTTAAGGGTATGGATCAAGTGTTTAATCCTAGTTTAACATATTCCATAGAGCAATGTGTTCAGAGAATATGAGCTTTGTGGCTTCATGAGGGATGTCGCTGGAGCAAACCTTCGGCAAACAATCATTACAACTCACAGAAACATTTCCAAGCTATCAGTGTCTTTTCACTGCCTATGTTTCATACTCTCCAATCACCATGAAGTCTAACATTTTAATGGTGGCTCTGAAAACAGTGTTTACTCACTTTCTTCTCACCTGCCTCAGTGGACATGTAATGTATATGCATTTATCTTTGTCCCAGTGTGACTGTAAGAATAATTGGATGCTATCGTGTTCTTCAGTATTTTACACCCAGTCTTGAAGAAGGTTGTCAGTTATAAGTTTTGAGATATGAGTTGTATCTATGTGCAAAGTCATGCAAACCAAAACTAGTATCTGTGCAAAACATTGACTTTCTGAATTAACAATTTCCAGGTATGTGATAGCAGAATTTTTATTTTAAATCAAATCTTACTCCAAGACTCTAATTCCCAATATCTAAACTAAGTCTATGGCTGCCTTCTTTGTAAAAGGTTATAATTTCAAAATTTGCAAAATTTACTAATTTTAGCATCAATGGAAACAGTGAAGCATCGTGACAAATATACAAGTCACGCTTTTAAATGATTGTGACTGGTAGTTGTAGTCCTATACTCTCCATGCATTCCTATAGACTTCTAGTCACAACGATGACAAAAAGGTACTTCACACAGGTGGTGTTATAGATTTGAAAAGTCTAACAGCTTGTCTTAAAATCTCAAGGTATTTCTCAATATTTAAGGTTCTAAAACACAAGTAAATTGTATTTCTAGATTGAATACTACTGTAGTTGTCCTGGAGAAATGAAAATATTCTGAAAAGATGTTTGTCCCTTCAGTTCTTAGACCATGAAAAAAAATGGACCCCAGGTATTTGAAACTATCACAAGAGATTCATGCATGCTGGGGAAGGAAAATGTTTGAACCATGATGCTAATCAAAGAGAGGTCTGGTCTTCTAGAAAGAAATTCCACAACCTGCATTAAGGATAAACCCAGTCAAGAAAAACAATGTGCAGGAAAGACTTGGACCCAGGAGCCAAGACAATGATGTGTCAATCATGCATAGGTCCACACACTAACCAGAAATGCTTAGTCCTACATCCCTCTTGCCATGTCATTGTCCTCAAAATGGACCTTTTTATTTGCTCATCTTCCAAAATGTAATCATGTTGACTAAATTTCCTTTCTCTAGTTTTCACTAATGGATGACTTGTCTCTTTAATTGGTCTATTGAGAAATTTATTTTGCCAGTGCTACCATGGCCCAGCCTTTAACCACAATTCTGCTAACATTATAAACATAAAAATTAAACAAATATCTCTACTATCTGTACCAAGGTATAGATATAGGTATATGTTGCTTCTACTAAATATTTATGTAGTATTACATAATTAATGACTCTTCAGAAGCCATACCACAGACAGATATCTAAGCAGTTCTCAGCACTTGAGGTGGCTTATGGATGACGAACTCTTACTTTCTTGTACATTCATATGCAAACAGACATTTACACAGTGGAAGTTATATGGAAGTACTACAATTTTCCTAACCAGGTACTGCCTCAGATAGTTCACACACATGTAATGGCTCCAGCAGGGATGCTGTAAGAATTACCTTGAACTGGGTAGTTTAAACAAATAGCTTAAACAACTTCTCTTAATACTCATTTAAAATGTATTATCTCTAAGACTTAAATATGAGCACACTCCCATGGAGAGCATATTGACAACACATGCTGAAAGACAGAGGGTCTCATGCCCAACAGGTTCAACTTTTTCCAATTGATTAGAAAATAATAAATATGAACACTTAAAACTATACAAATTTCTGGAAAGCTTAGAGACTGTCTAAATTTGGGGAACAACCAAGGTCAACTGCAAATAATAGACTAATAGGGTGAAAAAGGCAGGTATCATCCCCATAGCCATTCAGTACTGATTCAGAATAGGACTGGAGGTGTGTGGCCCACCAGGAAGACGTAAACACTGTCTGGTATGCTGGGTGGCATATATACCAGGGACACACCAGGTGAAGTAGGCTCAGCACAGCTCACTAGGACAAGCTCCCATTGCCATTGGCCTATCTTTCTAGTACCTGGGTTTCAAACTATGAACGAAGATTATATTTCTGTGAACAAGTTTGCAATCTATGAGTACATATGAAGAAATGCTTAACCATAAGATAGAATAAAGTAGCATTTGGCCCAGTCCAGTCCCAATCAGCAAGTCATTATTATTTGTTTCAATGGAAGTCAAAAAGATTACATTTGGAAGGCCCTCATGTGAGTACAATATATCCAACCTGTGCATACATACATTCTTTCTGCTACCACAGATAAATTTTTTTCTTGAGCTATCTTTAGTAGAGACATATATTTTCATGTTAGAGATTTTTTTTTTACTTTAAATTGGATTTAAGCCAGCAGTTTCTTGAGAAGACTGACATTCATAAAGGATTGAAATGATCAAGGGACCCATTTGTCTTAGTTGTTGCAAAAGAATATATGAGATGTATCAGAGATGAAGACCTAAGCAGAAATGCATAGTCCATGAAATAAGCTTGTCTCTTAGCAACCCAGGTGGTATTTTGCTGTAGGCAAAAAACATTTATGATGGAAAGTTCAGAAACCACTTGGTGCCCTGTCCTTGTAAAATGTGCACTGGTTTTTGGCAACATAAACACATATTTTGACAAGAGGGATTAGCATTTCAAAACATGAATTTTGTGCAGTCATTCAGTCTCTAACACGTAGATTTCAATATAAGCACACACATGCAGAATTTATTAAGCTGATGATGACAAGCTAGGTATTCCAGGGATTATGAAGATTTATAACACCAAACCTTTTGCTCATTCCTTTAGGATTCTGTTAGTTCTCAACATCTTTAAAGTTGAAGTGGGTCCGACCCTAACTCACTTGCTTACCTTACTCCACGTGCTTTTGGCAACATTAGGCATAATTTTACTCACAGCTTTTAAATCAGTAAATCTCTAAGCTCTCCCAAGAGATATAACTGTTGTTGCTTGAATGTTTTCTCAAGGAATTCAACTCCTTTAAAGCTTGCAATGTCACACAAACCAGATAAAAGAAGCCCTGGCCCCAATTTATTTGGACATAGACATCTATCCTTGGCCAACTCACCACGACTATAAAAGGACTAAATCTTGGTCCACATTTGCAGATCTAGACAAATGTGCAGGGGTGAGTGGGGCAGAGTAAAGTTCATCCTCTGCTGGGGAAGTGGATTTTTACCCTGGTTCTTAGACATTCCCTTTATACAAGGCACCCTGAAAATCTGATGAAAAATAATCCAGCTCTAGCTCAAGGTTTTTCCTGTTTTTAGTGATGCCTGATTGAGCCACAAATTAACTCCCAAAATATACAAGACAGTTTGTCATGTACCCTCAGGAGTCTACAGGCAACTGCAGTTCCCAAGCCTAGTAAGGGATGCCCCACATCTTCAAATGATGAAAAGTCACCACATGCTAGAGACTACTAAGGAGAGCCACGAGCTCACTTTTCCTTTCATTCTTCTCAGGCATGAGTATGGTTTTGGAGAAGAATAAAAATAACAATTGAAAGGATTAGAAGAGTAAAGGAGGAGGAGGAGGAGCGACAGAGACAGGGAGGCAGTGGAGGTGGAGATAAACACAACCATAGTGACAAATCCCTCATGGAATTCATAATTCATTCCAAACCCAATTTTATTAGTCTTGTTTTTAATCAAACAATTCAGGATCTATCATCAGTCCAACTCCTTCCTAGTAAGCAAAGGCTAACTAACAGAGCAAAAATAATCATAATGATCAGCAGATAATTAAGCAAAAGTATCTAGATTGCAGGTTCTTAGGAAACACTATCAAAAGATACCAACCAAAAAAAAAAAAAACCTTCAAATCCTGTGACTCACAAGTCTTTGAATCATTTGTCTCAGTTCAAAGGACTTGATGCTTCCTCCTTAGTGTGCATCCTCTCTTCCCTTCACGAGCATCTGTTGTCCTTGACTCTCAAGAGCTAGCTTTGATTGGCAGGACCATCTTTATTTGCCTTTCTCATTGTCAACAGAGACGTAGGTCAAAGGTGGCACCATATTTTCATATTTCAAAAGGAGCACCAGCCTAAGAGTCAAAAGATTTAGGCCTATCACTTACCTAAGTGGCCTTGGGAAAACCCCACGGTTTCTCGAAATCCTGTTTGATTCCTGTTCTGTGATGTTTTACATTCCATTATGCTAAATTTGCTTGTCATTTCAGATATGCAAAAGCAAATGTCTACTTAATGGTGTTATGGGGTATTTTGGAAAACAGGTAAAATGATGAGATACACAGAAAATCTCAAAGTTAGCTGAGCCCAATATCATATATACATATGTTAAATGGTTTGACTAATAGTAAGCAAACTAACTCTTTACCTATGTTTATATTTTGCCTATATCTGCCTGACATAACTACCTTCTTTTATATTCCATTGTCTTTACTGTGCTAGGCCCACAGGTGGGATTCTAAGACACCTTTGTGCATTTGAAAATCAATCAGTTGAATGTAAATGTAAATGTCATTGTGAAGAATAATTACAAATGTTCATAAAAATGTTATCTCATGGACTCAGCAACAAAAAGATCCCTTTAAATTATAATTTCTTCCATTAGTATCTATCTACCCTTATATATTAAATTAATAAAAAGGGGGAATTCCTCCCCCATGTCATCAAAACATAGTTTAAAAGATACAAAAAATGTGAATTAAATGCTTACATTTTGGAAGCAAACAAAGGCTGAGAATATTTGTTGGTAGTGATAATGAGATCAAATGCCACTCTTCTGGCCCCGCCTACTGCTCATGTTGTCAGATGTATGCAGTCTTCAAGAAGGATGGGGCACAGAGTCACACAAGGAAGGAGACAAACCACGATTGTACAGTAGGCCACATAATTTTATTTCTTCTGGGACAGTCCTCTCTGAAATTTATTATTTCTACCAGCCATGTCCCCTCTTTCATTGATTCCTCTTGGCAATGAAGAAGTCCGTGGCTCCTAGGGCAGCAGCCATGGCTCTAACGCTAATGAATGCATCCCTGGAGAGAGAGGGCAAGCTAGGCACCGCCTGACATTTCAATGAGCTGGGAGGGTGTCCTCAACATCTAACATTCAAATCATGGATAAATGTCTAAATTTGCATTGCAAAAGCTGTCAGTTAAGTCCAGGCTGGGGTGGGCCAGAGTCAGCGCAACATTTCATTTTCCCCTAATGACACTGTTTTAAAAATACAAGGGAACATTTATATTTTTTGGTTGTAAGCCTAGCTTTTAACAGCCATCTCTCTGGAGTGATGTCTCAGCAGTTAAGAGCACTGGCCACTCCTCCAAAGGACAGGAGTTCAATTCCTAGCACCCACATAGCAGTACATAACTGTCTGTAACTCCAGTTCAAGGCGATCTGGCATCCTCACACAGACATACAGGCAGGCAAAACCCCAATGTATATATAATATTAAAAGTGTGTGTGTGTATATATATACTGGGGAAAAATAAACTGTTAGAGAATAGATGGACATCCCAGCCTACACACACACACACACACACACACACACACACACACACACACACACACACACACATGCACACTTATATAAACATACATATAGAATATTGCCCAAGATGTTAAAAATAGTTAGGCTCTTCTGGTTGATCCCACAGGCTGTTCAAGCATTTGTGTAATGAAATATTAGAAGATTTCTGTGTGTTTTGAAGTCAAACTGCATCTGTTTTGTTTTGTTTGGTTTTTCAAAACAGGGTTTCTCTGTGTAGCTTTGCGCCTTTCCTGGAACTCACTTGGTAGACCAGGCTGGCCTCGAACTCACAGAGATCCGCCTGGCTCTGCCTCCTGAGTGCTGGGATTAAAGGCGTGCGCCACCACCACCCGGCAAATTCTTCACAAGCATCATGTCTTAGCCTGACTGGAAGGAACATTTTTCCAAATGAAGAATATTAATAATATATACAGAGTAAAATTCACCCTTTAAACATGCTTGACTACGAGATTTGAAAATGTTTGAATTATGCAGCCTTTGTCTCAGTCAAGAGGCAAAGCCTTTCCATCAGCACCAAATGTTCATGCATACCTCTCATAGTCAAAAACCTTTGTATAACTCACAGATTCTAATACCTTCCGATCAACTCTAAGCAGCTTCATTGAATGAACAGTGGTAGCTCCGCCTTTTCTCTGTCTTTCACTTGGCCCTTTTGACCACTGAAGAAGAGGAACCTGTGGTTTTCAGAGCAAGCCTTAAACCTGAAATATGTGAGTTTTCACATTTGACAAAGTTCAATACATCCTTCTTTATAGACTCATTGAATTTTGATATCTTACCTGAAAACGTATTTCCTGGCCCAAGTTCACAAGTTCACAAAGATTTTTTTGTTGTTGTTGAATATTCTTTTTTTCCCCCCAAGACAGGGTTTCTCTGTGTAGCTTTTCACCTTTCCTGGAATTCACTCTGTAGCCCAGGCTAGCCTCAAACTCACAGAGATCTGCCTGCCTCTGCCTCTCAAGTGCATGCATCAATCACCACCGACCAGCTCTCTTGAATATTCTTGAAGTTTTCTACTTTTACATTTAAATCCTCTTTGAGGAATTAATTCTAGTGCATCATATAAGGTATGGTTTACCTGCCCATCTTTCTTGCCCTGCACGTGGAATTATGTTTATACTGTTTTTTAAAGGCATTCCTAATGTGTTTGCATTTAAAGTTATCTCATAGCTGAGCCCTCAGATGTATCTACTACTTATCTCTTTTAGGAAACCAAGCCTTATTTTGGAAAATAATACATAGACTAAATCAGTTAACATAAACCTTTTTAACTTTGGAAGATTTGAAAGTAATTTACATACATTTTGAAAAGCTGTGGCTATGCAATGGATCTGACACCATCCCTTAATAATCCAGGTAACAAGAAAATGAACCAAAAGTACTTTGATTAGTGATTATATACTTAGACACTCCACCCTGGCCATGGATGCACCACTGGGTTGCAATTAGTGGAATCCAGTAGAATTCCAACATCTCATCAGTGAGAAGATGAATACAAAGCTCACTGTTACCACGTTCTTAATTAGAGAAGGAAATAAAGAAATGTCACACAGCTTTAGCTACTAAAATAAGCCATCCAATGAGCTAATATGCATATATATGATTTATGTAGATCCTATGAAAAAAGTATGAAAAATACTGAAATAGTTTCTTCTTTCTTGCCTTTCCTTTTCCACTTCTCTCTTTTTTTATCCTAATAGATTAAGGAGAACTTGGTTTTAAGCTTATATAACTCACTCTCTACCAACCAAAGTTTACAAAGTCCCCCTCAATTTGCCCTACATGTTTACTTTCATTTTGCCAAGCAGCAATGGTCATTTACAATGTGCTCATGCTTTATCTATCATTCAAATCATCCCTCCAAGAAGATTTTTCCAGAACCTAGTCAAAAATAACATCTTCTGAAATACATGCCTGCTACAATAAATCTGAGCAAGAACTTACAGCTGGAAGCCCACAGGTCCTAGAGGTGAACCTATTAGAAACATTCTTGTTATATAGGTGAACCTATAGCAAATATTCTTATCAAACTGCCTTCTAAATACTTATCTTTATATCCATAGACTAACACAGCTCTCAGTCCTCATTAGAGAAGCTTATTTGGGAGTGAATAGATGGCTATTAATGCAGAAGCTCACAACTAGTCAACATGCAAATAACAAATACCTGCAGAACGCTTAGCCACAAATGAGAACATCTCTATCAGTCCCCTCCAAGCTCAGAAAACGTTGTAGGTAAGGATCAGAATGTTTGTAAGAGCCAGATGTCAGGAAGGACTGGAGCAAAATGATGTCTTCTAGACATGACAAGGTCACTGAACTCATGAACTTATAGCAGCTATGGTTGCCTGTACAAGGCCTGCACAAGATCGAGCCAGTCTACATTCTCACATGAAATTGGGATAGGTTCATGAGCAACTCCCCATCCCTATTACTGAGAAGCTATTGACAGCTGATATCTACTAGGGAAGGAAAGTTTTCTTTAGAGTTGTGGTCCCTGTTAAGTCAACCATGCTTCAGTGGACGGTCCTACCTCCATGCATATCTGGGAAGCCCTATTTGAACTCATTGGGTTATTTAAAGGGGAGGGCATGGGGATGGGAGTGAGGGGTAGACAGTGGATTCAGGTGGAATTGGGGCCAAAAATAGGGGTGAATTGATAAAAATACATTGTAGGTACATATGAAAATCTCAAAGAATAAAAATATTATATTAAAAATAACAATGCCTCCCCAATGTATGACCTGATTTACTTCCTTTGTATAATGTTATATATTTATGGATCAGTATCTACATATCATCATCCAGATCTCAATCTCCATTTTCATTCCATATTTTAATTTTTATCATTTACTTTCTGAAAGGGTTTTAGGGTACGTGTAAAGGTCAACAAACATTTTGTAAGAATTGGTTCTCTCCTTCCACTAAGTTGGTTCCACAGGCTGAACTCAGATTGACAGGATTGGCAGCAATTGATCACTAAGCTATTGGAATATCTCACTTCAATAAGTCTCAGGGGACCACTTTTACCTCTGGTGCTGTGTGTTACAGCACCTGGCACATAGCATTTGTCAACTTGAACTGAAAGCTAAAAATGTTGAAATTTTAAAATCTCTCCCCACTTCTTCCCCCTACTAATGAAGTACACTAGTGCTTGAGCCTAGTGATTATTAGATGTGCTGAATCAAGTGAAGGCTAGACATATATACATCTGTCTGTCTGTCTATCTGTCTATCTATCTATCTCACTATAATTCACATTGCAAAATGATTGTACTTGAATTATCTTAGATGCACAGAGAATGCTTGTGATTTGGGCTGCTGTAAAGCTCATCATTTGAGGGCCTGTGGGTAGTATTTCAATGACATGTGTAATAGATTTTTTCCTGTTCCACTTCTGTCCTTCTCTGTGAACACATGCAGGTTACCTGGAATGCCTTGCAAAACAGAAACAATAACACAGTCCTGGTAGCCTAGCAACTTGTTGAAGACATTATGTGATAATGCTGGGGAGTGCTTTCTGCTTTTAGATGGAGAAGGGCTTTAAAAAAAAAAACAAGCCATTACTGGTATTTTTGAGCAATTGGAGCAGGATTCTATTGCCTAACATTTTTCACTAGTTCTATAATTCTCTGAAAAGCATTAATTACCCATGCCTGGAAATATTTTTTATAATGTATATACATGACAAGTTCAATTAACTAACAATATAGCCTTCAACTACCCAGCATTTCTTCAAACAAGAGGAGCATACCCTTCTCAATACAATTAAAATAATACCAATTGGGGGGAGGGGGGCTAGAGAAATGGCACTGGCTGCCCTTCCAGATTACCTGAGTTCGATTCCCAGCATTCACATAGTGGCTCACAACTACATGTAACATTTCTAGATGATCCAGGACCCTCTTCTGGCCCCTGTGGGCACCAATCACACATGTGGTATACAGGCATACATACACACAAAATACTGATACACATAAAATAAATGATTTTAGAAAACAATGCCAAGTTAAAGCTTGTGATATGTTACAAACTCTTCTAAATGTCTTATAAACAATTCTTCAGCTATCGGTTTCCCTGGGAAAGTATCATCCGTCCCATTGGATGGATGAAAAATATAATACTGGGAGAATACAAGAAAACTGAAGTTAATTCAGCAATTGTACTCACAAGTGCAGACAACACGATCCAGGACCCAGATCATTAACCAAACCAAAGCACCCAAACAATTCACCACTTTGACATATACAGTCAAAGAGTCAAATGACAGAAATGGCACAGGGAAAACAAACCAAACCTCTTCCTCTTCAGTTGATGACATCAGTAAGTAAACTTGTCCTGGGATTCTCAGCTTTATGGCTGGATGACACACACACCTTACACAAGGGGGAGGGGTTGAGGCCACAGCTGCAGTCCTAGAGGGCCTATCAGGCCAGGAAGACCTACTTGCCATATGAAGTCTAGGTGGGAAAGCAGACAACACTCTCGTCATTATCTGGAAAGGGAAGGACCACATGCTGCTTGGGTAAGGTTAATGATAACCTGACACCTGGTTCTATCACAGGTTCTGCCTTGGGATTATGACGCCGCGCATCTCTGACTCACTTCCGGCTTCTCTCAGCCTATTCTTAACAAGGAAAAGCATGTTCACAAGTCACTCCAGATTTAACTTGTGAAATTTTAAGGTTCTTAAGCTAGTAAAGAGAATATCACAAAGTTAAAGGAGCTAGAATTTAGCAAAGATTTTGAATAAGATATTCTGCTTTATTATGTGACTAGGGAGGTCTTATTAATGAAAAATAAGTTTAATGGAGTCTTGAAAGGAATCTGTTTGTTGTTGTTGTTGTTGTTAGAGATGTCTTCCCCATGACCTTCAATGGCTTTTATCAGTAATCTGGATGAGAGTATATATAGCACACATGGCTAATTGGCAGATTCTGAGACTCAAGTATTACATGAAATCTGAACAACAGCATCAGAAAACAATGACATTGTCAAGCTGAATTTAAATTAACAAAAAATAACCAGGCATGACTAACTCTCTGGGGCCCAGAATTTCCTAAGAGATAAAGTGCAATTTAATATGGAAACTACCTCTCTGAAAATCAGAACTATTTTGAAAGTATATTAAATTTTATATGTATAGTATAGTCTTCCCTAGGGAAGAGCACACCAATTGGGTATCCAATACCAAACTTTCAGCCCTGAAAGCATACATAGAAGTAATATTATACAGACTGAGCAGCTTGTATTTTTGTATTCAGAAACATATAAGTGTGTATATATACATATATATAAATAAATGCATGTAACAAAAATTAATAGAAACCATGGATGTGAAAGGAAGCAAGGAAGGGTACATGGTAGGTTTGAAGGGATGAAAGGGAATGAAGAAATGATGTAATTATGATATGAAGAAATAATTTTTAAAGTATTTCATAAGGAGATAATCAAATCAATTCATAGCCTAGGAAGTTATATGTTAGGCACTTTGTTATATAAATGGTTTTTGCTTACTACTGGGATATTAAATGATATATGATTTTATAAGAATGCTTTCTATATTCGTATTCATTCAAATATGTCATTGAAAAAACACAGTATATTAAGCTCTCCCTATCTCAGTAAGTTTCTTTAAAGAATCTATTCAAATAGAAGAACCAGCTGATAGATAGCATTGTCAGACTACATGAAGCCAAGACCAGGAACCCAAACTGTAGTTATTTGCCAGATAATATCAGCAATGCCTGCACATGATGTTTAAGCTTGTACATTTATCTAGGACAGAGCATTTAATGAAGAGACCACCCAAGGGAACCCAGAGGTCAGGGTAACACAGAGGCCAGGGAAACCCAGAGGTCAGAAGGACCTTTGTTTGCTGTGGTTTGAGATTCAATTAATGTAGAAGTGTTTCTTTTGTGCATAAGTCCTATTTTTAGTTTTTAAATCAGTCTATATATCACTATAAAATGTTGTAAAATTTCAGTGATAAAATTAGCTTTCTTGATTTCAATATCTCATGGTCCACAGATTTCTTTTTCTTGTTTATTTTTAATTATGGCCATCTAAATTCTCAAGAGGTTTTGTTGTTTTGATTTAATTTAGAAGTTGTTGGCTTTTTCATATATAAATCAAACACCACAGAGAGTTTTATTATATGTGCTGTGAATACTGTATTTTTTCATAACTTGGGAAACATTGTGTTTAAAATGACAAGAGTAGACTCCTGTTAATACATTGGAACTGACATAAAAAAGACACTATAAACATATACACTTGAACCATGGTTAGTAATGCCACACATTTTCAAAGATTCTAAAACCAGTACTAAATGAGAAAAATAAATTGATAAACTGATTTTTTTGGAGTTATAGCATAGTTGTAGTTATTATTAGTATGTTACCTTCCAATACACAAAATGCAAGCATTTCAACACAATATGGTACAATAAATCTGCATGTGACAATGACACAGACAGAGATCCATACATAGAAAGACATGTCTAGACTGGACCAACAGGCAACTAACTATCCCTGGTGGAGTCACACTGTCAAAGGCTGAACAGGCTAGAATGGAGCCCCAAGGCTCAGCTTTACTCTCTTATAGTAAAGAAAATGGAAAATGTTCCCCTATGCACTGGAGATGATATAAGTTGAGGAGAAGCATGAGAGTTGAAGTTGCTGCTTATGTTTGGGTGAGCACCACAGTCTTCAGCTACAGTGAATTCCCATTTTGCATATCCATGCTCAGCTATCACAGTTGACTAAAAGAAACCCAAGAGCCTTAAAAATATGAAGAGGATTGTGTTCTGTGATTATTTTTTTCCTGTTATGTACCTAGTATAACCTCAGGCAGAAGCCTCAAAGCTCAGTCATGAGACCTGGAATTTGGGGCCACAAAGTTCTAGCAATAAATACTTGCCTGTTTGTTTAATCTAGACATGTCTTTCTGTGTGTGGCTATGTGCCTACATCATTGTTATGTGCTGATTTATTGCACTGTATTGCTGGGCTTTGGGGTCCCCAAATTAAATATCTAGAGACAGATATAAAACTGATACATGGAAATAGATAGAAACTAAGAAGTAAGAGGATAAAGATTTATAGTAGAGCCTTCACAGGAAAAAGATGAAGTAAATCAGAGAGAAGAAAAGAACATGAAAAGGGACAATAAACAGAAGATTGTATGTTTTCAAAGCAATGACAACAATGTAATATTAAGAAATTTTATGGAAGGAAATAGCAAAAAGATAATCAACTTTTAAAACGGAAAATATTCAGTTGAAATACATTTTAAAGAGCACTTATACAAAGACAATTTGGTCATTATCTTTAGATGGTCTAAAAGATACATGAAAGAAAAAAGGGAGACTGAAATAGGAATTATAAATCATTAAGTATAAATTGTAGTGTGTGTCTCTCTGTGTATGTGTGTGTGTGTAGTATTTGTAATAAGAATTTAATATGTAGAGTAAAATGAGATTGGAAGAGGGACAGCATTGAAAGATAGCACAAAAAAACTATCAACATAGGAAGAAAAGAACGTGTAGCTAGAGTTTTCCTGCCTGGCCCACAGTCAGGACAAATCTTTGTCACCGCAAGTCCACAGCCGCTCAGACCAACCAAGTAAAACAGAGACTTATATTGCTTACAAACTGATGCCGTGCAGGCTTCTTGCTAACTTTCTTATAGCTTAAATAATACATTTCCATAAGTCTATACCTTGCCATGTGGCTGTTGGCTTACTGGCGTCTTCACATGCTGCTGGTCATGGCGGCGGCGGGTAGTATGTCTCTGCGTCAGCCTTCCACTTCCCAGAATTCTCCTCTCTCCTTGTCCCACCTACTTCCTGCCTGGCCACTGGCCAACCAGTGTTTTATTTATTGACCAATCAGAGCAATTTGACATACAGACCGTCCCACAGCAAGAACGTATCAATATTTAACTATGTAAGCATCTAAATCCAATGGATTACATTTTCTGTACATTCCCAAGGACAAGAAATGAAAAAAAAAAAAAAACCAGACATGTGCATTCAATTTAAGAAGACTTCTCAGTAGGACAGCATCTGGATGCTACCTGTGTGTGTCAGGACAGGAAAAGTCAATACTCTTCCAAAGAGAGAGGGGAACATGTGGTGATATTGTGTTCCTCAAAATATTGTGTACCCTAATAAACTTATCTGGGGTCAGAGAACAGAACAGTCACTGGATAGAGGTCAGAAAATGGTGGTACACACGCCTTTAATCTATCACTTGGGAGGCAGAGATCCATCCAGATCTCTGTGAGTTTAGAGCCATACTGAAAACAGCCAGGCATGGTGACACATGCCTCTAATCCCAGGAAGTGATGGCAGAAAGCAGAAAGGTATATAAGGCATGAGGACCAGGAACTAGCCTGGTTAAGCTTTCAGGCTTTTGAGAAGCAGTTCAGCTGAGATTTATTCTGGATGAGAACTCAGAGGCTTCCAGTCTGAGGAAACAGGATCAGCTGAGGAATTGGCAAGGTGAGGAAGCTGTGGCTTGTTTTGCTTCTCTGATCTTCCAGCATTGACCCAGTACCTGGCTCCAGGTTTGTTTTTATTAATAAGACTCTCTAAGATTCATGCTACAGGAACGCATTGTAATTGACCCCCATAAGCTCATAGGAAATGAAAGTGTGGCTTTGTTGGAGTAGGTATGGCTTTGTGGAGGAAGTGTGTCACTGTGGTGGGGGCTTTGAGGTCTCATGTATGCTCGAGCCACGCCCAGTGTCTCAATTCACTTCCTCTTGCCTACAGATCAAAGATGTAGGACTCTCAGCACCATGCCTGCCTGCATGCCACCATGTTTTCTGCCATGATGATAAGGAAATAAGTCTCTGAAACTGTAAACCACCCCATGAAATGTTTTTTTCTTTATAAGAGTTGCCATGGTCATAGTGTTTCTTCCCAACAGTAGAAACCCTAAGTAAGACAGCAACCCATTAATGAAGGAATAAGACAGCTGAAAAGTAAGAAGAATGGAATGGCAAAGTACTCTGATGAAAACCAAGCCAGACGTAGTCCTACTCATAGAGCTTCCTGGCAAGGGGTGATATTAGTTTGAATTGCCAAACTGACAGAATCTAGAACTGCTTGGAAGACTGAACTCTGGCATGCCCGTGCGTGATCATATTGACTGCATGGACTGAAGTGGGAAAACCAACCCACTGTGGTTCTGTCATTCCCTTGCTGGGACCCTGGATTATGCATGTATGAGAAAGGGCGCTAACCAGCAAAAGGCATCCATCTCCCCATCTTCTTGAGTGCAAGTGCAATGTAACTAGCTGCTTCCAAATCCCACTGTCTTGACTTCCCCACCATACCCTTGCCCTTGAACTGAGAGCCAGCATAAATCCTGTTTCCCCAAAGTTCCTCTTGTCATGGTATTTTAGCAAAACACTAGGAAAAGAAAGCAAGATGCAAAGAAAGGAAGAAAAGCAGCTAAAACAGAAGAGGTGACTGTGGTGAGGAAGGATGGGTGGTCTTATCTACAGGACCGGCTCATGGGTGTCAAAGGTGTCAAACGCAGGTATAGGTCCTACTGAGACAGTGATTTCTCTGCCAAGTTGGGTTGGTTGTGGAGAGGAATCCCCCACCAGCTCAGAGAGTTATGGCTAATCATCATCTTGATGTAGACAATCTATTGTTTAAAAATGGAGCTCTCCTGGATTCCTAAGAACAAGGAGCAGCCACAAGTCAGAGAAACTAAATTCAACCACAGTGCCAGGGTGAGATACAGACCTGAGAGTCAATTGTGAAGAATAGGAAGGCTGATGGTGACCAACCAAGGAAGTGCAGGCTGTGGGATGCTTGGTTAGTCTCTGACCCATATAGGGATGGTAGCCCTCTCATAGTGTATGTACACTTGGTGCCTTGGTACCAACCTCATCTACTGAGAATAACTCTGGAGTTTGATAGTCATAAACCTGAGGACAGGGGATAGATCAAGCCTTGGAATTACCTATCTGTCCCAAAGTTCAGTACTACTTCAGTAGTACAGAGCCCAAGAACCAAGCTCTAAAGACCAGGTGACATCTATAGTCATATCCCTCTATCAGGGTCACTAATGTTGTACTGGTTGGTTTTGTGGGTCAACTAGACACAAGCTAGAGTCATCAGAGAGGAAGGAGCCTCAGTTGAGGAAATGGCTCCATGAAATCCAGCTGTAGGGCATCTTCTCAATTAGTGATCAATAAGGGAAGGCCCACCCCATGGTGGATGGTGCCATCCCTGGAATGGGGGTCCTGGGTTCTATAAGAAAGCAGGCTGAACAAGCAAGGGGAAGCAAGACAGTAAGCAGCGCCCCTCCATGGCCTCTGCATCAGCTCCTGCCCCCAGGTTCCTGCCCTGTCCTGACTTCCTTTGGTGATGAACAGCAATGAGGAAGTGTAAGCCAAATAAATCCTTTCCTCTCCAACTTGCATTTTTGGTCAAGGTGTTTTGTTGCAACAATAGAAACCCTAAGACAAATGCTTAGTGGATTTTTAATGTACTAATCCAGGCCCAGATGTATCAAACCCAAAGCTGTAGTTGCTTACTCTAATCCCAAAGTGCTTGGAAAATACCTCAGGGGTAAAGCATTAGCCACCTGGGAGATGTGACTGGGCAGTCGCAGGAAGGTGGGAGACTGTCCAGTCAACACAGTTAAGTGTAGCCAGCAGAGGCCCCTAACTATGCAGACTAAGACAGTTGTAGTGAATGTCCAAGATGTGGCTAACAGAGGGTCCTTAGCAACATAAGTCACAGCAAAGATTCCGACTGTGCCTGACTCACACTCCTTTTTCTACTCCCCAATTTTCAAAGACTCCAAAAAGAAACCACTCCAATACTGTTCTAGTAAACAGAGGATCGCACCAGGATTGTAGGTGACCACAAAGAGACTCCTCAAACTTTCAAGTAATAATGTATCCTTATTTTATTTTTCTTATTTTGCCCCTTGTATTTTACCTTTTAACCTTTTACTGAGCTTTTGGTAGTATATTTAACTGACTACATTAAAAATACAGATACACACACACACACACACACACACACACACACACACACTCATTTTCATAAATTTAACTGTTTACACCTTGCCTTGTTGGGCAATTTTTGACCCACTGTTTCACCCTTTTCTCTCTTTCTGCTATGCTTTCTGCTAATCTTTTATCATAAGGATTTCTGGAATTCTTTATGTTACTTTTATTTGGCCTTTTCAACATTTATCTAATTTTGATTATGACTTTCTCATTATTGGGAAAAGTGTCCACTCTTCTCTTTCTATCCTTTTTTTTTAACCTTATTTCTCTGTTTTCCCCCTTTACATGGCCCTTTACTATCAGAGAGGAAAACTATTCCTGATACAGCCACACCAGAAAAAAATAAAATAAACCTTTCATTAGTTGTAAAAGATTTGGAAATAGACTACCTTCAGAATTATAGTGAAAAATAAAAATTAGCATAACTGATTAATCAAGAGTAAGAATAAAGTGGGAGGCATACGAACACTAAAAAAGGATAACCATTCACAGATTTGCACTAGAGATCTGAAACTACAAGAAACAATGGTTTAAAATATGAATAAACACCCACACACATAGAGACAGCACTAACTGGGCTCAGTGAGTTCTATCAAAATCAAAAGACTGAGCTGAGCGAGGATTGTGTTGGGAGCAGGTAAAGTCGGAAAGAAGTGGGTGGGTATAATCAAGATATACTGTATAATGTATGAATTCTGAAAGAATAAAACATGGTATTTTAAAAAATGATAGCGAGGCATGGTGGTGCTCATTTTTAATCCCAGCATTCAAGAGGCCAAGGCAGATAGCTCTCTGTGAATTCAAGCCCAGCCTAGTCTACACAGTGAGCTCCAGGCTACCCAGAGTTATATGATCAGACTGATTCAGGAAAAAAAAAAAGAAAGAAAAAAAAAACTTGGTAATTTTAATACTCAGATTCTTATTTTGAAAAAATATAAGCAAAATAAAATATTTTATTACAAAAAAGATAACCATTTCAAAATACAACACAGGAAAACATGTCACTGTTTGATATAAAATATTAAAATACTTAAGTTCAGGAAGGACATGCAAAACTAGATAGAGTGAGACTCCATAGTTAACTGGAAATTCAAACTGAGTAAATGTGGTTTCTCTAGAAATATTTATAACTTAAATGTTCACATTGCGAGTAAAAGAATTTTTTAAAGTATCAGTAACTTAAACAATTTTTTAAATATTTGTAACATGAATTTCTGTAAAATTTAAGAAACCGAAATAACTTGTGCTTCCAGACAGAATGCCTAAGTTTGTTGGTGCTGTTTGAAATGTTTATCATTAGCACTGGAGTGACCTGCAGTTTTTCGTTTAATGGTTTTGGGGTTTTGTTTTTTGGTTTGTTTTCGTTGTTGTTGTTGGGTTTTTTTTGTTTTTTGTTTTTTGTAAGATATTTTTGTGGCATTGTAAGGTGAATTTGGAAAAAGGATTTGGAAAGTTTTCTTGCTTGTTTATGTTACAAAATATCATAAGGTGGTCAGAAAATGAAAGGATTATGTGAAGTCATATGTGAAATTCTTTCTCTGGGGGAAGCCAGGCAGTTCAGCAAATCGGCTCTGTTTATGACAATTAACTCTAATATGTTTTCTAAATGGGTAACTATTTCACAAACACACTGACTGTCCATATTTTCTGGTGTAGCTTTGGAAAAGATTGATTTTCCTGGAATGGCATCCTTAACGGTAGAGGAGACAGACATAGGAAGCTGGTCTTTGTTACAGCGCCCAGCCATGGCATACAGTTAGCTCAGTATTGAACTGAAGTCACAGATGATAAATTAATGTTTACCAAACCTGTGACAAGACTGATTCATAAACTATAGACTTATTTACTGTATACAAGTGAAGTCCATACAGATGGAAGCAAACTGAGACTTCTTTTTGGCTGCATGAGAAACTTGCCCTTCCAGGTAGACTATTTACAGTAACATGTACTTGTTTATCCCAAGGTCAGTATCTATCCTCTACATTAGCCCTGCATTTTTGTTTGGTTCAGACTTGACTTCACCTCATATGGTAGTCTCATACTTCATCAACTTTTCATTAGGTAACAGGAAGCAGGTTTCTATGGAAACAATTGTAGTTCCATGTAATCTGAATGATATCACATTCCACCTTCTGATATTTATCATCTGACACCTGAGTTAGCTGTTCTGCATTTAGCTGTGTTCTATAGAAACGTGGGCATTTCTCTAAATCATTCAACAAATAATGATTACATTTTCAGATGCCTCCAGATGGAAACTCACTTTGTAGAATGTTCCATGTCCTACGGTAAGTGACCTTTGGGGCTAGTTTTGGTTCCACCACTCTCATAAGCATAGGATTTAAAAAACCTGATATGCTCACTGTAAGCTTTAAAGTAAATGGTTGCTTGCCATTCTAGACACAGAAGGGATTCCTTCTGTGTAGGCTTATGAATTTAAAATCCATCGCAGTCTTTAAAAGAGAGAAAAACCTACAGAGAACTAGAATTCATATTATCCCATCTCTCTCTTTTCACATCAGTTATTTCATTTTATATTCATGTAAATATACCCCACAGATAAGTTAAAAGATAAACAAATTTTGCAAAACTATATCCTATTAAAATACTGTTGCTTTGAGAAGCTTGCATGATGGTTTAGATGAGTCCATTAGTGTGAGCCTTGTTCATCTTTCTAAATACCTATAAAATGCTTTATATATGTTACTTGCTTACCTGATAGCATCGCTTTCCCAGAAAAATGAGAGCAGAGCTCTCTCACTTATGAGAAAGAGGAAAAATACAGTGAAGACATTTTGTACCTTTTGGAGGGCCAATTAAATTGGAGAACTATCTGGAAGTTAAATGTCTTTTGTGATTCTTTCCTAGCGCTTATTGTATGTAGCTCAAGAGAAGGCCAGCTCACAGGTGGAGCTTCCTGTCTGAGACCCACTGGGGTTTTTGTTTCTTTTTGCAAAGACTCTCTGGACTTTTATTAGTAAGACACTGAACACCAGAAAAAGATGCCTTACCCAATGTAGTTTTCTCTAATGTAATTTCTCAGGGTAACAAGACTGTAATGTAGGTGATAGCAGACGACTTGTTTCCATATTTTTTAAGTGCTGTAATGATCTGAGAGACATGGTTGAGTTAGAGAAGTAGGAAGTACACAAATGAAGTCCAGACTCCTGTAAATGAGGTATGACTCTTGTTTTACAGGGGTTGATCCAGCTTATAAGATGCACAGTAGAGATGGGATGTGTATGTGAAAGTTTTAAATAGGCTTGAATAAATCAGATGGTCCTCTATAAGTTTCCCTTTGAAACTTAAGGATTTTTTCTCTTGGAAGTGCTTTAAATGTTCATACTTGCCCAGAATCAAATAGAAAAGTTAAGATAGAAAGAAACAAAATGGAAACAACGAATGTGGTAATAGCTGTTGCACTCTGGAATTAAATGTAGGGAGATCCACTTTCTCCTGCAACATCTTCAGTTTCCAATTTGGATTCCTTTAGTAACTTAGATATCTGGGCTCTGCTTTCAAAATCTCCAATACACACTGGTGATTTTCCATATGAATTTATTTTTAAGATGTTAAATATCTGAAACATTTGAGCAAATGCAACCAATGCCTATGTTGTTATTTTACACATTGATAACACAAAAGTTGGTCGTATATCAGACACAGATAAATTCTTTAGAAAGAAAAATGACAGAACATGGTGAGGGCCTTGATTTTTCCCTCCAAAGAAACATACAAACATACATTTAAAAAAACAAGCATGCAATATGATTGTCATCATTTTCATTCAAATTTTCCTCTACTTCTTTTATAGGTATATAAACTTTACACAGATATGTAAATACTGCATGTGACCTCATACGATATTGTTTCACTAAATACCATGTTTTTGAGAATAAGCAAATTGCAGTGTATGATATTTCTTCTCCTTGCCATGCCATATCCCATCTTCTGATTATATTGTACTCATGTATAACATTCTCCTCTAAGTGAATACACATTTATTTGTGAAGTTCACAGTCGCTAAAATTCTATGAATATTATTAGATATGTCTCCCTGGCCTCATGCAACTGAGTGTTGTTAGGATGAGATTCTACAAAGAGTAATAGTTGAGTTGCTGGGATGTATCTTTAATTCAGCAAACATGTCCATGTTGCTCTGCAAAAGTCACGGTAGCTTTCTTCTACTAGAAATATACGATGGTTTTAGTTCCTGAACTAAATTATTCTCCCTATCATTTAGTGATCTAAACATTATATTCCCATTATATCAATGTGAAATGACTATTGATAAGGTTGTAAATTACATTCCTTCATTGCTAAGCATGCTATCACAGAGATCATGGAAAGGACATCTGTTTATAGTTTGACAGTTAAAGTTAGAAGGTAGAGTGTCACTTTGTACAAATTGAGCTGGGAATGTATTTGTTAAGAAAGTCCCTCAACCTACACACACACACACACACACACACACACACACACACACACACACACACAAATGATCAGACAGCATGGTGAGTTTCTCCTTGAGTATTAAAAATAAATTTTAATGAGTAGGAGAATTCACACATACAGAATCTGCAGGGAGTGAAGACCAACTATATTTATAAACTTTATCAATGTGAAATTACTTTGTCTCTAGGTATGAATATTTTTATAGTTCATATTTCATTAGAACAGCGGTGAATTATGTTATTCTGATTACCAATAACAAAAAGTGAACTCTGAGCCAAAATATTACTTGGTTCAAATAACCAAACCGTAAGAGTGGGTAAAAGACATCAATTGAGAAAACACTTTTGTTAGAACTCCGCTCTATTATTGTGTTTATCCATTGGTTCAAATCAGATTTACCTCAGGTGGCCAAGGACACAGCTGTACTCTGCTCAGAGCTCACATTACATTGCCAGATATTCCAAAGAGGAAAGACACTTTTAACCACATTTTAAGCCGAAGAAACATTAAAGAACTTTGGTGGTTCAGGGATGAGCTTGTGTTGGCACCTGGAGTTCATAGAGTCAAGGTTTAGTACCACAAAGGAGGAAATTCAATTCTGGCACCTTCAAGAAGGTTTCTGCCCTCTACTCAAATTCATTGCACATGTTAAGCAGAAAAAAAAGATATTATTCACATGATATTCTCAGTATTTAACAAGGAACCTTAATGCAATACTTAAGATTTATTAAATAAATAGGGACTATTAGTTTGTAGCTCTGTAATGTTACCCAGATCTTTGCCAGCAGTAAGTTCTATCACTTTCATCCAAATTCTAGATAATAACAAGGAATATCTTCGATTGACAAAATAAACTTACAAGCAAATCATGTGGGAATCAAAATACATATTTTAGAAAAAAATCTTCTAAATGTCACATCATGCATTTGGGAAGACGTATCCTTTAAACAACTGAAAAAAAGATGACACTTTATATGGAATGGAGAAAGAGCACAACAGAATATAAGGCAACATCCCAGTCACTTTAGCCGTGTAAATCATTCCAAGATGTTGACAGTGACTCATATTTGAAATCCTAGCACTTAGAAAGCTAAGGCAGGAGAACTATTCCAAGTTTTCAGCCAACCTGGGTTACCCAGTAATTTCAGTCCAGCATGTAACACAGAGCAAGACCCTTATCTCCAGAAACATAAAAGAAAAAGGAAATTATTCTGATAGAATTAAGAAAAGAGAACTTTCCTGTTTTATGTGCTTCTTATTCAATCCATCCTTGGACTTGTTGGGTCTATTTGTAGTCAGATTAGCAAATTATTTTTGGAATCATCAAGTTGAGAATCCAATTCCCTTCTCCAGCTACTGGTTTATAAGCACCCAGGGAAAATAGACTATTAATGACTGATACTATTCTTGTCTAACAGAGATAGTCAAGAAACGTATTACAAATTTGTACAACTATTAATTGCTTTCACATTATCACTGCTTCCCACATTAGAGAGAATGATTAAACACTAGAAATGTATGCAGCAGTGTTGTGATTCCTAAATACTCCCAGGTACTATCACATTGTTCTTATTGTCAATGAGAAGCCTGGGTATTGTTCCTCTTTTATTTGAGATTAGACAGCATGACTCAGAAGGCATTAAAGCCTACCAAAATATACCCTTCAAGGACATTCATATGGTTAATCTGTCACTGTAATGATTAGCTTTAAGCAACCAAGCATCCTTTTACTACTTGACTATCAGTTATTGTTTAACAGCCAGTCTTGTGGTCTTCATTTAAAAAGGAAATAATTCCCAAGAAACCTCTCCCTTTAAAAGTGATAAGTACAGTAAGTATTTGATAGAACAATGGCATGGAGGGGTTGAATTCTCAGTCCTACATTTGGGGCTGGCAACTGGGGGACATTGTCAATTTTGCTTAGTTTCTTTAGACCCAATCCATCTCTATTTCTTGGGAAATACTAAGATCTACTTCAAAGGTGATCTCACAACATTGAATAAGATGTGAATATGCTGAATAATTCTAAGTCTCTATTTATAATTATATGACACAATTCAACTAACTTATGTACCTGATTCAAAATGAGACAAGATAATGCATAAGGACAAATTAATATCTCCTTATTAAATCATCATTATCCCCATTAAGATGGCTCATAAAAAAGTAGTAAGTTATTATATATATGAAAAAACATATTTTCCCAATATCACATATTTGACCCCTGTAAAGACAGATACACAGCTCTGGGGAAGGAAGAAAAGCTAAGCTTTATTTTATACACATTGTATTCCAAGCACTGTTATAGGTCTTTGCAGAACTGACTTAACTACATGGGAATTGTTGCTACCAGTTTTACAGAGAAATAAAGGCTCTAGTTTGATAAATTTGTTAATCCCACTCAGTCAGTACATGGTTCAAGTCCAGGCCTTACTGTCTTCAAAGGTCTTTATGTTCGACTGCCTTTTGTGACACACACTGATGTGGTGATTCATTGTGTATCAAATAAAGCTTGCCTGAGGATCAGAGGACAGAGCCAGTCACTAGACTAGACATTGAGGTCAGGCAGTGGTGGCACACACCTTTCATCCCAGCACTTGGGAATCACATGTCTTTAATTCCAGCACTTGAGATCTTATGCCTTTGCTTGGGAAGCACACACACCTTTAATCCCAGGAAGTGATGGCTGGGTGGAGAAAGGTATATAAGGTGTGAGGAGACAGGAACTAAAGGCTTTTCAGCAGAATCCTCCCTTTCAGCTAGAGGCTTTTTTGGCTGAAGACTTTTCAGCTGAAGAAGCTCATTCAGCTAGAAGCCTATCAACGGAGGCCTTTACAGGCTGAGGAGCTGGCAAGGTGAGATATGGCAGTGGCTTGTTCCTTTGTGTCTTTGATATTTCAGCATTTACCCCAATATCTGGGACTGGGCAATTTTATTATAAGACCTTTTAACATTTGAGCTACACACTGAGTTGCCTTGGCTCTATTATTTCCCCATGATTAAACAAAGGAAACTCACTTTCTACTTGGCTCCAAATAGATATTGGTTTCTTCAACTGTTTGTAAAATGCTGCAACCCCAACCATTAGTGCAGTTTTCAGAGCAGAGTGTCTCAAATTGCTTTCCATGGAAACACCGCCTCACGGATGCTTGACGCATAAAACATCAGCCATTATTTCTCTCCATGGAGATTCAAAGTAGTTTAACAAATTAAGGACTCTGCATAGTCCTAAACCAAGGCCATTAGTTTAATTTTCTGAAGCTCAGAGTGTCCTGTGATCATGAACTCCTTCCCCTCACCACACAGTTTAGATGACACCCAGGGAACTCACATTCTGCTTTGGGAAGTATCACTGTATAGCCATCTGGGACCACAACTTCAGACAAATCTTGTACTACTGTACTATTTATTATACAGGACATAAAACTAGATCACACTGTAACAGAGTTTGTGTCAATGTCAAAGTGCAGCTGTATCTTCTTTGACAGGTAGCAAGCAGAGTTCAGTGCTAAAGTTTGCAGTCTTCTGAACATACCAGGTCCTTTTGAGGAATGTTCTGGACCACATTGAGCCTTGGTTCCCTGAGGGAAGGGATGCTAGAGTTGAGAGTGAGTGAGCTGTTCCAGAGGACAAATGTTTCTCCATCAGTTCACTTAGGGTTATGACAAGGAAATATTTGAAATGTGAGAAGGTAAATGTGGTTACTGTTGCATCACTTGAGCCCGTCATTTGGTTATCATGAAATACAGGGCTTATTGAATTCTGGATGTCTGCGAGGCAATCCCATGTGTAGCATGGTTTATAAGGCCTAGGATCCTTGTCTGAAAAGAGTACAAGATGTTAGGGTTGGTGACAAATTTTCTTATATCTGTCCTCACTTCTCCTATGATGCGGATAGCATTTAATTTCTTATAAAATGTCATTGAAGAAGAGGAAATGTATGAGCCAAGGAAAAATATGAAGAAAGCAACACTGAGCAATCTTTCACAACTCTATTTTGCTTAATTCTGAAACTGCAAATAAAAGAGAAGGGGCCCCTTTGTGACAATAGAAACTGACACCATAAACAACCTGCCTTTGTCGGGGTGAACTATCCTCATTCCATTCTGCCTGTACCTAAGGGGTTAGTACCAGCTTTAGGAGAAATGATCCCACCTTTTCAGTTCTAAGCTTCCAGGTAGATTTACTAGTGACAAAGCTAGTATTTCATTTGCCAAATATCCCCTATATCCAAACACCCCTGTATCCATCTCTGTATTGGTTTTTAACTTAGTGGAGAAAAGTACATAAGCATTATTGCCCATTATGATGGGTAATCACAACAGTCAAATTAAGGGGCTCTAGAATCACCTGAGAGATGAGATTAAGCATTCCTATGAGAGATTATCTTGATAAGGTAAATTGAATTGGAAAGACCCATCCACTGAGGGTGGCACCATTCCCTGGGATAAGACCCTGACCTGAATATAAGAAAAAAGGAAACTGGATACAATAAATGCCTACTAACACACACACACACACACACACACACACACACACAGAGACAGACAGACAGAGAGAGAGAGAGAGACAGAGACAGAGACAGAGACAGAGAGACAGAGACAGAGAGACATAGAGACACAGAGACAGAGAAGAAAGTGAGAAATGATAAACAAGTACAAATTAACTACTTTTAAAGTTTCACTTTTCTGAAGAAATGTCTCAAAGTTCAGATCTTTGATCAGCTGCTTTCAGATATAGATTTCTGGTTTTGTTTTATTTTGTTTTCACAAATGCAAAACTCTAAGTCTCCTCTTAAATCTGAACCAAACATCCAGGTGAAATCCAAAGGATTCCAAGCAAGCTTTACATGGTATTTATAGAGACTAAATGAACTTTAGGCCATGATTTGTTCTAGGAACTCCAACAGTTCCTATATTCTTTCATTCAGTCATAATTTATAAGCATAACATGTTGACCCTAAGGACTTTAAAGTATCTTGCAAATGTCAAGAAAATATGTTTGCTTTCCTACAAAATTCCAAAATCAATTTCATTTTCAGATATTAAACCTAGTAGAGAAGAATTCATTCCCATATAGTTCAAAATTCAAAACTAACACAATTAATGTATATGATTAAATTCTTAGACTATATTTCAAATATAGATGTTGCAAAGCATTTTGGTGCTTAAGAGGAAGTTTCAGATTGTAAACCCTTTAATGGTTTGATGGCAAAATCATGCCCCTGAGGTGTGATAAAGAACCGTTAGGATTACATGATACACAAATGAATCAATGGCTGGAGATATGGCTCAGTAGTAAAGAGCATTGACTGCTTTTCCACATGACCCAGGTTTGGTTCCTATCACTACCATAGCAGCTCATAACTGCCTAGAACTGTAGTTCCAGGGGATCCCTTGTCCTCTTCTGGCCTCTCAGGCACCAGGTACACATGTGGTACACATATAGACATGCAGGCTCTCACACGTGCATAAAAATAAAGTAATTTTTTAAAAAAATGAATCCGTATAATAGGTCCTCAAGAAATTCAATCGTACTAAGAGAACCTTCATCTTAATTGATAATGCATGTTAAAGAACTTAATTTTCAGAGTATGTTAGGAGACTTGATGGGTTACCGTGCAAAGACTGTTGCAATATAAATACACCGGGATACTTGGAGTCCATCTATCTTACCAGGGTGGTTATAGGAGCAAGAAAATCATAGAATTGAAAATCCGGCATGGGCTAAACCTGTAGCATGAAAGCCATTTCAAGAGGAAAAACTGTATTTATGACAGTCTACATTTGAAATTACACAAGTTTCAAAAAAGTCAGGGTTGCATCTCCAGGTGTTAAGAACAAACAAAGCTCAACGTCAGCAGAAGAAAGAAGTATTAATGACTAACACAAAGAGTAATTAAACAAAACCAAAAGAACAAGATGAAGGATCACTGAAACAAAGTTGGTTCTTTACAACAGTAAAGAAGATTGGCAATCACCTAGAAAATTAATCCAGGGAAAAACAGGTTCTTACCTAATAAAATTAGAGAATGAAAGGATAAGAGTTACAGAAGAATTATCAGATTCTTTGGTATTTTTTTTTAAAAAAATGAATTCTAATCAATTGGAAAATTTACAATAAGCAAAAAAGATTGAAATAGCAATGAAAAGTTTCTCATCTATTAAATATAAGTCTAGGCCCAGATAGATTCAGGATGGATTCTACCTGGACTTGATGTTAGATTTCTGGCAAGCTTGTATAAAGCCAATGGACACCAAAACTAGGTTGAAAATGACAAAAAAAAAGAAAATAATGGGCTGAAATCACAAGATCCTCTTAAGAGGCGAGAATGGAGTCCAACTTCCCTAGCATACCCTGCAGAGAGTAGTGGCCAAAGGAACCGAGTTAAGCATAGTGAAGGCTGTGTCTGATAAAACTATAGTGAACATTATACAGGAAAAACTTACAACGTGACCATTAAGAGATGAAAGACAACAAGAACATCTACTTTCTCCACATTTTTGTAATATAGTCATTCATATCTTAGCTAGAACAATAGGAGAAATGAATAGAAAGGATATAACTAAGAAGAGAAGTAAAAATATCATCATCATCATCATAGAATATGATCTTGTACATTAGAAACCCAAAGTATTCCACTAGAAAATTCATAGAACTGACACTCTCAGTAAAGTGGCAGGATACAAAATTGACATACAAACATCATCAACTTTTTTATATATCAATAAGCATGCTGAGATAGAAATCAAAAACTCAAATCATTTATCCAACATCCGAACACTTCTAATATTATGAGCAGGCAGTTCCCAAAAGATAAGTACAAATGGTCGATTAACATGAAAAAAAATGTTCAACACCCTTCAATTTTAAAGAAAATAAAATTAAAAACACATTACAATTTTATCTGATCTCATAGTAGCTATCATTGAGAAACTAAAGCACGATAGTGAGGACACAGGGGTTGTCGAGAGATCACAGGATGAAGAACCCTTCCATACTGCTGATCAGAATGCCTGACAAAGACCTGCAGGCCTTTATGTTTACCTTGCTGGGTTTGCTCTTGCTATGGTCCAACCTTTTATTGCTAGTCCCTCATTCCTCTGGTTTGGAGTGGGAATGCTTGTTCTGTACTACTCATTATTAGAGAGACCAGGTAGGTTAGTGTGTTTAAATATATGATACACTACAGAAATCTCATTATGAAATCCAACACAGCAGATTATGACCATATGCCAATAAACGAAGAAAATTTCAGTATTAGTATCTATATATATTGTTTAATAGCATCTTGTTTTCTCAGCTTTGACTCAGCATAGTATTAATAACAGCAATATAGATTTGTATCCCAAGCATCTCCATGGTGCCCTATTCTATACTTATATTTCTTCTGAATTATCTTTAAACCTTAAATTTCAAGGGGCATGGCCTATATCTCAGGTGCTACATCATCCAGAACTCACTCTTGGGGAAAAACTGCATGTAGGATCTGAATATGGATGGACCCTAATCAGATTACTACTCATCCTCCCATCTTGATGCTAGGCCATCACAACACATGTGCAGAAGGACTTGTTACTTACCTACAGAATGTTCAGGTCTTAGAGTTCACTCATTATCCAGAGTCCCTTCAAAGACTTCACCTAAGCTCCATAGAGAGGGCTCTGTCTTGAATTCCTTTCATGTTGACTCAACTGAAGGTCAAAGCTCTTCCATCTGAAAGAAAGGAAAGCCGTTAGCCTCTATTGTCCAGTCTGTCTCTTTCTCAGGTGTGTGGGGGCGGCCATTAGCCTCTATTGTCCAGTCTGTCTCTTTCTCAGGTGTGTGTGGGGGGGGGGAGAATGCTCCATCCAGGTGCAACCCCTCTAAAGCACAGCAATGACCAGCAGGGCAAGATATCCCTAACTGTGCAGTGAGTGGCACTCATATGTTGGTGGTAACTACAGCTATCTAATAGGACATAAGACCCACTCAGAAGGAGGAAATTCATGCCTGACACTACAAACTGAGCCAACTTTCCAGGGCTAGCAAGGCCATGGAACTTAGAAAAGAATCTACGACCACCACTTTGCTAGCCTTATATAATTCCTTACAGCATTTTAAATTTTATCCTTGTACCCACAGATAAACATAGTTACCGCCCCTCATTAAGCAAGCTTTTCTTTATAGTAAATGGAGAACATGACAGAAAAAAAATGCAATTGGGCACAATGCAGAGATTAACAGATGGTGGGGAGCCCAGACCCAAAGGAGGCATCTACATCACAGCTCCTATACCTGTAATTCAGGGAACATTGAGGAAGAGGAGGCAGAGGATTGTAAGAGCCAGAGTACTAATATGTCTGCTGGGATGAAATCTCTCCTGGAAATGGCTTCATAAATAAGACCAGAACAATGGCAATATTAATAGACATGCTAATACAGAAGGGGGGAAAATCTCACAGGGTTATACCTCTAGACAAAGAACTATAGGCTGCATATGACTGATGGAAGAGGAAGGATTAGCCTCTTCCAGGAATGAGAGCCCTTATTGGTTATTCAATACAAAGCAGTCAACCCTGAAACCATATGCACACCAAAATATACTCAGTGGGTTGTATTTACATATGTGTGAACACACCTATATTTATGAATAATAATCATCAAAGAAAAGGAGGCCATCAGTTTGAGAGGAGACAGGGAAATAGGAGGGTCTGAATGGAGGAAAAGGAAGAGTGAACATTATATAATTCTATTTTAATTAATATGTGTAAAATTTTGAAAGAATGATAACTATATGAGAAAATACTGACTTGAAGATACTAATCCTATAAAAACCTGTTAGTGTTTTAACACACACATACACACATACATTCAAAATAAACATTTCCTCCGTTAAACATGCCCACAGGAGCAAAATCAGGGCCCTGCAAATGTTTCTCCCAGCAAGATCATTCCCCTTTAAAAAGCAGCAGGAGTAGCAGCTGCTAGTCTCTCCAGCTGAACCGTTAGCAGCTCCATCATTATTCAGCAAGTACATGTTACCAGAAACCTTCTGTCGTAGGTTCTGGAGGGATTTGGGTTTTAATCTGAATCTGTGTATATTTCAATAAAGCAATCAAACTCCAATTAGACAATTCCCAGGCTCAGATTGAACAGGTAGATGCTCTTACAGTGTGCAATGTATTGCCTACTCATGAGTAGGACTTTATTGAATAACTATGCCCCACTTGACCAATGTGCTGTAAATCACATAGGATATGATTTCAAAGGACCCAAGTTCAAAGTCCTATCTGAAACTGAGTAACCTGAGATGATCACTCAACCTCCCCAAGACTACGTGTAAGACAAATTAGTCATAATAGAAAAAAGTCCACAGCTAGGTGGATTAGAACAGAGAGGCTCAAAATCAATCCATGCAGATATACAAGAGAGGCCTGGTCTTTGAAAATAGGACAATAGAAAAAGGAAAGTCTGTCTTTTCAGAAGATCACACTAAACAAATAAGCCAGCTAGGTGCAGACAACTAGAAATGGAGAGAGACCTTATGCCATACACACATATTAACTCCAAAAACATCACATGGCTATACTTAAAACACAAAACTATAAAACATTGAGAAGACAACACAGAAAACTTGAGAGACAGCAAGAATTACATTGAGCCTTACATAATATAACCATAGGGTTATAAGAGTTTGCTAAAAGCAGATGCTTGCTCCATGAATTACATCATTAAGAGAATGAAAGGAAAAATTACAGACCAGAAGAAAAAGGTTTAAAAAGTCTGATAAAGTAATTGTATCCAAAATATAATATTGAGAGGTGCTGGTAGCCAAAGGCCATACAAGTATACAGACGGAGCCAACTAGAATTCAAAAGGTCAATTTATCAGAAAAAAAGTGTTCTGGGAGAGGACTAAGTCATCACATAAGGCGTGTTGGAGTTGCTGCCTTTTGAATGAATTGGCTGTTTCTTTTTGTAAACTTTTATGCAATTACACTATGATATCTCCCCATTACCATGCATTTTCATAAAATGTATATATGTAATCTCATGACTACAGCTCAATCTTATGGGCACATATATCTGTGGGTGGTCAGGAAGATGACTCTTTCATTTAGTTGTATAAGTTTGATATATAGAAGATATACTAGGATATGCTTCATAGCCAAATCTATTGTTCCATGAGACTGTAGACACTTAAAGCCTGCTTTGTTGTTGTTGTTGTTTTTTTTGCTCAGACTAACACAGAAATTAATAATCTCTCCTCAGTCTAACACAAACTGCACGCATTTAGCTCATTTTTACCTCGGAGCAAGTTCAAATTAGACGAAAGGCCTTTGCATATAGAGCATAAGTTTAAAACTCTACAGTCATGCACAAGGTCAGAGTCGCAGGTATCCCACCAAGATTACTAACACAAAACACCCTAAGAAAAGCCTGCCAATTCTTCACTTCCCAAGTCTGCTGATGAAAAGCTATGTCTAAGAGTTTGTCACACTGGACACTGCACACCCTCCCTCTGGTCCTGAGACCATGGAATCTTGCATTACTATGGTAATGATTCTGCTCCTTATGGTCTCGTGTAGGAATATGCTATGACCTTGAGGGTTTTTGAAACTTTTCTCAGGATTGCAAGGAGTCTCTTGTTAGAAATGTATGAATAGTCAGGCAAGAGAAGAGTTAAGAATGAGAGCTGAAAAAAAGCTGTAGATTTAGAGGAAACAGTAAAACAAAGGGAGAACAGCCTAGAGATCAGAAGCTTACTTGGAACAATAAAGTGATGGACTGAAAGAGCATGGTGTGGATAGATTTATTGATATACCCTCAGATTAGTAGATTTATTCATAGATAAGTAGTTTCCCCAGCCAATTGTAGTGTCTTCTCTGGACTCTGGAAGAATGTTCTTCAGGGCAGGCACCAGAAAAGCTTTCATTAATATAAAATTAGACATAATGAAATTTCAGTTGCAATGATATGTTTAATGAGATTACAAGTATAAAGGTTTTGATATAAAATGGAACTCAATAATGGTTTGCTTCCTTTGAAAACAAATGTAAAAGGCTATAGTGTAGATACATAACGGCATATATCTGTGTATAGATGACGGATTTCCCAAGTCTCTCATACTCAAGCTCACAAAAAAAAAGGCTTCCTGGTGATAATCTTCATGCATATTTTCTTCATGTCCATTTATCTAGCCATTATTTCTTAGGGAAGGAAGCAGTCCAAAAGGATTTCCATTTCACAACATGTCTGATTCTTTGTCTCCTCTAAGACTGAATTAATAATGAGTCACACTTTCTGAGAAAGAAGAGAATAGTAATCATAAGTACTGAAGAAAGGGACATTTAAAATTACACATAAAATCATATATCAAACTGTTCTGGAACTTGTTACTCATGAAGCAGAAACTTGTTGGAAAAATCAGACAAGGAATGAAAAGATCAACTTGTAAAAATCCCAACAGTATCTGGTCACAATTTTCATAAGCAAAAAATAATCAAAGTGCACAATGTTTAAATCCTAAATGATATAAATTATCTTCATATTGTGTTTTAGCATGTTTTAACTCCCTGAGCAATAAGTTATGGGGAACTTTTTATTAATATCTCAGTTTTTCAGTAAGATGGATTTGGAAGACTCTATTGTTTCCCATCAACACAAATGACTGAACTACATCAATAAACTCAGCATATGCTACACCAACTCTTCTCCATCACAGATCTAAATGTTAGTTTAGAGTCAGCTCCAGACACATCAGAGCTCACTGATATGTCTAGCCCTTCTCTTCCCTGATGAAATATAAATATTAATGGCTGAAAAGACTTTTCCTCACATTCTATCTGACCTCCCAGGGGAGCCCAGAGGACATAACCAGAGGGCATGAGAAAAAGCAGAAACCACAATCTGATGGGGAGAACAACACAGAGCTGTGGATTATGTTGTTGGGAAGCTTTCTCTTTGGTTGGAACATTTATTGCATCCTGGGAACTAAAAAACCACATAAGTTTAACAATTTTTAAAATGGGAATATTTTTATCAAAGAAAATGCTTGCTCTACCTTGAAGTTAGAAAATGAAATTCAGAAAATCACCTAAACTAAAGCTATGGACAAAATGCACATGGTACCCACAGAGGCTCTGTGGATTTGATTTGAAGGATGAGCAAACTTTCCAAACAGATCTGGTGACAGTCTGGTTAGGTCCCAAAGCAAGAGAGACTGCAAGGGAGAGCTCTGCAGACCATCCTGGCAGAGCAACGGAGCAGGAAGCAAAGGAAAATAGGTAATGACAGGAAGTATGGCAGGAAAGCAGGAGCTAAAACAGAGGCCACTTTGGAAAAAAAGAACACGGAAAAGTTTTAGAAGAAAGAAGATTTAGCTAGAGGGCAGAGCAGTTTGAATGAAAATGGTCCCATAGACTCATAGGGACTGGCACTATTAGGAGGTGTGTCCTTGTTGGAGTAGTGTGTCACTGGTGGTAGACTCTGAGGTCTCAGATGCTGTGTGACACTCTCCAGTGTGGCACTTTCTTCCTGCTGTCTGCCGATCCAGACGTAGATCTCTCAGCTGCCTCTCCAGCACCATGTCTGCCTACAGACCACCATGCTTCCCGCCATGATGACAATGGATAAACTTCTGATGTGTAAGCCAGCCCTAATGAAATGTTTTTCTTTATAAAAGTTGCTGTGATCATGGTCTCTCTTCACAGCAACAGAAACCCTAAGACAAACCGTCTGTTGGCATTGTGCTCTTTCTTAAGCAACGTGCGCAAAGCATCCTCATTTACAGCTCCATGATGCACACAGGTGATCTCTGATTCCGCCTCTTCCTAACAACAGAATTAAGGACCATCTGACTTTCAGCATTCAACCACTGTGAGAAGCAATTGAACATCCATTACTGTAGCTTAGAAAAAAAGAGGTATGGATGTGACCACAAGTGATGGAGGCTGGTACCTAAAGGGGTGAACTTTATATCAAAGACGTACACTTCTGATCTTTTGTCCCAAATCACCTCCATATTGTGAATCACAGCTTTTATCCTGGGTAGGAAAAATTCAAAGGTTTGAAATCAGGATAGAAATAGAACTTTCTTTTCAAATCTTTGGTTAACATTCTGGGTCTCCATCCTAAGTGGATTTATTCTTTTTTCCTGCTGCTATTTCCTCCCAGTCATGGTACTGTCCAGGAGAATTAGTTTGAACTATGTCATCTTTTCTACCAAATGACTGTGGGATGGGACTCTAGCAATACAAGCAGCTTCTTACCCAGCTTGGCGGTAAGGCATTCTTCTTCACTTGACTACCCTCACACCATACAAAGCACACTCCATATGCTGAGGTACAGTAACCTGTAGGCTGCAGCTTGCTTTTGCACTACAGATTTTTCAATGCAATCGCAAGTAACACTTTATTTATAGATGTGAAAAGGCGCTTAAAACCCAATTACATAGTTGGAAAATGCATATCTCTAAGCAGATGTTGAAGAATTAGGAAGAAATTGAGTGTATATTTACAGAAACTCATAGGATTACTGAAAAGACTTATTTCAACATTCCCCGAGCAGTTCCTTTGGTTGTGACACTAGATTGCATTGGCCTGTGAGCCTAATACACACTTGCACAGCCTGATACACACTTGCACAGCCTGATACACACTTGCACAGCCTAATACACACTTGCACAGCCTAATACACACTTACACAGCCTGAAGAAGAATGCAGATGTGGTCCCTATGTTCCTCCTGTCTCCTTATGGGCCTGATCATGTGGCTAGTGACAAATGTTTCTTTGCCCAGAAATGATCTGACACACAAAATTCCTTTCTGGAAGTATTTCTTGAGCCATTCTTCATTGGTGGTAGATGTAAAAAGATTGTCCTTTCACTATGGACAACTGTGGCTTTATATGATTGTATTATCCACAAACTACAGCAATTTCTCATGTTACATGCTTAAAAAAACCATATTAGAAATCTCACTGACCCTGGGAAATCCTTAGTCAATCTCATATACTTTGTGAGCCAAGAGAGGAGCAGCATGAATAACAGAAATTCACCTCAGAGTTAAGGCCCTTAACTACCCCCCCTATGAGCTAGCCAAACATAAATAAACCATTCATCAATACAGCAACTTTCTAAGTCTGTTTCTCTTTCATGATAGAATCATTGTTAAATCCTAAAAGCTAAGAGCCTACAGAACCCTGACAATATTTTTAATAAGAACATTTCACACAAAGAAAGATTCTTATTCTACTTTGCCGTTAAAAACACTCTTCTTTAAGAACTCCTGGGCTTAATAAAAAAAACAATTTCTTTGAAACTCGTGTCTTTAACTTTAATATTGTATTAATGTGAGTTTTAGGCTTTTAATACACTTGGCACAACTGAAAACACTTCCAATAATAAAAACACATGTATTATTTAGTCCCAGCTGTATAAACCGTGAATTTTTTATATTCACCCTTTACTTCATAATGTAAATAATCATCCTAGCATTTTTAAAGATGCCAGGAGTTTGTACTTGTTTGGAAGCTCTTCTGGATTGGCATACCTATTATCTTTTCAGAACCTTCAACAACCTCAAAGAATTTAGAATTGTTCTCATAGATAAGAGTGAGAATGCTGAGTTCCTAAGTCCTGGCCTACCTCTTTCCCCCAATTCTGCCATATTAAAAAAAAATCATTCACTTATCGTTTTTTCATTGGTTTTTGTTTGTTTGTTTGTTGTTCAGTTTTTGAGCCACTCAGTCCAATTAATGATGCCCACAGGCACATGGGTGTGTGGTCATCCACTGGAGCAGGGCAACCTACTAGAGGCTACTTCCTCAGAGAAAAGTGGTTCTTCCTCCACTAACAGCTCTCAGCTGCCAACAATGCTTCAGCTATAGGTAGAGCCTCAGTAGTTCCTTGCCTATTCCCTCCAGGAATTTTCAACTGGCTGATCTTCTGAGGGTCTTGTAAAGGTGGCCATAGTCATTGTGAGCTCGTATGTGCAACAACCATGCCACTTCCAGAAATGAGCATCTCATGACAATCTTCTCCATCATCCAGCTCTGACATTCATTCTTTCTGCCTCCTCTTCTGGGATGTCCTGAGTCTTGGTGGTGGTGAGGGGTGGTAATTATGCCACAGTTTTGTTTTTGTTTGTTTAGTCTGGTGCCCTCTTTTCTCCTCTGCCTTCCTCCCTATCAGAACCTTATCAAGACTCCCAGGAGAATACCTGGTATGACTCATTTTGTGTGAGTGGAATGGCAGTTCTGTCTTATCTTGTTTTGTACAAATCAGCTGTAGTTGTCAAATATGGGCAAAGAACCACTAGAGGAAGAGACATCCACAGGCCCCTAGCATCACTTTGCAGTTTCACTTATAAGGCCCCAATTTTTAGTTTTTGGAGAAGAGGGAATGATGGTCCCACTGAAACTTACAGATCAAATAAATCAATGTGGGGAGAGGTTCCAGAGTCCCTCTGATCTCAGTTGTTCACCCACTTTTTTGATGGGGTAAGGTATTTCTCTCTAGGCTTAATGGCTGTGATCCAACAATCTGGCTTTTTAGCAAACCCTTGTTATTCTACATCTTTCAACTTTACTTTGCATTCTTTAGTTAAAGGCTCCTGCCCTCATGCATTTCTAGATTCTATTCCTACCTTTTTGATTTTTTACAAGTGCATCTCCTGATGGTTCATTTCAAAAGAGATGAATATACACACTGCCCCATTTGTAAACTCCAGCATATAACATGCAACAGAATGTTAAAACTGTGTGGTTAACCATGTGGTGGTTTGCCACCATCTCCCTATTCCAGACGAGAATGTCCAATGGGAGAAGCGGTGTTAGGTAAGGTCACACAGTAGACAGTCAGTAGTCAGTGACATTTTACTTCACCTTCCAGGAGTTTCCAATCACTTCTCACTTGACTGGACCTTCATGTGGCTAGACAGAAAAGACTTGAGAATAACAGATGACCAAGTCAAGGCCACATAGAGCCATGCAAGAGAGGGATGTCTTTCTAAGGAAATGGTTGCCTGGGTCAGGCCAACCTCCTACTCAGAAAAATTTGCCACAGTTTTATTCCAGGGATGGGGAACAGAAACAAACTGTCGTCCTGTCTTTGGGAGGCTAAGGGCCAACTGTTTACTATATGCATACTGTTTTCTAGTTAAAAGATGTGGGAGGGAAAGTCAGTATGAGATCATCAGCATCTCTCAGGAACTCACTGCATTGCGGAACAAAGTAGCACAAATCCATGATACTAGAGAATGGCAGGACGGCATGATGCTGGGAGGAAAAACCAATTTGCTTCTTTGCTTCAAAGATTCTTCTTGTCTTTACACAGGAGGTGAGATTTAAGACAAATACTAAGGGATTTGATAAATTATCCCAAAAGAGAAGTGAAGTGTTTCTGCTGGAACTCAACTCCAGGTCCTATACTCAGAACATAAAACTACATACACCGTGAATTCTGGGAGACACCAACTGTGTGGTCATTAAGTTAGACAGACAGGAGAAATGCAGTAGATAAGGCTGGAACAAGGTGGGGACAGAACTGTGAAAGGAGTAGAATACTGTGATGAGAAGTGTGAATTTGATTCTCTAAGTTAGAGGGAAGAAGTTATTCGAGGCTACATGGTAGCGTACTCTACATTTTGCTAACCAAAATCATAATGTAAGAAATATAGAAGAGAGATGAACCCCAAAGCCCAAGCAAAAACAAATAAAACCCTTAATTGTAATATAAGTAATGAAGGAAGAGAACAGTAACAGATCCAAACAATAAATATGGAAGTGCCTAATCATGCTGACTTCTAAGCTCTGAGGCTTTCTCTAGAATGACAGTAAAATTAGTCACTCTAGGTATCAGAGCCATAAAGAGGACATCAGAGTTTTTATAAGATAACATTGTCAGTCACTGGTAAGAGCTATGAATCTAGCTCTTATTCTGGGCCCATGTGATGGATGGTGACAGACTAGAGAGAGAGCAGAAACAGACTATAGGCAGAGAAGGAGGACATTTACATGTAAGTCAAAGAATATAAACATTTTAACAATCTACCCTATAATTTCACAGACTCATTCTCCAAAGAGGTTTGGAAACCATTGGCACTTTTAAGCTGAATTTCATGGTGATGAGACACATGTGTGCATAACATGTTCCCAAAGCATCCTAACCTCTAATGGGAAAAACAATACATTCCCCTAGATTGCATCAATCATCGTTCATGAGATCTCCACACCCATCAAACCAGAGGGAAAATAAGCTAGTGGACATGAAAGACTAGACACGAATAAAGGCCAAGTGTTTGAACTCACAACTCAAGGTCAAGATCAACAAGTTGACATGGACAATTTTGGAGCAAGCACAAGCAAGGAATCTAGTAGAGGAAACAACGGTTAGTGTTGAAAGCAAACCTCAGTGTCTACTTTGCCTTCCGTCCTTGTCCAACTTGCATACATTTCCTATGAGGAGTCAACACAGCACGGCATATCAAGTTGAGGCAGGACCAAGCCCCTCCCCACTGCTCAAGGCTGAGCAAGGTATCCCTCCATAGGGAATAGGCTCCAAAAAGCCAGTTCATGCACTAGGGATAAAACCTGATCCCACTGCTAGGGGCCCCACAGACTGCCCAAGCCATACAACTGCCACCCACATTCATAGGGCCTAGTTCAGACCCATGCAGGTTCCCCAGCTCTCAGTCCAGAGTCAGTGAGCTCCCACTAGCTCAGGTCAGCTGTCTCTGTAGGTTTCCCATCATGATCTTGACCCCCCACTTGCTCATATAATCCCTCCTCCCTCTTTTCAACAGGACTCAAGGAGCTCAGCCCAGTGCTTAGCTGTGGATCTCTGCTTTTGTTTCCATCAGTTACTGGATGAAGGTTTTTTGATGACAATTAGGGTAGTCAGGAGAAGGCCAATTCAGGCACCCTCTCCACTATTGCTTAGAGTCTTAGCTGGGGTTGTACTTATAGATTCCTGGAAATTTCCCTAGCATCAGGTTTCTCCCTAACCCCATAATGGTTCCCTCTATCAAGATATCTCAAAAATTGGGCTTCTGGATTCTTAAACCCCATAACAGGTAAATGGAAATATTTCTGGTCCTATTCTCTTGGCAATCAATCCTCAACCCTTCTTCTTCTCTCTCTACCTCTGATCACTGTTCAGAATGTCAATACCATCTTCTGAAGGTAGTCATCAACTGTAAAGGATCTTGAATGCTTGTCTGCTGTACTGAGGACTCTGACCTCAGCATCTGGTAACCTTCAAGATTTCTGTTGTCTAATTCTGGGCTCTACAGTACATCTGCCACAACTTCTTTATAAGACCTTTTTACTCACATCTGAGTAAGAAAAAGATCTCTCCTATGCAGCCTATAGTTTGATCTGGGTAGGCAATTCCTCGAGGCCATCAATCTAAAAACACATCAAGATTTAACAGTATTCTCTAGACAATCTAAAAATAATGGAACTGCAGGAGTCTGAATTATAAGGGAATTACATACAGGGCCCTTCCTGATCTTGACTCTCAGCACAACCCTTGCTTTATCTTTAGGAGTTCGAGATACAGGAAACCAGGCTCACCTCCTCAGAAATGACAGAGAGAACTTGGAGCTCAGAGTCCTGTAGAAGAGGAAAAGGAGCTGCATGCAGAAGCCTGTTGCCAAGCCTACAACCCCAGTCCCTTGGTGAACTCTTTTATTAGCCACTGTAAATGGCATGCCAGTAAAGGTTGTCCAAGGAGAAGACGGCCACTCAAGAGAACATAGGATTCCCATGAATTATTAAATCCTTGGTCGTCACTTCACTCTAATCAGTCACCTTTAAACAAAGGCTGTAACATTTACAAACCACTGTGTGATGTGCACAGAACACTGTGTGCCTATTTACAGCTGCAAATTACCTTGAGAGGGGAGAGAAATCCCCTCTCACATTAAAATGCTCAGAAGCAATTAGCTGCCATGTGCTATAATCTAAGTAAAATCATAAAGGAAAGTAAGAATTATGTTCAAATTAAGTCAAACTTCACTTTACCTAGAAGTATATCTGTATGTACATACACAAAAATGTATTAGTAGACAAATTGTATGATTCCTAGACTCATAGATTATATATGATTTAAATGTGTGGTGTTTAAAATACCTATTTCTCAAGATCATAATGGCCCACTAAAGAGAAGGAATGATTGAGATACATTTTAATAAATTTTAATTTACTTATAAGCCAATCACCAGACAAAAAATTTGGTTAATACCAGTATCCTTTTGGTCTATCATATTAAATATCTGCAATCTTTAACCGGAATGCTCTCTTTCTGCAGCACACATTTCTTTTTTTTTTTTTGTCTGTAATACCAAGATCTGTGCAGAAGAGGAAATCCTGTTAAGTCCATCTGACCAGAGCCTTGATCCATTCCACAACTGCTCATATTATCTGAAAGACAGGGAAGGCCCCGAGCTACCTGTTACAATCCTTCACCTGCTTCAACGCTAAGCTGCCATCATTGTTTCCAAATCTTGTCTGATGCCACCATACCCATAGGACTGACGCTTAGCTTTGTGGGAATACTTAAGTCATTCTACCTTGCATGAAAAACACATAGATTTTCCTCAGACATGCAACTGCATACGTTAGTACAAACTGGACATTTAAACTTTCCATGTGAATACACCAAGCTTAGAACTCCATACCTAGTATATTTCAGGGAATGTAGAAATTGCTCCATATTTGGAGTGACATATTAATATCCTATCCTCTACCCTAGCCTTCCTTTAGTTAATCTTTTAACTTTTGTTTTCTTAATGTTTTGTTAGCATACAACCAAATGCTTTGCATGGTGACATTTTCATACATTCATACCATATAGTTTGTCCTTATTCAATGTCTCTGCTACTACCTTCCCATATCACCTCTCATCTCTTGCTTCTCCCCTTCCTTCCTCCAATAGTTTTCCACTTGGCTTTCACGACATATATATTCTCTTCTTTTCATGCCTTCTCATCCCCCTTTCTTTAGAATTCCACCTCCCCTCTCAAAGTCCCCTTTCCATTTTCATGTTCTACTTATGTATGTACACACATATATGCAAGTTTGTCCTTCTGAGTCTGACTCAGTTCACTTAGTATAATGACTCCAATTCTGCTCATTGTCCTGAAAATGTCATCATTTTAGAGCTGAACAAATAATTTGTATCTGTGGACCACATATCCAGGTCACAACTTCTTCAGCAGCATCTACAGAGCAATACACTGGACCATAATACTTGCTATGTGGTAGTTTAAATAACAATGGACACAAAGGCTCATATATTTGAATGCTTGGTCATCACTACTTGTAGTGCTAAGTAGTGATGTACACTACTTGGAGTAGCACTACTTAGGAGAGATTGGAAGGTGTGGCCTTGTTGGAGGAATAGTGTAGCAGGGAGTAGGGGGTGAGCTTTGGGGTTTCTAAAGCCTAAGCCAGCCCAAGTGTGTCTGTCTGTCTGTCTGTCTGTCTGTCTGTCTCTCTCTCTCTCTCTCTCTCTCTCTCTCTCTCTCTCTCTTCCTGCTGCCTACAGATCCAGCTGTGGAAGCTCTAAATGACTTCTCCAGCACCATGTCTGCCTGGTGCCGCCATGCTCCCTATCATGATGATAATGGACTAAACCTCTGAAACTGTAAGCTAGCCCCAATTAAATGCTTCCTTTTCTAGCAGTTGCTGTAGTCATGTTGTCTCTTTACAGCAATGGGACACTGACTAAGACATGCCATTAAGTCCAAATGCAGCCACTATGGCTCAACAAGGTCTTGGGAAGTTTCTTCAAGTAGGGACCTTAACAAGACAAACAGGACACCTGCCTTATGGTGTTTACCTGGGAGACAGACACTAAGTAAACAAGTAAATGTCAATGTGATTGCAGTCTCAAATGAGATGAGGGAACAGGAAATGACTCTAAGTGGAAATTGGGGAGGGCTCACTTCAGAATGAGTCCTCAGGGAAAATCTCTTATTATTCACACTGATGCTCAAGAGATGAGCAATAGCTATTACGGTAAAGGCAAGAGTCCTTCCCACATAGAAATAGAGGCTTGGGAAGAACAGAGAATGTGCAGGCTTTACTGAAAGCCAGTCAGACGCTGAGGGAATGGCACCTGAGATTTGAGCCATGCTTCCTGTCTGCCATGGAAACAGGACATCTGACAAATGCTGCCTCGGCTTCCCTGCAGAGAGTGAGGGCATTAGAGGAGTGGAGCCCATGCTGAGCTACTACATTAACCCACACTAACAGTAGGGTGCATGAAGAAGAGCAGGGGCTGGGGAAATGACTCTGAGCTTCAGCGCATGTGCTGGCCATGCAGAGGACCCAAGTTGGATTCCTAGCAACCACCTGTGTAACTCCAGATCCAGATCTGGCACTGCTGGCCTCTGTAGGCACACACACATAATTCAAAACAATAAAAGTAAGTTGTAAAAGAAAGGTGGACAGCGTTAGGGTATATTTTGAAGAAAGAAATGTCTTAAGAATATGGTGATGAAATAAGTTTGTAAGATAAAGGAAAAGGAAGAAACGAAACTACTTCTTAAGAGTCCAGTTTTGCAAGGGGCTGAGAGGATATGCCACGGACTAAAAGGAAAAAATATGAAGCTTCACACAGACAATGTATTCCAATATTTGTTTGCTTTAATGAAATTAACTAGTAAATATGGTTTTGAATATATTTGAATAAGATTCACATATGTCAAAACAAGAATCTCTTGAGGATCCTGATTAACATGGCAGCTGTAGTGGATTGCCAGTCATCTCGATTTCGCGAGGACTTAGGGAGTCAATGATAGCATCTAGAAAGGAGGGTGCCATGGACCAGGAAAAGCCAAAGGGAATGCTTCCTAAGGGTTCTCATGTCTCTGCTGACATTTCTTTGCTGGACCATCCTGCAGTGCTATGAAACAGAAAGTGAGTTTAGTTAACATCATATCCCAGCTGCCAGGCACACAGGAGAGTCTACCCAAGGATGTCTGGGGCCCAAACAAGGAACCACGTGTGTCCTTGGTGCTTTCATCCTTCTGTCCTGTTTATTACAGGACAGAAATATAAGACGGATGGTAGAACAATAGTCCTGGGAGCTAGAAGTCAACAAAGCTGTAGTCTCAGTGCTCTACGGGAGAATTGTTCAAAATGGCGAAGTATGTCCCATGAAATCATATGTGAAAGGAAATACGCTATTTTCTTTCTTTCTTTTTTTTTTTTTTTTTTTTTTTTTTTTGGTTTTTCAAGACAGGGTTTCTCTGTGTAGCTTTGAGCCTTTCCTGGATCTCGCTCTAGGTGTTGTGTTGTATGCTCCAATTTAACTACCTATGTGAACCTGGAAAACAAAGCTATCCTCATAGGCTATGTCTATTCCCTTCAGGAATGATAGCTCAAGATGCCAAAAGTAAGTAGTTGTTTTAAAATCTCTATAATGTGATTTCTAAGGCAAATAGTATATTGATTGAACATATATAAAAGAATATATCTATAAATACATTCCTTCACACGCAGTGGGACTATAATAAACTGACAGTATAATAACCATGAGACATCAGTACTGTCCAAGGAAACAGTTCATACACTGAGTTTTTTCAGACTCCATTAAGCAGGAAAATTGTAATGATAACAAGAAGCTTGTATGTGAGGACTGGGGACATCTTAACAACAAAGCTGCTGTCAGCAAGGAAGCCAATAGGCAGGGACATCAGAGAGCAGAAGAGACATCAGGGGCTTCGGAGATGTAAAAATCTGGAGGAAACAGTTACAGTGATACTCAGATGCTTGCATTTTCAAATACGTTATCAAAAAGCCAAGGAATTTTAAAAGCAATGGGTGAAACTTTCAACTGAAAAAGTTATGACCAGAGTTTTTGAAATTATAATTTATCAGGTTAGTGAAAAGGAAAATTTACAAATAACACAGAAAAAAAAAGAATGTTGTACTTGTGAATATATCTTTATGTCAGAAAATTAACTGACAAAAATGTAAATGATATTCCTGCTTAGCAGAATTAGCTGGGAAGTCCTAAATGATATCTACAGCATCTAAAATGGAAAAATGGAGACAGAGCTCGGTTGCTAGAGTACTTGCCTCTCACGCAGGAAGTGGGGGTTCAATGCTCAGTACAATAAACTGGATGTGGCAGTGCATGTCTGTATCACAGTACTCAGGAGGTGGAGGAAGGACTATCACAAGTTCAAGACCAGCCTGGGCCAAACATGGAAAGAAAAGACATTAGCTGAAGCAGAAAAGAAAGCAGGCACAGGGTGACAATGGAGAAAACGTGAATGGTTGATAATGAAGAAACGTCCCATTGTCTACCATCAGGACAAGGGAAAGAATGATTCTTTCACCATGGTTTTAACGTAAATGGGCAAAAGTAAGAAAGTCAAGTCAGAAAGACAACTGTGTTTTCTGTAATTTTAGGGTCTTATGCTGTACACAGATACAGATACAGGTACACACATACAAACCCACATACACAAATACATAAAAGACATGAAAGTAGAAACAAGAATGTCTGAAAGGGCAAAGGTGGATGAAAGAATGGGGAGAAGGGGACTTTGGTCAAAGGGCCTGATATACTTGCTCAGAATGTCTCGATAAAACCCATTACTATGTACAATAAGTAGATAACAATAAAAATGACATATCAATTTCAGCTTTTTTAAAGATCATAGGATTCTGGTGAGAATGGAAACATTCCAAGTAGTATGAAGAGGAAGATATGGAGAACATGAGAGTAGTTCTTGACAAAACATGCTTCCATGTCCCATGGCTCAGTAGCCTCATGGTGGCAGGTACAACCTTAGAGACTCTCTCATGTCCCTTAAGGAGGGACATGGACAGAAACTAATAAATATAAAGATGCTCTGGAGTAAGAAAAATGCCAATTAAGAGCAGTTATCTTAGTTAGATCTGTTCCTTGGATGAAATACCACTACCAAAAGCAGTCTGGAGAGGAAAGGGTCTATTTCATCTTCCAACTCTCAGGTCACCTCTATCCCTGAGGGAAGACAGGAAAAAGGAGCTCAAGGCAGAAATCACTGCAGAGGCCATGGAGGACTGCGGCATACTGGCTTGCCTCCCAAGGCTTGCTCAATCTGCCTTCTTATACTATCCAGGACCACCAGTCAGGGGCACCACTCAGTGGGCGTGGTCTTCCCACATCAATCATTAATCAGAAAATGTTCTACACATTTGCCTACAGGCAATGTGATGGTGGCATTCTCTCAATTGACATTCCCCCTTCCAAATGACTCTACTTTGTGTCAAGTTGACAAAAACTCAGAATAGCAAGACAGGTACAAAACAGTTTTACTTGCAGCAATGAGGAAAATTTACAATCTGTGTTTGTTTTGTTGTAGTGGGTTTTTTTTTTTTTTGCCTTTTTTGTAATCTTCTTTTTGTTTGTTTGCCTGAGTTTCAGAACAAACAGTAATCTCTTTTGATAAAAGAAAGAGACAAATATGAACCAACTAACGGCTCACTCGGCCCATCAAAAGATGAAACATGCACATCCCAGAGCCCTCCCCAGCTTGTCGCATGTGAAGGCTTCTAAGGACTGGACATTCCACAGCCTGGATCCTGCTACATCATTTCGATGGCTCTCAGCTGACACTGAGTCACTCCTACAGCGAATTCCTATAAAAGGCAACAGAGCACTCTGTCTTCTGCACAGTCCGCTCTTTCATCTGTTAATAGTTTCTTTTTAAGAGTCTCACTGAAATTTACATTCCTTTGTGCAGAAACCACAGCTGGTGTTATTTGGCATGTTCCAAATTCCATCCCTTGAGAACAGATACCAGACAGGCTTCTATTAAGTGCTTGTTAACTAAAGGGACATAGCAAATGCATAGGTAAAGTTTGTCCTATTACCTTTTAAAATGCCACTGCCTCCTCTGTCAAATCGCTGCCCCAAATAAAAATTATAACAGAAAGTCCTATAGACATACTGAAACCGAAGATTCAGTGAAGGGCCAAAGGAGACAAGGCTGTAGACAGCTATGATGATAATGAAGAAAAAGACAGACACGCTCCTCACTCTAAGACAGCAGAGAGCATCCCTCATTTCAGAGCACACTGTTCCAAGATAGAAAGAGATGGAAGTGATGGGGAGGAGAGAAGGAAGAGAGGCCATTGCCAAGTCAGTCTGCTCCACTTAAAACCAAAATCACATGTATATTCATGCTTATCTCCATATGTGCTGTCATACCCACACACATGCATAGCACATTCAGCTGACATGCAGTACTCCTCTCATTTCATAAGCCAACTTGAGCACCAGGTTTATTTGTAATATTTAATTTAATGCTGTTTGTCTCTACGTTGCTTCACAAAGCATGACATTTTAGAATATGACTATGGTTCTAAATTTTTGCTTTTGAGTTACTCTATTAACAATAGCATTTTTTTTTTTTTTGCAACATACTTTTTACCCCCTTCAATTACCCAGAGTTCCTGGTACGGTGGCTTGAAAGCTCTGGACAAAAGCCCTGGCGTCATTTGCAAAGGAGTGAGCACGAGAGGAGCACTTGGCTTGATTTCCCCATTCTTCCACTTGCCTTCCAATGGCAACTGTGAAATTTGTACTGAATGAATTGAGCAGCTGTCTGGTTTGATTGCAGCTTCAGAGACTCTGTGCCTCTGACCTCCGCTGAATTGCTGCTTTATTGCTATTTGCAGCAACTGTTCCCCAGTAAATCACAACTTCTGTCCCTATGGCAACCACATATACCTGAGATGATACTGCCTCTTTTTCTGCCAGCAGAGAAAAACAGTGATGAGAGGAAATAATCAATCTGCCTAGTGACCTTTTCTGCTTTATTATGCCTTGATCTCGCTCGATGCTGGGCATTTTCAATTAGGGATTTCCATACTGAACCCGGCAGCTGCGTGCACAAACATGTTTCTTCAGCAGGTGTAAATGAAAAACAGATATGCAAATTACTTGACCCTTCCAGAAGGTTCCTTCTGTGTAGGAGCTGAAGAATGCTTGTTGTGCATGCACAACACAAGAAGAGAATTCTATGACCAGGCATAATTTCTGAAAATGCTATAAAAAAAAATAAGACATCTACTTTTGCCGTGGCTCCCCATCATCTCTCAGTTGTCTCAAGTATTCTTAGCTAGAAATACCTAATGACTTATGCAGAAATTCTACAGCCTTAAATTCCACCAGGACTTTGCAAATTAGAACTTGGGGGGAATGATAATATTACACATGAATGACTTTCCATCTGAATGTTAAATTTGAAAGCCACTGCAGAAAGACCCTGTTAGAAAAGACCCTGCTCTCTCTCTCTCTCTCTCTCTCTCTCTCTCTCTCTCTCTCTCTCTCTCTCTCTCTCTCTCTCTCTCTCTTCTCTCCTCCCTTTCATCCCTCCCCCTTGCCCACACACACTTACATACACGTGCATGCACGCACGCGCATACACACACACACACACAACACACACACACACACACACACACACATCTTAGTAGATACTACTCTAGAACTCTGTACAAGAGACAAGATGCTGAAAAAAATGAGGAAAACAGAATTTTGCCTCCTAAGGAAGAAAATTAAGAGGTCTCAAACATGGAGAACAGTACTGGTGAAGTCTCAGTGTAATCACTACCGCAGACCACCTTTTTATTTTAGATGATCTTACAAAAGATATGAAACAAGGCCATTTTTCCTCTATGATTTCATTGTGTTTGGAAAAATATGTACAAATATACAATTCCCAATGGGTAAAACTTTTAAAATTTCAATGTAGTACATTACTATTAGAGTATTCATTGATTTAAAATGGGGGGGGAGTTCCTTGTGTATTAAAATATAATAGAGGGAGGAAGAAGAGAGAAAGAAGAAGAGGTAGTAGGACAGTGTTCCTACTTTACCATCCTTGGAATTCTGGGACATGGAGCTAAAAGCAAACCATTGGAGCTCCTTTTTGTATAATAGATCTCTCAGGGGAAAGTTGTGAAGAAAATTTAAAGCCTAGAAATAGGTGCTTGGATTCTAAGAGTTAAGACACATACATACATGCATACATACACACATAAAGGCATGATTTCTGGAAAACTTAAAGGAAGCATAAGAAGAAAAATAGCAGGCACATAAGATGTTAGAACAGGACCAGATTCCGGAAAGATAAAATATGAAGTGGACTACCTGCCCTTGCTTGGTACTAAGCAGCCCTTGAGTACCTGGTGTACTCATTCCCTGCATCAGAAGCACAGGAATGCATTTCTCCACTTCTTTGAGTTCCATTGTTCCAAAACAGGTTGACAGGCTGGAACATGGGAAGAGGTGGGGGGAGGGAAAATACAAATGGGGATCATATAAGGGTTCAAGATAACAGAGTATTATTGATCCAACCAGGAACCTGAGCTGCAAGGGGTCAGCAGGGCAGACAGAAAGAGCCAGGGTGTTGGGGCCAGCCATCTAGAAGCAAATGGCATAACCAGCATACCTGGAAGGCTCCTCTGACCACAATTTCCAGATAGACCTATATAGATCAAAGAATACCCACTCTTCAATATTTAGAATTTAGCAGTTTTGCACATTTTGTCTCCAATTCTCCACTCCTTCCCCTATGTACAGCCCAAAACAGGCTATTGCTCCATGATAATCAACTATTCAACAGTACTTTCTCTGACTCCCTCACCTCTCTCACTCAGCCATCCTTCTCTGGCTAGTACCTGTCATACAGTCCAAAGACTCAAGTCACATTGCCTTTTTCTACATCAGCCACAGTTAGCCTTGAGTACATGTAATTCTCCAATCACCGCAATCAAGGAGGTACCTCTGTATTTGATTTTACCACTATAGGCCTACATGAAAAACATGAACAAGGTTGACATATAAATGAGATTTGCCTCAGTTGCCACTACCTATAGCCATCATCTACTCCCACTGCAAAACCAATAAAAGTAACAAGTCATCCAGTAGCACACCTCCAAAATGAAAAACAGAGCCATAAGGCAAAATCGGCAATGATACTCTTTCATCTTTCCCTTCACATTTCAGCATGATGTGTTCAAGAGAATGGATGAGCTATATTGCCCACTTGTTAGATTTACTCTGTCAAGTAAAATTAATTATACTAGTGTTTTTTTACTGCCTCCCTCCCATGGTCACCAGAAACATGCTTCTTTTGAGCATCTGGCTGCTCTAATCCCAAAGCCTCAACTTAGAAGAACATGGATTTAATCTAGCATCCTAGATTGCCTTGCAGATATAGCACAGGAATGCATACACATACAATAAGCAAGCATACATACATACAACACACACACACACATACACACACACACACACACACACACACACACACACACACCACATAATACTACTACAAAGACATGTGTCACCCAATGGAATGAGGCAAATAACAGGATATGTAGAAGTTTTTCTTAGTATTTCTAAAAATGCCTGAAGAAATCATAAGTTAGTTATGATATATAAAAGTATATTATATACATATGCATATAGTTTATATGAAATTATGCCACTTGGAATGATAATGCTCTCCCCAAGATCCATAGACTGTCTAACAAAAACTCCAGTGCCAGACATAAGAAACCTCCTTTCAAGTTGTTGGTCAGGCAAGTTCAAGAGACTCCCCAGACAACATAGGCTATTGCTGTTGCCCTTGGTTGCCTCCCATATGTTGGAGGTAAGTCTCATTGCTGAAGACATCTGCACTCTAAACTCAGAGCTTGGAGAATAGATCTGGATTTGACCCAAAAGTCTACTCCCTGAAGACTAGCCATAATGCCAAAAGGTGCTGTGTGAGCAGCCAAGGGATAAAGCATTTAGTAGTTTTACCTGGCTGTAACACCTGTGAACAATAACATTGGTCAGCACAGCAAGACAGCCCTAAAAGTACAATAGCAGCACTTACATCTTGTAGCTAGTCAACAGTTGTCTATTTAGACTCAAGTCCCACATAATCAAATTAAAAAAAAATATCCCATGACTAGTACTAGAAAATCCATGTTGAGTGAGACCATGGATTTTAGAGGAGAATCTACTACTGCCATTTTCCTAAGCCAGGATAATTGCTAACTGCATTCTTACTACTTAATATCCACAGATAAGTGTAGCTCTCTTCCTCATCAAAGAGGCTTCCTACCCTAACAGGAACCATTATAGAAAGCCCCAAACTGGTCAGAATGCAGAAAATGACTGTAGGGTAAAGCCCCAATTGATATGTCTATAATACAACTTCTAATCTAAGGGTCAGAGATCACGGAAGGGAGGGTAGAACGATTCTAAGAGCCAGAGGACCAGGAAGTCTACTGTGATATTGTGTACTTTGCATATGACAGGAAATCTATACCCAAGAAATCTCAACAAAATGGCTGCTTAAATAAGACCTACACAAAGACAACACAAGTCGACATGCCAATGTAGATGGGGGAAATTGCATAGGGCCCTAGCCGTGGATGAAGAGCTACAGGCAACTGAAGAGTATAGAGAGAGGGAGGATTAGTCTTCCCCAGAGATGAGCACCCTAGTTATCCAGTCACAAATAGTCACCCCTAAAAAAAGATATACATACATGCAACATTAAATGGGCTCAGCAAGTTTCAGTGATATATTTCTTCACTTAGATACATGTATGTAACAACAATAAATAATAAAAGGCCATGAATTTGAAAGGGAGCAAGATGGGGGAGGACGATACAAATTATATTTTAATTAAATTTAAAATTACCCAAAATTCCATTTTCAATGCTATTTGTTTAAATAATTATTTTAGCTCATTCAAACTGCATCCAATTAGCTAATCCAAGGTCAGCTATAAAATGTGTGTTTTTGTTGAGAGTCAGGCTCCCCACTTTGTGCTCAGCACCCCTCATTTGATTCCTCAGCATGTTGTAATTCTCTATTGTCCTGACTGTGGCTCTGATTGATAACTTCAGGGACATCTACATTAACTCTCATAGTGTCTCCTGAGGAACAGATTTTAATGGCCATTTTTCCTTGAGTAGGCTTTAAAGTACTTCCCATGAACATACCGTTTCATACATTCCTATACTGAACATTAGTTAACCACAGTCTAGTTGACTCTTGGGCAAAAGCTCTTAATATATAACATTTCTTTTAATAGGAGGTTTATTTTAAAACAAAAATTATTGCTCAAGGATAAGGGCCCATTTTCTGTCACAGCTAACACTTTAGCAATCTTTGGAGTATAAGGAAATGATGGAATTTAAATTATTAGAAAAGCTTTTATAGCTACCACCTACACATGTACAGGGGTATTTTTATGCAGGCTTCCCTCTGGTTTACTTATTAAGGTGTTTGACTTCCCCAAGGCTAGTGTTCTTTATAGCAATCCGCTTGGTTTACACATATTTGTTTTGAAGTTTCTGTCATAAAGAGACGGTATTTCTGATACTCCACTGCACCTAAGAAGCCAAGCAACTCCGTTTGGTGACTGAACCCCAGCTTGAAAAAAGACAAGCTCCACTTTCAAACATGAACCTGGTAAAGTTTGTACGCTAGCCTCAGCTTTCAGCTTTCAAAGGGATATTGATGGCATACCCAGAAGGCTTTGAAAGCCCTATGGTACAGGTACAGCCTTCCATCAGTCTCTCGGTGGCCTCAAGAAGTCATTTTTGCCAAGGACTGATTGGACTTTATAAAAACAAGAAGAAAAAAATCAAACACACAAAAACACCCACTTGTAGACTTGTCTTTGCAAACTTAAGGGTAAAGGTCTGAGACTGATTTGCGTTTTGGGATTATTCTAGTCTGTCAGCTTCAATTCTGTCCGAAGTGGTTTTCATAAAAAGAGTCGCCTTTATTGTTGTTGAGATATGTCAGCTACTCAAGACTGGCTGAAAACAATATAACAGATTTTCCAGGATTCTCACTGCCTGTTTCAAGCATCAGAATACAGTATCTTTCCCTGGAACCCACAGGATTTTTAACCCAAGGCAGAAAAAACAGTTCAGTCACATAGAATTTCTAGGTTGTAAATGCTGTTTTCCCAAGTGGTACTGGGATGGACAACTCTACTGTGGCTCACTGAATATATTTTAAATATTCTGTGAGTATCATGGAATATTAGAAATATGCTGCAATAGGAAATCAGGATGCTCAGAATTGGAGGTAAGTACGTATTCACACACTTTTCCATCCTACCTACCCACCCCGCCCGCCCTCCATTGTGTGATTTTAGCAATTCTCAAACCAATAAGACACAATACCTCATCCTTATATAATCATTTCTGAAAATGTTGACCATTGGGATAAATGATGTACTGTCTTCAAGAAACATGAATTTTAAATAAAATTTCATTGGAGTGATAGAGTGTATTAATTAAATATCTGATACTTGGAATTCCAGTTCAGAGTTTTAGTAATGCCCCAGCTATTGTGTGACACTGGCTAAGTTGTTTAACCTCTATTTTGGTACAAAGCACTACCACCAGATAGCTCTAAGGATTATAAAAAAAAAAACTGCTAAAGTAGCCAATAGAATTCTGTACCATAGGGCATGCTTAGCAGGTGGGCTTATTACCCTAAACGTTGACTTTATCACTATAAGTTCAGTAACACACACATCACAAAAGACTCAAAATTTGCTTAGTATGGTGGCCTGCTTTGCTTTCTACTGCTGCAACAAAGACCATGACTAAAAGCAATTGGAGAAGGAGAGCGTTCATTTCATTTCACAGCTTACCGTCCTTTGTGAAGTTAGGGCAAGAATCAGCAGACAAGAACTGAAGCAGAGACTGGAGAGGAAAACTGCTCACTGCTGTGGCTCACTCATCTCGCCTTTTAATATCTCCCAGGACCACCCAACCCCTTAGAAGGCACACCATCACAGTGGGCTCAACCTCCCCACATCAATCATTAATGAAGATAATGCTCTATACACTTGCCTACAGGCCAGTCTGACAGCGGCATTTTCTCAAGTCCCTTCTTCCAGGATGATCCTAGCATGTGTCAAAGTTCACAAAAACATAACCAGATTATGTGAGCAGAACCAAAACTTCTACCATGGAAAGAAATTTACCTTCTCCCACATGAAAGTTGGATTTAAATGAAAAGTAGAGAAGCACCCTCAAAGATGTTTGTGTAGAAACATGGATTCTGCTACAAGGTCCCAAATCCACTTTGAAATAGACACAACATGAGTGTAACATTATACTTGTGCCAACTTCAGCTTTGGGAATCAGCAGGGACCAGACCTGAAGAATCACTAATGGTGTCTGCTGCAAGGGCTCCTGGTCTTGATATCTCAATAAACACTTGACACTTTGCTAGCATAGAAGGTAGTGATTTTCATTCATAGAACCAGAGTCTTTTTTGTATTCAATTCTGTCTGACGAGTATTAGAAATGAGAACTCATTAAAAGAAAATGAAAATATTTTTGCTGTGTGCATTGGCTCTAAGATTGTTAAACTAGCCACTAACCATGCAAGAATTGGGACTAAGAATCCAACCAGGCTTGCATCCCACAGGAATAGTATGTCCAGAAAGATTTCTAATGGTCTTGTACATAGCCATTGGTTTATAAGATTCTCACTACAATGTGTCTAAGAGATAGGAATATAGTTCTTTACCTTAGAAATTTTGTTGATCTGCTTACTGAAATTTCCAAATAAGAGCAGACAGAATTTCACTGAAGTTAGAATACATGATGTAGGAATTATTGTGTGCATTCCTTATCAATGAATAATTATATAATAATTATTTCCATATGTAGAGACTTCCACTGGGTGTTTGTTTTCAAAACCCTAGAGCAAAGCTGTGAGAAGTAGAAAGACACCAAAAACTATCTAGAGCCATGGGACTGCATTCTCCAAATCCAGTTCACGAATAGCCTCTGCCACCCACTGTTTTCATTTTAATCCTCCCATTCAATAGTCAAGAGTGGCCACAAGAACCAGCCAGCCTCAGGTACAGATGCCTATTTATTAGAATGAAGCCTGATAGCTACATGGCTTAGTGAGTTAGAGTTCAAGGCCCCCACTTACTAGCCTATAATAACTATCAACTTAATGTACCTTCCTGAATGTCTGAGGTCCTACATCAGAGAAATGGCATTTAAAGAGTATCAGCTTCATAGATGGATGCACCAATTATGGTGGTTTGAATGAGAATGTTCCCCCCTCATCCCATAGGCTCACATATTTGATGTTTGGTTCCCAGTTGGTGAACTGTTTATGAAGGATTAGGAGGTGTGGCCTTGTTGGAGGAGGTGTATCACTGAAGGGTCAGATTTGAGGCTTCAAAAGCCCATGCAGGGCCCATTTATATTTATATTCATATTCATTCTCCCCCTGCCTCTCTGTCTATGAATCAGGATGTAAGCTCTCAGCTACTCCTTCTGAGCCCTGCTTGCCTGCCTATTGCCATGTTCCCCACCATAATGATCACTGACTGGCTCTCTAAAATAGTATGCAAGTCTTGAATCAAATGCTGTCTTCTATCAGTTGCATTTGATCATGGTGTCTCTTCACAATAATTAAGACATCAATAAAATTAAACCCATGAGAACTTATAGGCTTTGCCTTTACTGTGTAAGGGACTATTATGAAGTCTCCAAAAATTCCACCAGAGACTTAATTTGGTTGGTGATGATGCTGGCATCTCCCAACTGTACAGTAAAGGCTGTTTAATGGCCATTGTGTCCATTTTACTTGTGCCTAGAAAGCTCATATAGGATTCTCTTTGATCTAGTCATGGATTTATGGAGTGTGTCATGTAGACACACAGTGTGTCTCTCTAACCCAGATATTAGGCATGTCAGAAAGTCCTACTTCCTCCTTGGTAGAGACACAGCCAACTCCTCCCTTTCATAAATCTCCCTTTCCTGATCATCTTGAGGTTCTCTTCAGATGGTCTCTGTTACTTTGAGGCATATGTACAACTTTAATAGGTGGTCATTTTAGCCTAATTTTCATTCCATATTTCCAATAGAAAATTTATTTTTATTAAAACAAGTGATTTATGAAAGAAATGTATATACATAGAAAAAATTAATAGTACAAGAAGTCAGTAGAGTAAGATTAAGCAATCACCAAACCATGTACTTAATATTCAAGGGTTATTGCTACATTTGCTTTCATTTACTTGAAAAGGAAAAGAGAACATTCATTGTGCTTCATAAATAGCCTGGAGAGAAGTAAACCTCTAGACATTCCACTGAGACAGATAGTAATAATGTCCCCTTTTATTTGTAGGTATGAAAGTTGAGTTCTGAGAGGTTACTCTGGACAAGCACATGAGCCATAAGAGACAGAGATCTCATTTGAACTTTGATCATAAATGTCTAGCTGTGAACCACATTACAAACAGATGTCATTCCCAGATGTCTGCTCTCAACCATCTTCCTCCAGTTTTAACTAACCTCTCCGTGGGTAGCTAAATTGTCCCTCTCTCATCATGATTAAACGTAGTAGGATATTTTAAGGCGTGTTACTTTTGTTTATGTTGCATTTGTTTAACTCTGTGAAGCTGTGTTACTGTGCCTGTCTAAAACACCTGATGGTCTTAGAACTGGTCAATAGCAAAGCAGGAGACAGAATAGGCAGGGCTGACAGGCAGAGAGCATATATAGAAGGAGAAAACTAGGAGGAGGAAGATAAGATCTAGGAGCCAGAGAAGGAGGAGGACTCCAGGAGCCAGCCACCCAGCTATACAGCAAGCCACAGAGTAAGAGTAAGATTTACAGAAGTTAGAGAATGGGCAAAGCCCAGAGGCAAAAGGTAGATGGGATAACTTAAGATAAAGGAAGTTGGCTAGAAACTAAGCCAAGCTAAGACCTGGCATTCATTCGTAAGTAATAATAAACCTTCATGTGTGATTTATTTGGGAGCTTGGTGGTGGGCCCCTCAAAAAAAAAGACCAAAGACCAACCAACAATAATTAAGGCATAAGAGAAAAGTATACCGTTCACCATGGCTTCTAGCTCAGACTCTCAACCTGTGAGCAACAGCCAGGATGCTTCCCAAACTGGACACTCAGGATGATGGCAATGTAATCTAACCCAAGCTTTTTCTGCTACAGTTCCTCCCATTAAGCACGAAGACAAACCCACAAGCCCATGGAAAAAGCAAGCCCTGTGTTTAAAAAAAAAAAAAAATACCCCACTGCTGACCGAGCATGCACTACTGTTCTGTATGCTGAAGAAAGCTGTTGAAAGTATGCATGAGGACTGTCAGGTTTTCAAAGTATAACCATAAAAATGCACATCTGATGTGTGCCAGAGAGAAATCAATGTACAAGGCCATGGGAGCTGTAAATAAAGACACATTGTGAATGACCAGCTCTTTATATGTCCTTATTGAGAATGAATTATACATCAGCTTCTAAAGTAATTAACTAATGTCATCCTAGACATTTTAAATACAATGAGTCCTTCAAACTCTGCCATGTTGGAATTGTGAGAAACAGCAGAATGTGTTGATATCAGGCTCTTGAATATGTGGATGGTCTAGGTCTAGGCTTACAGTATGAAGCTGCAGAATTGTATCAAGTTATTCAAATACCTTGAGTTTTTTTTGTGTGTGTTCATTAATATGTCAAAAGCAAAACACATAAAGGATGAATGTGATGATGAGTACTTATAATCCCAGCTCTGGGACTCAGTGGCCACCCAGCCTATTTAGCCTACTTCTGAACTCCAGAGTAGTGACAGCACCCATCTGAAAAATAAGGTGGATGGCATTGGAAGGGTGACATTCCAGGTCGACCAAACACATACTCATTCACCTGCATAAACATGACCATGCACCTACACACACACACACACACAAGAGAAATAAAGTACAGAATATATCAACTCATACAAAAATCAAATACAGAAAAATATAAGGAATGGAAAACCAACCTGTACACTTACTAAAGGGGTTGGTTCAAAATGTAACCATTTTAATATTTCTCAACTAGTAATCTCTGTTGAGATTTCATAATTCCTCTTCTGCTTCAGACCTCATCCTTAATTCATTCAAGATGACTCTTTTTTTTTTTTACACAGTTGTGTGTGCAGATCATGAACGAGGTCCTAAAAGGTAACAATCTCATGAAAGTCTGAGGAAGATAGAACATTAAATAGTCAAGGCTAAGCCAAAATATCAAGCTGGAATAATGCCTGCCTTCAGCATCTTTCTATCTTCATTTTCTTGGCAGGGGAAGCAATATGCTAAATATTTATTTGCTGAATGAATAAATCAATGAATGACATTTTCAATCCAAGGACGAATAGACTGGATACAAATAGAAGTAGATTGTGGAAGCACCAAGGCAAAACATAAACACAGCCAGTGGAAGTTTTCAGAGGTCATGTCCAAGTGCTTCCCAAGACATGTATGAGAAGGAATATACCAATTAGAACAGCATATGCAGAGGTCAGGTGGAAAGATACGGTGCTCTGAAGTACATACAGAAAGTCAGAGTGACTGGTAAGCAGAATTGGTAAAAAAAAAAATATGTTGAGATGAATTTTCAAATGTTAGCTTCAGCAAAGCCATAATGAGCTATAACCAACTAGCTAATGAACTGGAGAGATTGTGAAGCACATATGAAGCCCATAGGGCTGTGATTATTAGAAGAACAGTATTTCTATAGGAAGAGTCCATGTGATAGTCTCTTGTCTCTTGAGGTTCAGCAAATTTCTTTGTTGGGGGAAAAGAGCTACAATTTAAGTCTTCAGTAACAACAAGCTACATCATTCAGAATACCACCTCTCCTACAACTAAACTGACAAGGATATAAGACATTCTTCTTTAAATGAAAACTTAATTGATAATCAATGTGTATATTCTTGAGGTTCAATGTGATGCCTGGATCCTCATATATATTGTACAAAGATTCAAGCAAACTAATTTATATCCATTGCTCCTTCTACTTATTTTATTTGCCAAGAGGCAAAAAAATCTCGTATTTTTTAGCAATTTGAAATGTTCTGTATGCATTCACTATGGTCACTACACTCTGTAATAGCTAAATGAAACATGTTTATTCCTCTGGACTAACTCAAACTTTTGACCTAAATCTTTCCTTTCCTCACTTCCTCTCCCTGACACTGATAAAAAAAATAATCTCTCTAATCTGATTCTATGGAACTAATGTTAGCTACTAGTAAAAAGACAGTATTTATCCTTGTGTGCCTGGCTAACTTCACTTAGTACAAAGCCCACTAGGTCCAACCATACTGTTGCCTGACAGGTATAAATTTTTTCATAACATCTAGAATTAAAACAATTGAGGGCTCTGCAAAAAAGCCACCCATAGTAAAGTGTCATAGCTCTTAGGAAGGCTCCTTCTGAGAGGTGCCCTGGGCCTAAGGAAGCCACCCATTAGTTGGTTCTACTCTAAAAGCTGCTCAAGGGATCATTTGTCAAAGCTACTCATGAGAGACTCTGAAAAGACACTTATGGGATGCCGGATGGTAGTATGCAATGAAAGGATGCCAGGAGATGCCAGCAATGGAGGAGCCCTATCTCTACTGGCCAGTGAACCCTTTTAGAGCTGGGCACTGTCAAAATCAAGTGATTTTCAGAAAACCAAGCGAAGTCTTCCCAGAAAATGCAGCAGAATTAGAATGAGAACACCCTTTCCACCCCTCCCCCTATAGTTAGCACCCTCTGTGGGCAGAGTGTGACAATCCTGCCACCAGACAAAGGACAGGTGCCAGCTCTCTTATTACGGAGATGGTGATAAAATGTGTCGGACTTTTAGAAGCAGCAAGTCCATAACCAGAAGAGACGGTGTTTTCCAAAGGGCCACAGAAATGAAAGCCATTTGAAGATGATTCTGTAACACCATTGTCTTTTGATGCTAGGAAAAAATTTAGTGTTTTTCTAATTTGTAGGATGAAAACAAGGGTCAGCCTTGAATCCATATACATACAAGAAACATTAAACTGACTCAGCAGTTTGTATTTATATATTTACACATATATATGTGGCAATAATAATTAAAACAACAACAACAAAGGGACCATGACTCTGAGGGAAAAGGGGTTTGGGGTGGAGGGTGAGACAGCTATCGGAGGGGGAAGGCTGGAGTGAGGAGGGAGTAAATTCAATAAAAATTTCTCTAAGTATTTAAGGTGCCTACCTACAGATATATAATAATTATAAGGGATTTAGAAAAAAAGGAGAAAAGTTAAAATACAGGGCTAGAAGTACAGGTGAGTGATGGAGCACATATTTACCAGACATGAAGGACTGAAAGACCCTAGCCCTTCAGGCTTACACCCCCAAGCCTCAGGAAAGGAGAAACTTCAAGCACCAGGAAATGAGAAACTAAAAATCTAGTTCCAAGGGCAATCTGACTTAATCATTGTTCAATCTCCCCTGCAACCATATAACAATGTAAAAAGATTTCTGTTAAGAGATGTGCTCAACTGTGACTGGGATAGTTGCAGGTGTTCTAGGAAGGACCACTGTGACCTTTGTGTAAACTCCATTCCTGCCATGATACCCCCTTGAGGTTTCAGGAAGAATATACCTGTTGACATAACTGTACCCCCTCTGTGATCACTCTGTACCCAGACCATGATCTTGTGAAATGAAATTGTATGGAAATTGTAATCTTGTGGGTTTTGTGGGTTTTTCCTTTAAAAGCCCCCACGGGGCTGCAGTAAGATGCGGCTCTTGCTCTTAGGAGCAGGGTTTGCCCTTATATATAGAAGCTTAATAAATCCTCCTGCTATTGCATCAACTGGACTGGAGTCTGGGTTCTTGGGGCGCCCACTCGAGACCCCCAGATTTTAGGGTCCAACGGGGCTAGATATGATCTTCATCACTGTCCTTAATCCAAACAAAGAAATAAAAATCCAAATATGCATAGATTACAATTGAAGTTTTAAAACCTATGAGTAATATAAACTGATATTCCAATTTAGAAGTGACCTTAAAATTAGGTGAGTTCTTAAGTTAAAGCTGAAAATTAGAGGCTGGAAAAAAAAAATGGCTCAGAGGTTAAGAGGTGTACTACTGTTACAGAGGACTTGGATCCTGTTTCCAGCACAAACACAGCAGATTACAACTGCCTCTAACTCCAGTTGCAGGGAATCTGACACCCTTTTCTGCCCTCTTTAGGCACCTGTATGCACATGGTGCACATAAACTCACATTGGGACACACAGATACATAAACACACAGAGAGATACAGACACACACAACAAACAAGCAAACAAACGAACAAAAAAAACAAAAAAAAAAAAAAAAACAACCCAAGTTTGATTCATCTGAGTCATTCAAGAAATACCTCTGGCTTTAACCTTTAATGTAACCTTTAACCTTTAATGCAAGGTGCCACTAGATCGACAACACACCTACTTGCAAAGAAAGTGGTCATTTGCTTGAACCTCCTTCACCTTACAGCTCTACCTTTGTCATCCCAGTGGTGGAAGGCCATTACAGAGCCCGTTAGATTGTCTGTCCATCTCAATGAATTTAGTCCTAAGACTAGAGAAGACTCTCATCCTGCAGCCTAGGGCAAGATACACAACTGTGTGCACCCAGCTTTAAAAAGTCCTCACCCAAGGAATTACTCAGTCAATTACATGAGAAGATAAACATGGGCATAAAAACAAACACAAAGAAAGATATAGAATCAAAAATGCAACAGGCAGATGGAAAGTTCTCAGAGTGGAATAAATAGCTAGTGAGAACTAGTAGAAGACAGGACTAGGAAATTTGGTGGCATAAAAGTATAAACGTTCAAAACAAAACAGTGAGATTAAGTAAAAGGTCAACAGAGCAGCAATGACATTTGGAATAAGACACTTGAAACTGAAGTCAGAAAAATGGCAACTGGTGACTGGTTGTATACTTGAAGGAACAATGGCTAAAATAATACTAAACTTGATTTAAAATACTATGAACAAAATGATCCAAAAACTAAGTAAATCTCAAGCAGAATAAACTTATGTAAAATAATGCCAAATAATATTGTATCCTAAAAATCATCAGTGAGACATTAATGATGACCCAAATTCCTGGGAGATACCATGTTCATGGATTAGAATATTAAAAACATATCCTGAAACTTTTATTAGGATTACATTGTTCATTCAAGTATACAAATGTGTAGCCATCCAGAACGAATCAAGGAGATCTGTAGAAAAAAAAAGGTTAAAGTTGGAGGACTGAAATTTCCTGACTTCAAAACATAATACAAACTTGATGAAAAGGACTGCATTTAGGTAAGAGAACATATAAGAAACAGAATAAAAAAATACTAAAATGGAAACATCATCGTCTGTCAGCCTCTCACTAAGATGCTAAGACAATCCAAAAAAAAGCAATAGTATTTTCCAGAGATAATTTAGTAACAATAATTAGCTGTAACAATATGAGCCCTGACTTTTACTCTAACCTTAGTATGAATTATAGATCTAAATCTAAGAGTTAGTTTAAAGTATAATATTCTCACAGGAAAATGCTATATTCATAAATTTTAATAACAATGATTTGGAGGAAGATTTAATATAACATACAATCTTAATAATCAAGGAAAATAAGAAACTGATGTCATGAAAATTAAAATATTTGTTTTCAAAAGGCACTATCACAAAAATGAGAACAAAGCCACAGGTAACAAAAAAAATGAGATGCATGACAGACTCATACAAAATATCTATACACCAAAATAAAAGTCAGGAATATTTTCACAAAGGAAATACACAGATAACCACACACCAAATCAAAACCCTAAGAAGATGGGCTGGGTAAATGGCTCAACAGTTATGTACTGCTCTTCTTTATAAACACTTAGAATGAAAAATACAATATTCAGATGGAAACCTCTCGGGTAGAACTAACAGCTAATGAGAACTGGCAGAACACAGTATGAATTCATCTCCCAACACCCACTTTAGGCAGCTCATGTGTAAATCTAGCTCCAGGTGATCCAACACCCTCCTCCACACTCCACAGGCACCTGTACCCACATGCACTTACTTACACAAAGACACATATCCACATTTTTAAACAATAATATTTAAAAATGAAACCCAAAGAAGATACCACATCATGCCTTCAAGGATGAATGAAGCCAGACAGAAAGAGTACACCATCCATTTACATAAAACTCTAGGAATAATACTCATGAATAATGGCATTCAACAGATCAATGACCATCTAGAGTGTTGGAGGAAGGTGGATGGAGAAGGCAAGGGCATGAAAAAAGAGATGCAACCAAGCATGGCCTTGGGGAGATGTGTTTGCACATTGTCTTGATTTTGGTGCTGTTTCTATGGTGTACATGTCAAAATTCATGAAACTATAAACTTTAATATGAAGTTTGTTGTGTAGCATGTATATTATGAACAGCAACAAAACAGGCTAAATGGAATGGCAGTGACTAGAAATGGCCACCCCGAAGGTAAAGCATAATAAAAAAAAAAGACCTATAAACATAAACTATAAATGATAAACAGAATAAACCTACAGAAAATAATGTCAGATAACACGTGTTCATCTACAAAGAAGAGCACATGAATGGTGATGGTGGATAGTACAAGGACTCTCGAATGGTGTGAGAAGAGCAGAGCTGGTGATCAGGGACAGCACCTGTGGCTTTTTTTTTTAATGCATTCCTTATCTGTGTTTTTATTTTGTTGTTTGTGAGTAGCAGCACACACCTCACTATAATTCCAGTGTTTCCTCTTCACTACACTGCCAGTCCAGAGCTAAGTAGACACATCCTCAGAGGACTGACACTGTATAAAATTCAGCAAACATGTCATTTATATGTGGAGAAAGGAAGCATTCAAACCAAGTATGCCTGTAAGTTATTGCAGGTTATTCGTGACAGAAACTGCACATTACAGCATGTTTAATTTTAACAGGCAAGTGTCAATGTATTCAAAATCGTGACATAAATCTTCTCTGGCCATGGAGACTGTGACAATTATGTGATGTTGTATGCAAAGGGAAAGATTTTAATACAGCATCAATCCTGGGGTACTTTCCCTAGAGATTAAAGCTGTTTTTCTTGGGACAAATACACAACAAAACACCTATCTGTGATCCAAATTCTCTTCTGCTCTAACTCTAGTTGTTCCTGGCACATCAGCTGATGATCATTTAGCCATGCTTAGTTCTTTGCAAGGCATCTCTACCATTTTGTTCCCTCTTATGCCAGTTCACTGTCTGAGAGGAACTCGGTGCCTGATCCATCTTTCTAGAGTAGCATATGACATCCCACCCTATCTCCTGACAATCCAGTTGAAAGAGTCAGGTGATATATTTGGCTCTGCCATGAATAGTCTATGTTCTACCTCTCGCCTGGGGTCATGATTCATGGGAGATTTGTGTATTATATGTTTACTAAGAACCTCTCTGTGCATCAGTTTCATATACACACTCCAGGTAAAGAAGGAAAGGAAGATACAGGGCAGGAAGAGGAACAGAATAGAAAAAATGAAGAAAAATGAAGAAACAGGACTGACTGTGAAGAAGAATCCCTACTAAGTACATGGAGACCTGGGTTAGGGTATTCATGGCTCAGTGGGACAGGAACAGTCAACTCATCTCTTTGTGCACCATTCAGTTCCCTACCTGAGGCTTAACTGTTTAATGAAGACCCTAGAGTTGCTGATTTTTAACAGCGCTGCTACCACTTTAAATTTTTAAAACAAGTGTCAGATTATCTCAGCAAGTATCTGGAAATGGGCAAATGTTTCTACTTAAGATTAGAGGTGAGAGGGAGAGAAGAGAGAGGGAGGGAGGGGGAGAGAGAGACACACACAGACAGAGAGATCCTCATACAACCAAAAAAGTAAATTCCCCAAATTGCCAATTACAATGCTGTTACCCCTGAAGGGCAGTCATTGCCCCCATAACCCTCCCCACTGACACACACTCAGCTTCTTGAACTTCTCCTTCTCTTTCTCCTTCAGAGCTGAAGCTGAGAGAAGCCTGGAGAGTCAGAACCATTGTGATGAAGTCACAACTTCTCTTCTCACCAGTTGGACAGTCTCAACTTGCTCATTTTCAAAGTACCAATGAGAAGAGCTCATGTTTTCATAGTGTGTCATATGTATCAAGCATTGTTCTAAGATCTCCAGGCTTGAATTTACTCTGATTCTCACAAGTCTTATAATTACCACCATATTACATGGGAGGAAACAGGCTGATGTCAATGGCAAGGATTATGTCAGCATCATCCAACATAGTGTATGCAGGGCTGGCCCAATGGCTCAGTGGGTAAAGGGGCCTGCCACCAAGCAAAACAACTTGAGTTCAATTCCCAGGCCCCATGTGGTAGAATGACCTCCATACATACATTTTGGTACATGGGGAACATACAACACATACACACACACTAAATAAAATGTAATCAAAGCTTTTAAAGTAAGGTAAGAAAATTCATTTTTATACTTAAAAATATGTATGCATACATTTAGAGAATACTTCAAAATATATTAACATCAGGCCAAAGACATGATTTAAGTGGGTGAAAGGTACTTGCCAGACAAGTTTAATCCCCAGAATCCATGTAAAGGTGGAAAGAGAGAGCTGACCAAACCAAGTTGTCCTCCAAAAAGTGCAATGTGCACAGTAATAATAAAGGAAAAATTAAAACAGAGTAAGAAGGAAGATAGAGAGACATGCCTACCATCAACCTCCACACACACTGACACAAAGTGTATTGCCCAACATGTATAGACCACACATAGATATACATATATACATACACCAAATAAACAAACTAACATCAAGAGAATGAAAGATAAAACACAGGCTGGGAAAAGGTGTTTGCGAAAGACATGTCTGATAAATGATCATTATTTAAAATACAGATTGGATTCATTTATTATTTATACATTTTTATCTGTGTTTTGCCTGCATGTATGTATACATGCCATGTATTTTTAGTGCCCACTAAGGCCAGAACAAAATGCTGTAGTACTGGGAACTACAGTCTGCCACTTGACATATCTTCTTAAGTGGAATGTTTCAATGATCATATCTCTTCACCATTTTATATGTTAGGTTATTAACTTTGAAATTGTTGAGTTTTAAGACACTGAAGTCTGAGCGCATGGATGAAACTATAAAGTGAACTGAATTTTCTCATCAAATGTTAAGATTTCTTCTTGCAGGATGTGACAAAGAAGTCAATTTCTCCCTCTTGTATTTTGGTCTTTTTTTTTTTCTGAAGAACCAAACAAGAGACCCATGTATAAAGGTAGCAAACGAGAGAGAGAGAGAGAGAGAGAGAGAGAGAGAGAGAGAGAGAGAGACAGAGAGAGAGAGACAGAGAGAGAGAGACAGAGAGAGAGAGACAGAGAGACAGTCAGAGAGACAGAGACAGAGACAGAGAGAAGACATAGACCATAGACGGTCCCAACCCAGTATCCAGAAGCAGAGTGAGTAAGAGTCATGCTAACAGTTTGCCATCATAGGCACCAAAGAGCTTAGGGACCCCTTACAAGTAAGACCTTCAAATGCAAAGAGGCTGCCTGGGTACAACACAGGCAGATAGAAGCCACAAAATCAGTTGAGAATTGCTGTGGGACGGTCTATATGTCAAATTGCTCTGATTGGTCAATAAATAAAACACTGATTGGCCAGTGGCCAGGCAGGAAGTAGGTGGGACAAGGAGAGAGGAGAATTCTGGGAAGCGGAAGGCTGAGGAGAGACACCGCCAGCTGCCGCCATGACCAGCAGCATGTGAAGACGCCAGTAAGCCACCAGCCACGTGGCAAGGTATAGATTAATGGAAATGGATTAATTTAAGCTATAAGAACAGTTAGCAAGAAGCTGCCACGCATACAGTTTGTAAGCAATATAAGTCTCTGTGTTTACTTGGTTAGGTCTGAGCGGCTGGGATGGCGGGTGACAAAGATTTGTCCTGACTGTGGGCAAGGCAGGAAAACTCTAGCTACAGAGAATAGTAAGGTAACAGACATGAAAGCATCGTTAGTGCTATCTGCATCACTGAAGACACAGCTCAAGAATACTTTGCAAAACTGTAAAACTCTCTAGGTTCAAATTTAGCACAGTATATAACCTGTCACCATCCTCCTTAAAGGAGATAAGTCAAATAAAGTCACAACTTCACCTCCTATTAACTCTGAAATGATTGCTGATGGGTCTGCTGCATTGCATAGATGACTGGTTCCTTTCTCCAGTCTCAGGAACAGAGAAGTGATCTTATTCCCCCAGCTATATTTAGAAGACAATGACACATGAGCGTTCTTGCTCTGCATTTCCTAAACCCGTGGCTCTGTTCTCGGTGTGGGAGAATATACCGTAACCAGAATCATGTCCATTATGAAATGGTTCTTTGCATTTAACCATTAAAAAGGATCTGTGTTCAAATGTCATCATCACTCTGTTTCCTCCTAGGCATATGCCTAGTATGGATTCGGTCATTGTCCCTCCTCCCTGTCCCCCAGCTACAGTGAAAGGAAGTGAAGATTGCTGTATTCTATTTGGGGCTGGGGTTTTATGGCCACCTTTCACTATCAGGCTTCATTCCCTTGTGGGAAAAAGTGACATTTCAATTCAATTAGTATCTATTACACTTTTCCCTGAATAAATGAACACATGGACATATAGACAAATCAAGGAAAACACACTTCTAGAACTGAACAAGAAATAAAAACAAATAAGAATATTATATGAAAATGTGATAATGAAGACATAACAGCATTCAACAAAATGCATACACTCTAGCTGTTTATATGCATTACAGGCCATGGAATCAAGCAGAAGTCATCGCCTGCCTCATTCACTCACATCAAAGTAGAATGAATCACAGAAGGATAGTGACTCCAACAGCAATTTAAGAAGAAATCTGAGTAACAGGGAGCTGACATCTCCATAAACATGGAGAGTATGCACACAGGACTAGGAGCCCATGGTGTGGCCTATCTACTTCAAACAATTAACTTCCACTCTGATCTCTGCCAATTGACATAGTGGAAGCGTTTTTTGTTTTGTTTTGTTTTGTTTTCTCATTCTAAAGATGAATGCAGTAAACAGATGCCCAGCGGATGGGACTGAAATGTGTCATGTTAAACAATTATCAGCAGCCTCAACTAATGAGACCATTTTCTTCTTTCCATATGTGAGTAGGTTCCTCTAAATATGAGTAGGTTCATTAACAGGTGTTACTAAAACTGAAATTGTCCATATGGTAGAAATGAGAATGAAAAATAAAGATAGGAGATACAACGAGGAAGAGAGAGAAGAAGATAAAAATAATGGGATTACATAGAATATGAAAGCTCTGGCCACCTTTATCATCTTGTTATTAAAAAATGAAGAAATACCAAAAAAAAAGAGGAGTGGAAGAAATTAAAACAAGGTGAAGTTTTCAGGAAAATGAAAGGAAGGACAAATGGGGTGAGAAGAAGAAGAAAAAACAGAAGATGATGAAAGGAAAAAAAGGGGGGCTTTGAACGACAGAAAAAAAAAAAACCCTGAAAAGAGTAGACAATCCGTGCAAAACATTCCTTTCAATCCTTCACTGTGTTCAAGATAAACACATGACAGCTCCCCTGAACAGAACTGCTGGCAGTCAAGAAGGCAAGAAGAAAATTCCAAGAGTAGTTCTCAGAGTGGGGCTGAGCAAAGGCTGTCACCCCAAGTTAGCCTGGGAAGTTTGGTTACCCACCAGTAATAGAGCAGAGACAGAGGCAGGGTTTCCCGAACAGGCTACACTAGCCTTACACAGTTAGTTACTGAGGCTGGAGGGTAATTGTGAACTCTCCCCACCCACCCACGGGCTGAGAGGACAGACAGAAGTAAACAGTGAAAGTGACCAAGACTCCGAAGGAGCAGGGACAACCACGTAGCCAGCTTCCCGTGGCCATGCCGGTTCTCAGTCCCCATGTGGTAGAGTGCAGTTAGCATGGGTGACAATAACTGATTCCAAACATGGACTCTCGAAATGCTGCCCCTCTAAACCCATGGCCCCACTCAGGGTTCCTTGTCTCTAGGCTCTAAGACCATGTCACAGAGAAGTCACCATTGCCACGTGGAGCAAGAGAATACAAAATGTATGAGTGCGTTGTGTGTGTTATGTTGAAAGAAAAAAAAAGCCAACAAACAAAAGCCTGATGCATTTCACATTTAAGTCATAATTCCCTTGATCTGAAGAACAATATCTTAAGTCCTTTGAATTTCAAACAAAACTTGGCCACTTTGCCTCACTTTTTTTAAAGATTTTTTTAATATTTGAAATTATAATATTGACCACTCTGTCTTCACAAAAGAACTACCTTGGTGTCTTAGTTATTTTTTTTTTTTTCTGTGAAGAGACACCATGACCATGGCAATTCTTACAAAGGAAGACATTTGCGTCACTCACAGTCTCGGAGGTTCATTCTATTGTCATCATGGCAGAACAGGGTGGCATGCTTGGCACTGGTAGCTGAGTCCTACATCTTCCAGGCACCTGGAATCGATTGAGACACTGGACAGTATCCTGAGCATAGGAATCCTCAATATCTGCCCCCAGTGACACACTTCCTCCAACGAGGCCAAACCCACTCCAACAAAGCCACACCTCCTAATAGTGCCACTCCCTATGAGCTTATGGGGGCCAATTATATTAAAACCACCACACTTGGTCTCACAAGATTCTCTTAGATACCTTTTCAGAGTTGGGTGACAATTGGGCTCCAATAGAGAAGAAATGCCAACAGTGTTGGCAGTGTGCCTACAGTGAGGAGCAGGTCAAGGTTATAAAATTTTTAAATCCTTTGGCCCACAGCCCCTATCTCCCTGTTTGGTAGTACAAGTGGAGACAAAACTCTATAGCACTTTCCCACTGAAAGTCCAGTTTGAGGCAATTTAAAAAGACCATCATGTGCTTTTATTTTATTTTATTTTTTTAGCACATAGAAGAAAGTGATATATCTGGCCAGAACAGTGTCTGGGGAACTGGATTTGATTACAATTTCCATCAGAAAGTAAGTTGAGGATTCGTGTGTGTGTGTGTGTGTGTGTGTGTGTGTGTGTGTGTCCATGCCTATAGGAACGAGTGCATATCAGCATGGTGTGTGAGTGTGTGGTATCAGGATGGAACTCAAGACATTGCTCATATCATGCAAGCACCTACCACCAAGCTGTATCAGTAACTGTAAAAATGTATTTGTTGCTTCTCACACTGCAGAAAATGCATTGAAATGCAAAATTATGATGAGTAAGGTAAACTGTAACTTAGGCCTCAAAGTGTGGATATTCATATTTGTTTCTAGCACTTTCTACATGTCACTTTGTGGAACACATTCTGGCCAGCTCCTAGAATGTCTGAAAAAGAAGCAGGACCATTTGAATGAATATACACATGAATATGGAGCTGCAAGGTAAATGGACTATTTGTTCTTTTCCGATGTAATTTGATTTTTGTGACACTATGATATACTGTAAAAGCTCACAAGGAGAATTTTAAACTATTCACTTTTGGAGAAGGTTTTGCACAGCAACTTGGGTACATTTATGTTTTTTGTTTGTTTTACTCCGTATCCAATTTTGTTTGTTTGTTTTATTCTGTACCTAAGAATCTATAAATATTGATGTTAGATGAAAATTTCATCTGAAATACCTCAATTTCATAGAGAGCAAGTAGAAACACACTTTAATTAAATCTTTTAAAATCTTTTAAAATCCAGGAAAGATTGCACAGGCCTATGCTTTGTCTCATAAAGCTCTTTTTTTTTTTTTTTTTTTAACATTACTTTTACAAATGTAATTTAAAATACTGATTCTGGACCCTCAGACGTCAACAAAGTTCTTGAGATTTCTGGGATGTCAGACTATGAACTGCTTTTGTGTGACATGTTAAGAAGACTCAAAGACAACAAAAAATAAATCTGACTCCAAAAAAGGGAGAAAGCTTTGGGAATCCAGAAAGGTGGTAACAGTTTTCTGGAAACTCCAGCGGGGGAAAAAATGGGTCTCCTGGTTGACTTGACCTATTCCAGAGTTATCCGAGTCTTGATTACAACGTCACTTCAATCAGACAGGCTTGCGGGCATCTCTAGAAGGCATTTCCTTGCTTGCTGATTGGTGTAGGAGAGTCCAGCCCACCGTGGGCGGTACCGTCCCTAGACAGCTGTGTAAGAAAGCCGGCTGTGCAGGCCATGGAAAGCAAACCAGTGATCAGTCTTTTTATACGCATTCTGCCTCTGCTCCTGCTTAAATCCCTGCCCTACCTTCCCTCAGTGATGAACTATGACCCGGATGTATGAGCCAAAAAACTTCTTTCCTCTTCAAGTCGCTTTGGTCACAGTGTGTATCACAGCAACAGAAAGTTAACTGTAATATAATGAGTGGTGTCCCCTGACAGTGGTGCCCTGACAGAGATCTGCATGGGTAGAGCTGTGCTCAACTTTGGTCATTACTTTTCAAGGCAGAGCAACAGTATAAAAAAGCTGCATTGGGAAAAATGTCAACTCATCTACAGAAGCAGACATCCAAATAACAGCAGATGTCATCAGCAACTGAAAAATTCAATTATATATATAATATATTATAAATATATAAAATACTGAATGTGCCAATCAAGATTGCTATATATAACAGAACTAACTTTTTTATTTTATAATTTAATTTAATTTTACATATCAGCCACAGATTCCCTTGTTCTTCCCTCCCCCTTTCCCCCAGCCCTCTCTTCCAGGGCAAAGACTCCCCTGAGGATTGAGTTCAACCTGGTATGCTCAGTCCAGGCAGGTCCAATCCCCTCCTTCCAAGTGTCCCTGTATAAGCCCCAGGTTTCAAACAGCCAACTCATGCACTGAGTACAGGACCCGGTCCCACTGCCTGGATGCCTCCCAAATAGATCAAGCTAATCAACTGTCTCACTTATCCAGAGGGCCTGATCCAGTTGGGGGCTCCTCAGCTATTGGTTCAAAGTTCATGTATTTCCATTCATTTGGCTATTTGTCCCTGTGCTTTATAGACTACTGGCAATGGTTGAGAGAAAGCCCAAACTGACCTACTCTGGTGATAGGCTGGCCAAACACCCTAATTGTTGTGCTAGAAACCCCATCCAATGACTGAGGGAACCGGATACAGAGATCCACGGCCAGGCCCCAGGTGGAGCTCCAGGAGTCCAATTGGTGAGAAAGGTTTGTAAGAGCAAGAATTGTTGAGAACAGAGCTAACTTTAAAGATGATAGAGAAATGATAACAGTTGAAAATACACACTAACAAAGGCAGCTCATCATAAGCAAGACAACATAATAAAAGGCAATTAAACACTAAGAGAAAGAAAAGATAAATCGTGAGAGCTTATTTATGAAAGAAATAGATGAACAGAGGAGTACTTTGAAGGAATAAACCAGCAAAACCCTAATGTTAATAGATAAGGGGAAAAAAGAACAAAGGCTACACCAACCAACCAGAAAAGCCACCATCTACATTACAGAAACACACCATTCATAGTCACCTCAACAGAAATGGCCTCAACTCACCAGGAAGACACACAATCAGGCTGTCTGGTAGAAAACTAGACCCAACTATGCTATCTATCTGTGGAAATGGCACCCACAGACAGAGATGCAACATTTAGAAGCCAATTTATCATGCAAATAGAAGCCACAAACAAGCTGTGTAACCATTCTGATATCTGATGAAGTATACAGAAAAAAAAAACCACTTATTCAAAGGTGATAAGATGGGCCATTACATATTAATTAAGGGAACCATCATAAAGAAGATATAACAAATGTAAACATATGTGTACAATATATAGGGGCTCAAAACTTATTAAACAAAAGGCTTGATGGTTCAGGTGAGTACTGTTACAATAACTGAGAGATTTCAGTACCATGCTCCCATATCTATATAGGTCACCCAAAGTGGAAATCAGAAAAGAAACTTCAGATTTAAGCCACACTATGAATCAAATAGACTTCATAGACATTTATAGACTCATTCCCACAGAAAGGCAATACACATTCTTCTCAGCAACTATCTCTAACATGGTCCACATTCTAGACCACAAAGCAAGTTTTAAGAAATAAAAATAAAGATGCAATCATTTATTTCTCTTACCATGTGATGGTATAACAGAACTATAAACTCAATAGCAAAAAGGTTCTAGAAAATGTGTACAAACATGGACAGTGAACAATACACTCTTAGTGACCAATGGGGTCACTGAAAGAAATCACAGGAAATCGTAACAATTCCTATAATCAAATTAAAATGAATCCACAGTTCACCAGAAATCTGAGGTATACCTAAAGCATCTCTGAGAGGAAGATCTGTAACCAAGAGCATGCCAATTAATAAATCAGAGAGTATAAAAGGTTGCATAAGATTTGCCTCAAGGAACCAGGAAACAAGCAAAAGCCAGTCAACAAAGTAGCATACAGCAAGAAACAAGAAAGATAAAGCACAAGTTAGTAAGATAGGACTAAAATATTAATACACAGAACAAACTAACAGGTGGGTCTTTTAAAACATGCAGCAGGATTAGCAGACCCACAGCCAAATTAATGAAAACCCTTAGCCAAAGTAATGAAAACTCTTGGCCAATATAACCAAAGCCCTTAGCCAATGCAACCAAAACCCTTAGCTGATTAAACCAAACCCTTAGCCAATTTAACCAAAAATAAAGAGTGAAGACCAAATTAACAAAATTAAAAATGGGAACATGGAGGTGACAATATATTCCAATAAAATTCAGACAATCATTAGAGAATAGTTTCAAAACTTATGTTTTCAAAAGCTGAAAAATCTAGAATAAGTATGTAAAGCCTTAGATACATATGACCCACTAAAATTAAATAGAGTGGCCTATAAACATCTTAAACATATCCAGAAGCACCAAAGAGACTGTAACAGTAGTACAGTGTCTCCACCAAAAAAAAAAAAAAAGAAAAAGAAAAAGAAAGAAAAGAAAAGAAAACAAGACAAAAAACAAACAAACAAAAATAAACCTGGACCAGAGGAGTCAGTGCTAATTCTAGCAAACCTTCCAAAGAGAGCTCATGTCAGTGATCCTCATACTGTTTAATTACAAAGTAAAAGTATGTTTTCTGCCCTGAAAAATTCTGGACAAAGGAACATAAAAAGTTTGATGTTACCATTAAAAGTCATATTGCCACTGATAACATATAAAAGTTTCCATGTGCTAATACAGAACATAAAGATGTTAGAGATCTTTTCTTTTTATTCATTTTTCTTTTTTGGTCAGAGAACGTGTTATCTATAAGAGGACTAAGAGGCAAACTTTTTCTATTGAAATATTTTTGTCTGTTTAATTAAAGATTTGTTCAAATATCTTTTGCATTAAGTACTGAATATTTCATCCCACAGAAAGGCAATACACATTCTCCTCAGCAGCTGTCTCTAACATGGTCCACATTCTAGACCACAAAGCAATTTTTAAGAAATAAAAATAAAGATGCAATCATTTCTCTTACCATGTGATAGTACAACAGAACTATAAACTCAATAGCAAAAAAGTTCTAGAAAATGTGTACAAACATGGACAGTGAGCAATACACTCTTTAATGACCAGTGGGATCACTGAAAGAAATCACAAGAAATCGTAACAATTCCTATAATCAAATTAAAATGAATCCACAGTTTACCAGAAATCTGAGGTATACCTTAAGCGACTCTGAGAGGAAGAATATGTAATTTCATAAGGTTCAAATGATTATTTATATAATACTCATTAGCATTCTGTAACTTCAGCTAATGATTTCTTCTGTTGTTCTTTGTCATTTCATAAGCCCAATATATTCTTCACTGTCAGCAAGTGGAATCTATTGCTTTCAAGATAACATTCTTCTTAAATGCTTATAGTTTTAGCTGCATTTTTTTCATGTTGGGTTTGCTTAAACTGTATATTTTGTATTCAAGCAGATGTTCAGGAAATAAATATTCATACCAAGTTTATGTCACTTGTATTTCCATGCATTACAGATTATTTTAGAAGAGCCTACAGACTTCACTTTCTGATTTAAAAATGTATCCAGAATATGTAAATTGCATTTACACATCTAATAAACACATACATAAAGACATACAGTCATTTTAACAACCTCTGCCCTGTCAATCACCGACAGGCAAATATAACATGATGTGCTCTGGATGTGTCCCAGTGTGCAATGTATTTGAATGTGTTGTGCTGATGTGAAAAGATTAGCTGTTCCAGGATGTCATCTACCATCAATGCAACTGTTTTTTTTTGTTTGTTTTTTTTTCAGATGCTCTCCTGTGTCCCATCAGAACAAATGTATATGTCTTTTTCCTCTTAGCAGGCAAGTTTATGCCTCTGTTCAGAGCACGTACTTTTAAATCCAAATTAATGACGCAATGACTTGCTGCTCTGTGTTGTAAGTATATCAATTTATGATATTAAAACTCAACATATACCCAAGGGTTTGTTGTTTCTGTTGGCTGAAATATAATATTCTCTCTACTGGCATCATATCCTTTATAATCCTAACTAGAGACTTTGACACTAATTTGGCTCAGACCTATCTGGAGTACTTCCTAACTAGTGTCTCGTTAAGTCTTCTCTCATTATGTCTACACTACACATGACAAAGTTGAGGAGGAAGGAAGGGCTAACAGGTCAAGTGTTGAAGACGCCCCTTAGTCATGTGGCATGATTCCTCCAAATGTAAACCATAACTTCAGAAGCCACCAAAGCATGGCCCTGTCTTGTGCCCTTCCTTCTCTTTTGTTGTGTTCCTAGCTTTGTTCATGAGGGCACATGTCAGCTCTCCATTACAGTAAGAAAACAGCTGAGACCATCAAAAGGAAGGAAGGTTTTGAACCTGCAGTCCCTGGGATCTTGGGCTTGGAGCCTGTGGCAGCACTGGTACATCATGGCATGTGTTTAACAAGGAAGTTTATGAAACAAGCAGTGGCTGGGAAACAAAGACGGAGATACTGAGAGGTCAGAGCCCCCATATCCCTGTCTAGGACATACCTCCAGTGAACCAACTTCTTTCCACTAGGCCCCAGCAGGTTTCGTTATTTCCCAGGATGGGGAGAACCCAGGCCTTTAAAACATGGGCCTTTGGGAAACATAATAGGTCCAAAGTGAAGTGGATTCTTTACACATTGTCAAAATGTCAAGTCTAGTCTGAAGTTTCCACAGCTGGTATAGGAAATGCATTTACATACCTCTGTTAGTTTACACTACCCACACTCTTAAAACATACGACACTGGGCTTTCATTTCTTAATGTTTTTTTCCCTCCTCAGGGACCCTACAAAACTGGCCAAGTATTCCTCATTGTTCCTTCTAACAGCAACACTTTTTTTTTTTTTTTTGGTTTTTCGATACAGGGTTTCTCTGTGTAGCTTTGCGCCTTTCCTGGAGCTCACTTAGTAGCCCAGGCTGGCCTCGAACTCACAGAGATCCACCTGGCTCTGCCTCCTGAGTGCTGGGATTAAAGACGTACGCCACCAACGCCCGGCCAGCAACACTTTTTATATGATCAACTTAAAACATATGGTTTAAACTGAATTTGCATAGAAAGACTAACACACCTTTAAATCATATGTGTTTCAGGATACATTGAAATAAGGAAAGTAAAAAAAAGGAAAAAAAAGAAAAAAGAAAAAAACCTTTGGATGCCTCAATGCTCAACCTGTGTTTATTAGTGAGGAGCTTGTTAGGAACACATACTCTCAAGACCACACACCAGATTTGCTGAATCAAATCTACATTTTTTAAAATCAATTCTCAATCAGTACACATATATACTGGAGTAACAGAGACAACAGCATGTGGTTGTGACTACAGTTACATATTTGAGCTACACATCCCTCAGCACAAAGACCTTCCAACAACACCCTGGCAGGCAGAACTAAGACCATTGACCTGCCTAAGATGACCCTTATTCTGCTAGGTCAGAAGACACATGACCATCATTAGTGCCACTCACTATGAGATATGAGGGCCAGTTACATTCAAACAACTACATTAGGTGAAGGTAGAAAACAAGTCTTTGGCAAGAACATTCACCACTGGATCACAAATATTCTACTTCAACAAGAAGTCAATAAAAAAACTAAGTATTTTGAGGAAATAGTTCTTATGATACCATTCTATTTTAGAAAGTTTACTCTAATGGTAAGTCAGATGCCAAGACAATTCCTCAACCACTGAGCTACACCTCCAATCCTACAGGGAGGAAGTAAGTTGACAGGGTAGGATGGAATGAGTGTAATCAACTTACAGAACAGAGAAATACTGGTGGTCTGAATCGGCAGTCACAGTTGAGCATTGAGATCTAGAGGGACTCACAGGCACTTCACGAATAGACTTGTTAGGACTGGGAGATGAACTGAAATATAAAGAAGGAGCAGGTGGGGGTTAACATTTCTTGCAAAGCCCATTTTTCACGAAGCAAGGGCAATTTCTAGATTTGAACATTCAAATGGGATCACAAAGCAAGGGAAATTTCGAGACTCAAACATTCAAATGGGGTTGCAGGAACCCCAGTGAATGAACAGGCAGATCATCAGGACTCCTGGAAGAGCAGAAACAGAGGCAATGCCTTTCACAGACACATCTGATGAACAAGGTGGCAACTCATTGAGGATGGGTTGGATGTTCAACCAAACAATCCAACAAAAGCAGCAAAGGTGTGAGCGCCAGAGAACAAAGGAAAGCGGTAAGATAGCAAAACCGCTCGCTCCTTTCACGACAAAATGAGACTCATGTTGAAGAATTTTGTGAAAAAATGCATAGAAATGTTACAGATGTTGACAGCAAATTCATCTCATGGTAGATAAAGATATTGTGTGTCACAAGAAAAGATTGAAACTATAAAAAGCAAAAAGTACAGAGATTGAAAGACTTGCCTAAAAGTTAGAAAATAATGTGTTGGAAAAAAAAAAACTTGTATAAATAAAGAGACTGTAACAGTGAAAACAAAGACTAGGAAAATGACAAGTGAAGTGGTAATGAGGACAGGAAATAAACCCACGGTGTACTGTGGTTAACAACAACAACAAAAATCAAGAAAAGAAACTGCAGAGGTAAAGATTACTATAATGAGAACGTCTTGTTAACTTGTGCTATGGTACCCCATTTACTGTTTTAGGTCTAGGAAGATTATTAACTTTCATACACTATAAATCAATATAGAAGCTCCAAGAAGAAAATTTAAGAATCTGTTTACAAAGAGTTAAAGATGCTCATACTCTCTAATCCCAAAGTTTTATCTTAGAAATTCATCCTAAGTAAATAGGAAGTACGCTTAATGATTTATGATATTCAACAGACACCCAAAAAATTGAAAATAAACTTTAAAAAAGCCCCTAAAATCTAATGGATTAATTAACAATATGGCTATAAACTAAAAATACAGACCATTTAAAATACTATTTTCAAAAGAAGTTTAATAATATATCCTGAAAATGATTATCAAGGGCCACTGTTCGTACTGTTTTATGGTATATTTACTATTATGTTTTATTTTAGAAAAGATACACATGAAGTCTAACCCTGTAAAAATCATACACATCTACTTCTCACTGTCATAAAAATGTTTCAGAGCAAAACACCATGAGATACTGACAATACTTGCATCAGGAAGATGAGATATTTGTTTATTTACATTTTCTTATTGAACTCTGTATTTTCTGATTTTCTACAAGGATCATACATTGCATATTTTAAATAATAAATCCTAATTTTTTTATCCCCATTCCAAACAAAAAGTAAGTTTTCTTTGGGTTACTTTAAAGGATACAAGAGAGCATTTTCAAAGAGAAAATGAACTGATAAAAAGGAACACTAAAGAAAATAATTACAAAAAAAAATGAAAATGAAAAAAAAAAAACATTTTCTATGTGACTCCCTGAAGCTGGTAATCAAGGCTATCACAACCTCCGGGGTAAGTCAACAGGTTGTCCCAGCTGGTGGGGAGCCCCTCAGGACACTTGTTTGACAAGACTCTGAGGTTGTTCCTTCTTGTGCCAAGGTCCAAGGTGAAGCATCCGGGACGTGTACTGACTGTCCTTAGAAATGCCCTTTGCCAGCTGGCACACATGACAGGCTATAAAATACTTTAATTCTGACATTTTAGTAAATGGCTTTGTAGTGACTCATTGTGTGCCAAAGTCAGATTTTATGTTATCTCTTCAGTGGGAAAATCTCAAATAAATTGATTTATACTCTGGGGAAAGAATGTAGAATGTTCCATTTTATCACCAGGAGACAGAACTTTGCCAATGTAAAAATTGCTGAAATACTGTGGAATTAAATTTTTAAACATTTGCTCAACAATGTGATGTTTCTATTTTTCTTGCCAGAAACTGATGCCATGTGTCATGTGCTACTTAGAACATCAGCAACTGACCTTGCCCTTGTTCTGAGATTCTGCACCTGCCACTCCCTCTGATACTTAAACATCACAGACAGGGGAGTGTAGTGTTATGCCACTAAATAAACCTCCCTTTTAACTATGTGGAGTGGCCTTAATAATTTCACCAATAGGGGAGCCTTAGCAAGCCATCAAATGTCACAAAAGAGGTAGAAAGGATGTCCCAGTGTGGACCACACAATCTCCATTCTGCACCACTCAGAAAACCTAAGGACAGGTATACTCAACCAATAAGCTACTCAGGGACCATCACTGTGTGGGGAATGGGGTTAGAAATGTTTTTAATCTCCACAGTAATTGTGTTATGGGATTTTTAATTTACTAATAAAAGTTTGATGAGTCATGGTCTAGTACTATCCAATTAACAGGTGCAGCATGAAACAACCTGTATATATCATAGGTGGGAAAAAAACCCAATACTTCTAGTTTTCCCAGAAAGCTTGTATCTGTAGATAGTAAGAGCTCATGAACTCACACAAATACACACACACATTCTCTCTCTCTCTCTCTCTCTCTCTCTCTCTCTCTCTCTCTCTCTCTCTCTCTCTCTCTCTCCCCTCCCTCCCTCCCCCCCCCCTCTCTCTCTCTCTCTCTCTCTCTCACACACACACACACACACACACACACACTGTAGGCTGTTGATTCAATACCTAGTTATACTTGGTAACTGTTCAATTAATTTAGTGAGTCTCAACCTGCTCTCCTCGTCTCCATTTCCTTAAAGTAAATCCTATTCTATTTCTGCTCTTTGCCATAAAGTAATGTGGTTTTTCTGCATTAGAGTAAGCACACACACTGAATGACCGTATGCAGAGGATGAGACTTTCCTCTATAATTCATCCTGGGATAATCAAATGTTTTTCTAATATTTACAGACATCCTTTGTGGGGATTTATTTTACCTTATGTAATTACTTCATTACATTACAGCAAGCTTGACTGGCTGAGACTCACAGGCAACAGCACCTATTCCATGGAAGGGAATATAATGTAGCCAATGTTATCATCTTAAATGTCCTAAGCAAAAGTACAAGCATAAAAGGAATTGGACAAAAGCATTTTTTTAAATTGTTTTTTGAGATGAGTCTCACATAGTCTAAGCTGGCCTTGTGCTTCTTATGTAGCCAAGGCTAGCCCTGAATGCCTGATTGTCCTGTCTCCACATCCTGTGTGCTGATATGTTCCTTCCACCATGCCATAGCTGGCAAAAAGCGATTTTAATAGTGGTACTATATCATTTAAACTACCACCACTATTAAAAATATTAAAGAACTATTTTAATTTCTCCTTACTAAGTCGTTAAAAATCTAGCATGTATTTTATCCTCACAGCACATCTTAGTTCAGATGATCTGCATCCCAAGCACAACCACCTCCACATCTGCCCTCTTTTCCTTTCACTCAGTTTCTGCAGGAATGGGCAAATTGTAATTTCCATGATGGATTCATACATAAGTCCAGCATTTCCTCTCTGAATCCTGCTCAGACAATACTCTTTATCTTGCAACATCACGTGTCACAGTTGGTAAGACCTCCCAGGACAACCCTGGGTCTCCAATCATTTTTTGACTCTTAGGGACCTGAGGTAGATTTAGAAAGAAAATTAGAAACCATAACCTGAAAAGAAGTAGCAATATATTTTAATAAATTAAAATGGCTTCTCAAAAGTGGCATGACTTTAGCCATGCATGATTTTAACCGGCATTTGATCATATATGGGGCAGAACATGGGGCCCTGTCCAAGGGAGCAGCTGAAGGCTGCCTGGGGAAAGGTAGTCATTATCTTCAGGTACATGGCCACTTTAAAGTTACTCATGTTCCAGTGGATAGCGTAACACCCATGCCCAGGTGAACAGCCCTGGTTAAACCCAGTGGGTCACAAAGCAAAAAGAAAAGACATGAAGTAGGACATTTCTCAAAAGACTTATTTTGACACGCTTTAAAGAATGGAATACATACATATACATATCATATACATATAGATACGTACATATACATTTTAGCTTTTTTGAATGTATTATATACATATATACACATGCATATACATTTCAGCTATTTTGAGATATTGTATTACTTTGTAGCTTGTGCTGTCCTGGAACTCACTGTTGACTGCCAACTTCGAAGTTAGAGAGATATCTGCCTTTCTCTACCTGAGTGGTGAGATTAAAAGTGTGTGCCACTACATATCTATATAGCAATATAGATATATATTGTGTATATATATATATATATATATATATATATATATATATATATACTTTTCATGAGGTAATGACACTGTGATGATAATTCCCACACCTGCAGAAGGACCATAGACTACTCAAAAAAAAAAAAGTAAATAAAAAATTAAAAAAAAAAAACTCCAGTGCCAGACATAAAAAACTTCTTTCAAGTTGTTGGTCCAGAAAGCCCAAGAAACACACAAATTATTCTATGCTGTTGCTGTTGTCTTAGGTTGCCTCACAGAAACTGGAGGTAAATCTTTACTCCTGAAGATACCATGTACTTCAGACACAAGACCTTAAGGAATCAAGCTGTATCTAACCTGAAAGCCTCCTCCCTAAGGTCTAGCTTTCAAAATATCTGAAGATGCTTGGAAGCTGCCAAGGGAGGAAACCAATGAATAGTTTTACCTAGTGGCAAGTGGAAAGTCAACTGACTGTCACACTGAGGGAAGCTTGAGAAAAAAGACCTCAAAGTCCACCCCCACAGTGACACACTTCCAATAGAAAGTGTGGCCCAGATTAAAAGTGTGCCCTCCAGCCTCAAGGTCTGGATTAAAGGTATGTGTCATCCAGCCTCCTCTAGTAAGACCATACTTCCTCTAATAAGGCCACGCCTCCTAATAGTGACACTCCCTATGTTTATGAGTCCCTATGAGTTTATGAATTTATGAGTTACGTTCAAACTACCACAGGTACCCAGGCCCAACTGGCACAGCTACAACACAACTCATATACCTAAGGCTGAGAGAATATTGTGGAAGAGAGGTCAAAAAGATTTTTAAGAGCCAGAGGGCCAGAAAGTTGGCTGCAAGATTTTATCTTCTAGATGTGGCAGGGAAGCTCCACCCATCAAATCCCAACAATATGATTGCCTAAACAAGACCTGAACGATGACATCACCAACTGACAAGGCAATGGGGATGGGGCCCCACCCCTAGATAAGAACTATTGGGAATCAACAACTACTAAACAGGAAGAATTAGTATTCCCCTTTAAAAAAAGAAAAATACAAGCAACACTAAACGGACTCAGATTTTATTTTTACTTATTTATTTATTTGGGTGTAAGTAATTATTAAAAAAAAAAAACAGAGGCCATGAACTTGAGAAGGAGGGGGAGTTGTGGGAGGGGTCAGAGAAGGAAGAAGGAAGGAGAATGATATAATTGTATTTTAACTAAAAAAAATGAAAATTTTAAAAAGAGGATGGATTCTACATCTAGGTGGAGACTTGCCCTTGTCTTGTCCCTAATGGGTTAATCTAATAACCCATAAATGATTAGGTTATAGGGGATATCAAGGACCTGGCAAGGAGACCACACCTAGAGAGGTGAGTTCACCTTGAGACAAAGTGCTTTTCCCTTCCAGAATTCCTGCCTTCTAGTACAGCCTTTGCAATCCAGCAAGTTGCCATGAGGTTTGGCTGTGTCACCCACATTGCTAAAGCCTGATTCAAAAAAAAAGGGAGTAAATGTTTCTGTTTCTTTGTTTTTTTCCTTTAGGACCTTTCTAGAGCCTAAGTATGCTTTAAACTCCCTAACCTCTGCTTTGTGCTACCCTTCTCTTTCCCTAAAGCTCCCTGCCTGTTAGTCAGGCAAATGACCATCTCTCAAGCAGTGTGGCATTTGTTTCTGTTCCTCCTTATTCTTCCCTTCTCAGTAGATGGAAAATTTAGAGCCTGCCTGCCCAGAAGTTCCCCATCTAAGTTCTAATAAATCACCCTTGGGCATCTCTTTGAGTCTGTTCTTTGTCCTGGAGCTTCTATTCCTGTACATTCTTAAGTTCTTTTATTGATGGAAATGAAGAATCTTACTAGAAGAACCTGAATTCCAAGGTAGCCATGCTGGGACATCCCTAAGGTTTTCAGGACCATTTCTTTCCTATCTTTTGTTAATTGGCAGAAAAACAAACCCATTCCTGTATCCCTTGATAGCACTGATACAATTGGTCAACAGGCATGTATTTTTAAATGTTCAACATTGTGAACCATGAAAATACAAATTAAAGTCACATTAAAGATCACCTCACACCTGTCACGGTACCACTTATCAAGAACACAAAAGATGGTAAGTGTTGATGTGGACAAAGGGGAAGCCCTATGCACCTCCAATGAGTATGCAAACTCCTGCCAACATGGAAACCAGCTTGAAGATTCACCCAAATTCAAAATCGGAACCACCACGAGACTCTGGAATGTCCTCTCTGTTATACACTTAAAGAAAACAAAATCAACAGCTCACAGAAATCTGAAAAGTCATGATTATTGTCAAATTATTTAGAATCACTGGAATATGGAAATCCTCTTAAGTTTCCATTGACATGAATGGCTAATAAAATGTGATATGAGAATAGTGTTCAGTCTTAATAAAAAAAATGATATAGTCTTTACAATAGCATTGGTGAATCTGTAGGACACTGTGCTAAGTGAAATAAACTAGATGGGAAGAAAAACTCACATTATCACTTAGAGGTGTAATTACATATTGTGCATATATAAAAATAGTAAGGTAGAAATTACCTATTAAGCAATGCAATGTCAGTCAGGGAATAAAAAGTGCCATGTGGGACAGTTGATCTAGAGGTCCAATGCACAGCATGAAGACTTCAGTTGATAGACTACATACCAGGGACCTGCTTAGAAAGTAGATCTTCTTACCATAGAATAGGAGGATAGATATTTGAGGAATGGACACATTATGGTAGCTTGCTTAACTAAATTAATCATGTATATGTGTCTATGTATATGCATATCAAACATGTTATTGTACCTTGATATATGTTGTTAGAAGCTGACTCCTCCATTTCTGGAATCATTCATTATTGATTTAAATGTGGGTTAAATAATTTAAAATAACAGTCTCCATCCCTCTTATTATTCAGCTCCCAGACCTGTTTCCAGAATTTTGATGCTTGTACTTGTATTTCTTAAGTGTATAAGATTCATGTTCCTATTGTGTAGACTGTTTTTTCAAACCAATAGACCACAAAAACCTTCTGAAAAAACAGGTCGACTTGATGAGGCTTTCCAAAACTGGCCAATCACAATGACATCAAACACTTTGACAATGTGTTTCTGCTAAATGCAAACATCAAGAAATTCTTTTGTTTAAGCTTTGTGTGCTTGCAAAGGTCATGAAAGACCTAAATATAGGATTCTCTTTGCTGCAGCTAAGGACCGCTTACTCCCAAGAAGGGGATGTAAGTTAGGCCCAACTGTGAATAGATTTTAGCCTGCAGTATCTTGATATTGGCTCCTGGCTTTCAGCACTATAACATGTAAAAACATAGGGAGGAAACAGGAAGAAGAAAAGACATCGGCAGACAGAACTATACTTCTGAACAAGATGTAGAAATAGGGACTGTATGTATCTTTTTGCTTGAAAGTGGCCAACCGAAACAAGAAAAGAAAAAAAAAACATGTGTTTTTAAAAAAGAAAGAAAACATCATTTGGAAGACTGAACACAGGCAATGAATGACAGTAATTCCAGGGAAATGGCAAACCAATTAGGTGAGCCCTATAATTATTTCAGCTTGTGATCTTCAGAGAACACCCAGACATGAGGGAGGAGGAAAATCCAGGCAGAGCTTGATGGGCACCTGCACTGAGGAAGCAACAGCCAGGGTCTCAAACACTGGGGGGAAAGGATGGTCAGAGCAGAGTACCAATAAGAGAACAGCACAGAAAAAGAACTTCACAAATCTGCAAGCATTTCCCATCAGATAAATAGAATATTGGATGGTTGCCTGTGAATCAACTACCTCAATCTAGAAAAGCAACAATGGAGATTAGAGCAAATGGTGTTATTTGGTATTGACAAAGGGCCCAAAGAGTACCTGTTCTTACCACACACGCTAAAACACTGGTAACTCATAGAGTATTACCTAGATGAATGCAGAAGGGTCCTGCCTTTGTGGAAAACAATAACTCCACTACTAAAGGCTGGTCTGCTCACACCTAAGAAATGATTCGAACAAACCTCTCCCCACAAAGTTGTTTTTGCTAACTACATTCTACCTCAGGAAAAATCGCCATAATTTATACAAAAACAAAAATCAATACTCACAAGGCATCCAAAGCAGTAGGGGAAAGGAATCCATAATGAGGAGAAAAAGGAACCAGTCTAAACTGGCCTGGAACTCAAATGTTAAAATTACCAAGAAAAAAAAAAAGATATTAAAACTGCTGTTATAACCATATTGCAAGCATTCCAAAGTTAAGTTGAAATATGAAAGATATAAAAAAAGAATCACATAGAAGAAAGCCACAGTGCAGGAGATGAGAAAGAGACTGGGTAAAGTTAATGGAAAATAGGAAACTGCAAAATTAAACCAGGAAAAAAATATAAAAGGACAGGATGTTCCATACGCTATGCAACTTGCTTCAGTCAATTAATATTCTTGATGTTGGAGTATCGAAAAGTAACAGAGGGAAAGAGAAAGGGTGCTTGAGGAAAGAATGGATGGAACATTTCCACATTTGCATAAAAACTATAAATCATTAGTTCTAAGATTTCTGACCCATTTCTGATTCCAACTCATTCTAAGCACAAGAAATATTGAACTATCTAAAAAAAAAAAAGGTACAGCATTAGCATAGTCTAACAGAACAAGGTTCAATGATAAGGAAAAAAAAACTTTAAATCTATAAATAAAGGACATGTTTTGTAAAGAAAAACAAACATGATAGAATTATGCAGACACTGAGAAATCTCTATAGAACTACAGGTGTCACTCTAGAATTTCATATCCAGTCAGAACACCTTATAAAAACGAGTTTGAGCCGGCCGGTGGTGGCGCACGTCTTTAATCAGCACGGGAGGCAGAGGCAGGCGGATCTCTGTGAGTTCGAGGCCAGCTTGGGCTACCAAGTGAGTCCCAAGAAAGGCGCAAAGCTACACAGAGAAACCTTGTGTCGAAAAACCAAAAAAAAAAAAAAAAAAAAAAAAAAAAAAAAAACGAGTTTGAAATGAATGTGTTCATGCATAGGAAAATTAAAAGCAAATATAACCAGCAGAACTACACTATAAAATAATGTTGCAAAGTCTTTCTAGGGTTAAAATATTTATTTTATATGCTATTATAGATGATAGTAAATTTCTCATGCTTAAGATATTTGATGAATGTTTGTATCTATGTAACTATCACAATAAAGACTAGGAACATAACTATCATGTTGGAAATATTCCCACGATCCTCTGTCACTCTTGCCTCCATATCCCATCTACCTGTCTGTTTTGTCATCACAGATGAGTTTGTGCTGTGGGAGCAAGGGACAGTTGCCTGCTGAGAAGGACCTTTTCATCAGCAAAGCAACTATAAATTCTAACTAGTGACCTATCCTCCCCTTCAGGATTCTCTTTCATCTATGGCTAAGTATTTAATAGACTGTCCAAGGAGATTCTACAAGTGAGGAAAACAACTCAAATCTAGATTACTGAGTTCTGATTTTCCAACCTTTGCATCAAGCTACTCAAATGACTTTATCAGAAATACCTTTGAATTTGTATTTATGTAAAAAATTCTCTCCCAAACCTAACTTCAAGCACTGAACATCAGTATAATTTCTCACTTCTTATTTTGGACTTTGAAGCTCGCCATGCTAATTTATTCAACAATCTTAACCAGAAGTTTCCATTTCTGATTCAAACTGTGTAGCTAAATCTATTCCGTGTTTCACTGTATTCATTACTCTGTCATAACACGTTAGATACAATCTATTTTATGCCTGTGTGAATCTTTAGTGATTCTTGTATTTTATGGTGCTGAATATTTGATCTACACATGTATTTATAACATCACTTGATTCCTTGCATATGGGTTTTCTGATTTTGAACTTTTTTACTCTTATCTCCTACTTAACATAACTTAACATTTAGATTTTGCTATTCAGAGAAGCTGATTTATCCCCATCATCTTTCTCTCCCCCTAAGAAATCTGTAAAAGCTCTTCAATTGCTCAAATAACAACTGAAAGCACTTGAACACAGCACTGTTGGCAGCTGTCGACTGCTTCCTACCTGCTCATGCAGTTTGCCCATCATACTTTAGAGTTAGAACCCATTTAAGTTACTTTATTGAGATTCTTAATTTTTAGAAAATGTTAGCAGCATTTTCTGAACCATCCTGAACTTTAAGGTCTTCGAAGACCTATCATTTAATGTCCCTGTACTGACCCATCACCAGCTCAGCACCCAGTCTCTAACCCCTCATGGCTCTGTCACAAGGGCCTACACAAGAAAATACTGAAGGATCAGTAGCTGTTGCTCTCTGTTTGGATATCATTATGGCCCCTTGGTGGTTGTGAGGCTCTCACCCCCGCCATGTGAACTTTCTCCTACAAAGTCAAGGTATGCGGTCACCTCTCCAGGTTCTACATGCATTGCAGACACCTCTGGCCTCTACTGGCTCTTCCTTAAGCCAGCTTCAGTCTCACAAGCCATTGCCTAAGGTTCCGTGGTCAATAGTTCTTGGTCTTGCTGAGCTAACATCGAGGTGTGACAGGGATGTTTCTTTCTAAATGCTTTGAGAGACAACCTTTCCATTTGTCTTTGCTGGCTTTTGAAGGTCTCAGTCACTATTTCTTACTTTATGGTCCCTTTCTCTATGTTCAGAGCCAGTAAAGGAAGGTCAAGTCTTCCTTCTCCTTGATTCATTCCGAGTCTGCTTCCACCTTCCACATTTATGGGTTTTTAGGATTAGATTGAGCCCATGGGAATCATTCTAGGTAACTCCCTATCTCACCCTCAGTCACATCTGTGAAGTCCACTTCGCCATATAATGGAATGCATTCATAGGCTCCCTGGACCAGTCTTTGAACCTCTTCAGGGACTACTCGGTTTTTTGAAGATATAGTAGATATAAAGTGATTAATAAATGGCATTTTGTGAATCAAGTTTGTAGAATATAAGGTATAAAATAATTTATACAAAAATATTTTTATAACTAAATATATTATACTCAGGTTTGGAAATAATAAAAAAGGGAAGAACCACCCAGCCACCCAACACCCCAAAAAAGATACAGAAAGATGCTCTGAAATGAGGAAAGGGATTTTGAGAGGGTAAGGAGGGAAACTTCCATGCCTTTGGCTTGGGAAAATCTTGTCCTGTTTGATTTTTGTGCACAGGGAGCTCTATGACTGTTATTTAGATACCATTGTGTTAAAATAGATGTTCAAAATAATATCACTCTACTATAAAATTATGGTTAAAAATACATGTACCATATACCAAGAAGAGATATCAAAAATATCTCAAAAAAGAAATGGGTGTACTTATATAATGAACCTATGAAGCATTATTTGAGAATTCAAAAGACACTTGAAATAAATACATACATATCCTACAAACATGTTTGTGGGAAGAAAAACTAAAATCCTTCCCCAAAAGACCTTCTGTTCAGCAGGCTAGCCCACCAGAATAGTAATACTCATTTGTTGGTGGTTGTTTTCTTACTCTTTGTCTCTTTGGGGGTCTGCCACCCAGCTCCCAAATAAATCACACCAAGGCTTATTCTTAATTATGAATGCCCAGCCTTAGCTTGGTTTTCCCAGCTTTTCTTAACTTTAAATTAACTCATCTGTCTTTTGTCTCTGGGCTTACCTTTCTCTATTTTTGTATACCTTTCTTTCTTACTCCACTGCTAGTTGTGTAGCTGGTTGACTGGCCCCTGAGGTCCTCCTCCTCCTCCTGTTCCTAGATCTCTCCTCTCCCAGATTTCTCCTTCTGTTAATTCTTTCTACCTGCCAGCCCCACCCATCCTTTCTCCTGCCTTGCTATTGGCTGTTCAGCTCTTTATTAGACCATCAGGTGTTCTAGACAGGCTCAGTAACACAGCTTCACATAGTTAAACAAGTGCAACATAAACAAAAGTAACACACCTTAAAATAATATTCCCTAACACACATTTGAAAGCAATCATTGGATAATATACACACACACACACACACAACACACACACACACACAACTATAATGATTTCTATTTGTGGAAAAGAAAAGAGCAGATAACTAAATACTTATGAAAACAACGCAATGTGGACAGCTATTCAATCTTAGCACTACTCAAGGAAGGAATTGTGGATACAACAGAGTTTCCTCACTTCAATGCTACGGGGATTGAGATGAGAAAATGCTTGTAGGGAGGCACAGACACAGCTGTCTTGCATGCTGCAGATACCCAGCAGAATCCATGGCTTCTAGTGCATGGAAGTGGTAACCTCAGCCCTCTGCCTACCCACCATCCCTGGTTCTAACAAGAAGACATGTATTTAGATGTTAAATGATCTGTGGAGGTCAAAATCAACACAGGTATCCCCGCATAAATATCAACTTAAAAAGTTTTCCCGCTTTTTTTTTTTTTTTTTTTTTTTTTTTGTCTTTTGCTTGTTTATTTTGATTTCTGTTTGGGAACAGGGGGAGTTGTTTGTTCTTGTTTGATTTTAAAGACAGTAAGAGAAAAAGAATATAAAACTGGGTGAGTAGGAAGGTAGGAAGGAACTGAAAGAAATTGGGGAGGGGAAAACATCATCAAAATATATGGTATGAAAAAATTTCTTCAATTAAAAAATGTTTGCCCTCCCAGCACCCACATAGAAGCTCACAAACACCTATAACTCCAGATCCAGGGTGCCCAACACTTTCATACAGATATACATGTAGACAAAACACCAGTGCACATAAATAATAAAAATGTAAAAAGAACTGGTTCTTCCTACTTCAAAAGAAAACATGTTCTTGTTTATTTAACAAAGTCTAAGCAACACACTAATAACGAACATTATTAGCAAGACTGGGTTAAAGCCAGGTATGGTGGCTCATACCTGTAATTCCAACGCTTGGGAAGCTGAGGTGGGACTTAATTCCTTGCAAATGAACATGCAGTACCTCTGAGCTCTCTGCTAGCTGGAGTAAGGACAGAGAATCCTGTCTGTTCAGGGTCCCAGCTGAGACACTGGGGCACACACTGCCATCCCCATGAGCCTCAAGGACTGGGGATGCCTTAGGTCTCCCTGCTAAGAAGAGTGACTGCATTGAGTTCCGGGTCAGTTTGGGCTACAACAATGAGTTCCAGGCAAGCCAATGTGAGACTCGATCTCAAGGAAGGGAGGTGGGGAGCAGAATTAAAACAACAGTTCTTCTGAAGTGAAGTTCAGTATGCCGGGGTATCAGTGTAGGCCGGAGACTCTGCTCTACCCTGCTGCCTATGGCAGCTGGAATTCTGTAGAGACCTCTACTCTGAAGCCAGGATTCTTCACTTTGCTTCAGAAAAGAATTTTAGGATAAATCTGTAGGAAGCCAAGTTGGAGTTTATTTCAAAGATTTTTTAATAGAGGGGTAAGCCTGGGGTTAACATGGAGAAGCTCAGGAGATGGAGAATACACATCTATTGGTGCGTGCAGGCTTCCCAACATAGGCAGTCACTTTGTCTTTAAGCTAGTCATGTGTGTGTGTGTGTGTGTGTGTGTGTGTGTGTGTGTGTGTGTGTTTGGAGGCTTCTGAAGTTCTATCTCAAAGGGTTGCTAAGGAACCCATAGACTACAGAGCAGTGCATGGTACACAATGAACAGAGTAACAGCAGTCAAGGGCAATTTTAGGTCATAAGAATCACGGAGGAAACTGAAATGCTTCCTTTTACTGTAAACAAAACCTTATTGTTTCATTTCTGCGGTTCCTAGAAAATTATACGTTTAGAGAGCAAGAAAAGGAGAAAGGCCTAGAAGATCATACACACTTAGGCTTTAAACCTGTTTCCTGTTATTGGGGCATTATTATTTTAAAAATACCTCCATAGAAAGAATATCACTTCTATGTAGGCGAACTTTACAGCAAATGTTAATTGGACTGGAATTCTGAATTTTCAACTGATGAGACCTTAACTAGGTTTTGTATGATGGTCTCTTTCTCATATCCCTTTAACTTTTCCCATCTTTCTCCCTGACTCACACACAGTCTCCCTAGAAAGATTTTTCGAAATACATTTAGAAACAAATACATTTTTCTGGCAATTAGACTTTAAGACTAGTCTGAGGGAATAAATTGGAGATATGGACAAATACATAAAGATATCAATTTCATTACAGAATTATTGAAAATAATAAAAGTATATAATGTTCAATAATAGGAAAATAAATTAGGATATAGCTATATAATAGACTATGCAAGCATTAAACAGTACATTTAAAACCTAAGTATTGAAACTGGCTGGAAACACAATGTTAATTAAAAAAGATAAAATGTAACTCTATCTAAATTCCATACTGCTATACTAATCAGTCATCCACAAATGATTCAGATTCCACACACACAGTCTCTGTAAGGGATGGGTAGGAGGTACTGAGACAGTGTACATGAAATACCTAAGATTAAGAAGAAAAAGAAAAACAAAGGGATTTTAAGCAGAATTATTTAGAATTAAACCTGGAATTTGAACTGAATTTCTAAAGCACAAAGGAATGATTGTAGTTATTTTACATTTATTCTTACACTTTCTAACATTGTTTACCTATGTTATATTTCTTTTCTAGTTATTCCAACTACGTTTAAGACGTAGCGTCTTCCTCTGGGTTTTCAGCCCTCACTCATTTTACTTGCTCCACTATAAAACATGGCTTCTGGGCTGGGTCACACAGCTGCTCACCTGCTAGGAAGTGTGAGTGTGGGAGAGATAAGAGCGACAGAAAGACAAAGCAGTAAGTACTTGTCTTTTTCTCTCCTGTGGAATCTAGATAGATAGATGGCACAAAAGCAGGTGGAGGAAGCTCCGGGGAGGGGAAGTGAACCAGTGTCGGAGGGACTGAACAGAGGTAGGAGGGGCCAATGACCAAAACAGAATGAAATAAAGCATCAATATGTCATCATAAAACCTCTTATTTTGTATGCTACATAAAAGGATTTTTTTTTAAAAAAAGGGACATTTCCCCCAAAGAGAACTTATTGAATAAATAAAGCATACTTTCTACCTCACAAATCTGTATTTGAGTGTTGCTCACAGGCAATTTCTATCTACTTCTCTTTATTCATAATTAACAAGGACTAAACACTGAGTGTGTCTCCCTCTTAGAACACCTCTCTGCCTTTACAACCTTCTTTCAGTGAATTTTTAGTCCTGGTGACCCAGTCCCTATTTTGTCTACTTTTACGTAATTTTATACATAATTTTCTCACAAGCAATGTTCTGTATATTTCTCTTAAAATCAAGGAAAATTTATCTTTGGCAGTAATTTATCAATTAATTCTAGGGTTCTTCCGAAGCAGCAATTAAGCCCTTCTGCCACCTGTTGTCAAACTGCAAATACCTGCCATGAGTCCTCAAGAGAGCAAATAATTATTTCCTAAAGGTTTCAAGTGTTTCCCCACTAATAGTGAGGTATCTGTATTTAGTTAAAATGTGAGCCAAAATAACCAGTGAGTATTTAATAGCCCATTTTTATTTCTTCTCTTACTCTTAAAATTCACAAACGGAACTGTCTGGAGACCTGTATCTCTTTTTACCTCCCACATGCATACCCTGGTCAGTTGTCTGGCAAACCCACCCAGGGCTGTTTTTTATTCTGCTCAGCCATCAGTATAAACCCTTGAAGAGCACTCCCAGAAGAGAGAAGACAGAAGAAAGACTATTCTTCCTACTTCACCCCACTACTTCTCCCACCCCCATGCATTTAGTCCATTTAACAACTAACCCCGGGTCCCTCCCCACTCTTATAGTTCCCAAGAGAAGGCAGGCTCAGCTCTCAAGTGTTTTCTCTTTTCCTAAAGAGATTCAGTTTTCAACTGTAGATAACCGTACAATCTCTCCAGGACTAGAGAACATCAAACCTGTGTATTCTGGTTTTGCCAATGAAATCACAAAGGTTTCATAACCAACACTTCATAATAAGATGATCTTTATATTATTTGCTAAAATGATATATAGGACTCTTAAATAATAATGCCCATGCCCCTCAAAAGTCTTGACTTTATTGTAAGTCAGCAACTTTCCTGCATGCTGGAACTTTTCTTCAATGGCTGAGCTGTCAGTCTGAGCTAGCATACAAAATGGACTATTTTTTTTTTGATAGTGGTAAAAATACTGTAGATAAGTAGTTCAAGACAAAAATGAGTATACAAAAACAAAGGTCAGGACATCTTGTTTCTAGGACACCCATTACATATAGCCACAATAGACACTGAACCAGCAAGAAACAGAAGCATAGCTCAGAGAAGAGCTGTTCCATGAGAGCAGAATCTATGCTACCCTGAAACCTTGACCAAGATGATCATTAGGTGTCTTAGTTAGGGTTTCTGTTGCCGTGAAGGGACACCATGCCCACAGCAGCTCTTAGAAAGGAAAACATTTCATTGGGGTCTTGCTTACAGTTTCAGAGGTTTAGTTCATTATCATCATGGTGGGACATGGCAGCATGCCCGCAGATACAGTGCGAGAGGAGGAACTGAGAGCCCTACATCTTGATCCACAGGCAACAGGAAGTGAACTGAGTGTCACACTGAGCCTGTTCAAAGGAGACCTCAAAGCCCACCCCCACAGTGAAACACTTCCTTCAACAAAGTCACACCTCCCAATAGTGCCACTATCTATGAGCTTCTGGGGGCTAATTACAAACTACCACACTAGGCGAACGTACTTTATAAACTCCAGTACTCTAAAATACCAAAAAGGAACTAATTTTCATCTCTTTATTTATTCTATCTCAAATGCTGTGACCTAGGAATGTATCTCCGTGGTAGATGGGCTGCCTAGCATGGCCAGGGCTAGGTGCAAACACATAGGACTAGGTTCTGAATATGGTGGTTTGGTGGGACATCCGGTTCCATGCAGTGCGCAGGCTCAAGCCAGATGAAAATCCCTGCACGGAGAAGGGATGTGGGAACAGAATCCCAGCCCTAGCTGAGAAGCTGTTGGGAACTAAGCTCTGTTGGACGGGGAGAGTCAGTTTTCTTTAAGAGTTCTGCCACTGGTAAATCAGCCACACCAATGAAAGGCCATATATTCAAGACTGTGTGGCTGGTACACATTAGACTTGATGGGTAAAAAGAAAAGAAAAGAACAAGAAGTTAGGTGGGTAGAGAAGGAGGTGTTGATCTGGGGAAGTGGGGAGGGGGTGAATATGATCCCTAACATGTTGTACAAAACTCTCAAGGGATGAAAAATCAAAACAAAAACTCTAGGCTGTGAGCATAATGATGTAGAGCAAACATTTAAGCTAAGATTTAGAAATAAATAAAAGTTTACTTCCATGTGGACTTTTAACCTGCAAGCTTTTCTTAATACTGATTTCTTATCTAACCAACCTCATTATAGCTCCATCTATGATTTTTGCAAACTGTCACTCAGAAATATTTGTTTCTGAAAGAGTTTAAAAATGAAAGGATGCTAAATGTTTAAAGGCTATAAAAAGTTGATTGCTCCCAGAATTGATGATTTCAGAGTTCTTAATACTTCTCTCCATATCTAAGCCATTAATAAATCATATTGATATTTCTTCCAAGATCTCTATTGATTTCTCTAGCTGTGTTTCAATGTGGGAAACCAGCTGGGAGACCAGCTCCCACATTTTACCCCAGGGTACTTTTGAGGAATGAGGGATAAGAGATTTAGATAGAAGGATAGAGGGGAGAGAAATAGAAACACAGTATAGCCTCAGAAGAGCCTGGATCCTTATCCTCTGGCCCCTTCTGTCTCTTCTAAAGGGCTATTTATAGGAGTGCCAAGGGGTGGAGCAAGAGACTTGCCCCCCAGCAAAGCCAAGTGCAGACCCTTTCCAATCACCTGGTAACCACACATGTGATCAAGCAATCCTCTAATGTAGTCCTGCTGGGTGAAACAAACCCAGATCTCACTATGGAACCTTTATGGGCCTCCCCAATTTCACTTCCACTATGTCCCCTAACATATCCGTTTCTCCTGGTTTAATGTAGTACTCACCTAATTAGCTTCTCACACCTACTTCATGACTTCTTCCAACTCATTCTATGTAACATCAGAGCAAACCTTTCTTCTCTTTTTAAGTAGACTGATGATTGATTAATTGATTGATTGTGTGCATGTAAATATATGTGAGCACATAGAAGTCAAGAGGACAGCTTGCAGGAGTTGGTTTCTTTCTTCCACCATTTGAGTACCAGATCATCAACATCAGGTTAACAGGCTTGGCAGCAAGTGCCTTTACATGCTGAGTCATCTTGCAGGCTCTAAGCAACCCTTAAAAATTACCATCTAGCTATCATACATCCTCACCACCTGCTCCACGTCCCATAAGAGCTTCCTTCCTTTCTCAGATAACCCCTTTAAGAGTTCCCTATTTTCTCAGATAAAAACCCAAGACAAAAATCTTCGATATCATTATTCATATGTAAAAAATTTTTCCATGCCAAAGTAGAATTTTTTTATTTTCTATACTTTATTCTCTGAAGCTACAGTCCTTAAAAAACTTATTTTTTCCCGATATATCCATTAAGAATGACTAATTTGCAAAGACAGTGTTTTTGCTATCAATTTATTTGGTCTATTCTTTTATCGCTCCCAAGTATCTTTAATTAATGGCTTATTTTTGTCTCTGGAAAACTAACACCACTCCAAGGAGAGCGCCACACTTCCAACATAGATAGTACAATAATTCAAACCCTGGAGGCAATCTTCTCTAGTGGCTGAAATCACCTGCTAAGAAAGTCAATGCTCCTGCTTCACAGGGATCGGTTACACTGCGCTCTGTCCAAAGACTGCCCCATGGCATGTCTGAAAGACCTGTCACTCTTTGAGAACAGTGTCAAGATTGACCCACCTCAATCAACAGCAAAAAAGGAATCTACCCATTATCATTCCTGTTGTGCGCGCACACACACACACACAAAGTTATCTGGAGCCCAACCAAGCCTGGGGACTTTTCTGCCTGTCTTTCCCTGTTCTCTTAAACTCGATTGTGTGACCTGTGCTGCATAAGCAAAACACAAAGTACAACCCTGCTGTCAGCCCCAAAGGCTCACTCCCTTTTATGAAGCTTAGTTTAACTTGGATCTGAGCAGTTGAGATCCACAGTAGACTTTCTACAGTGACTTGTCTGTTCCCAGGAAAGCTAACCCAAGGTCAGGCAACTAGACAGTAGAGGAAGCTACTCAGCTGCTTAAAAGACTTTCCATCAATCTTTCATACCCTGAGATTTTAAGGGGTGTGACCCTGCAGTCCAAGTTTTTGATGCTCTTTCCTGTAGAGCATTTGCTGGGACTGAACGGTCTTTAATCAGATACAAGTTCCTCCATTTCTTTCTGTTTGTCCTGATCTTTTACCTTTATGTGTTTTCAAGGGCTGCTCTTAGAATTTTAATTGTGTTCATGCACACATTGCCCTGTGGAGAAACTTGACCTTAAATCTGTTTATGCACCTATGGCTACCCCATTTCATAGACCATGTCACCATTATGCCTTAAAGACAGGTATGATAATGCTTGTAAACCATACTTGCCTTGGTTACTATTTGCATTTTATTATATTAGAAACACATTTGGGGATTTAAAATAAGACAGTTGTATTTTCTGAGAGTCTGGGAGTAAGAAGTCAGCAGTATGTTTCACTGGGTTTAAATGGAAGTGTTGGTTTCTTCTGGGGAGTTCTGGGAAGAAGCCACTTCTCTGTTCCTTTCCCCCAGCATCTAAGGACCCTCTCTCATCTCCTGTTCTTATGCTCTGAAGACACACTTCTTCCATCTGCAAAGCACCTTCCTCCATGCTGTACTTTTATTGCCTTTTCCCCTGTGCTGTGGCCTGCCCTGCTCTATTCCTTCACATGAGACACCTGTGATATTTGAGGACCATAAGGACAACCCATATGACACCCCCCATCTCAAATCCTTAACTATTGCCACAAGCTCCCATTGCCATTACAGCAATAGTGCCACCAGTTCTGAGGATTAGAACTAGAAGGTCTACGGGAGACTGACTAATATTTAGTCTACTATTAAGAGCTATAAAGTTATTACATTAATTATTACTCTTCATAGATTCCCATTAAACTAGCAAAAGTACCATAATCCAAACCCCAGCCTATGGAAGTCAGGCCGGTTTTCCTATTCTCCGTGGTAAGAACTCCATTCCAAGTTCAAGTTCAGGGCCCTCTCGGGATGACAACACACCAGACAGCATACACAATTCACACCCCGCCCCAAGATGCAGCCCTTTGCTTTGCTTCTGAACCCAGCAAAGTGCTGAATGTGAGCTCCTGCTATTTAAAATCATAAATGGCAGCAACAAAAATAACACAATAAAAACAGCTGGTAAATTTATATAGATCATCCAGTAAGTAATAGGCAAGGGTAATATTTGAGTTCTGCCTTAACTGAGAAAGAAGGAAAGAATTGAGCTCAAAATGCCATCATCTTACAATTATTTCTGGAAGGCTCAGCATGATCAATGAACAGGATGAACTCAGTCGACACTCCGAGTCCCTTCATAAATGTGAAGACACATCCTTTTCTAGTTGTTGTCTTTGACTATCACCTAGTTAGTCCTCTGCCTTTGGGGTTATATATACCAATACCACACAAACTTTAAAACAGAAAAGAAAATGAAATTAACAAATAAAACTTTCCAAATGTTCTAAATAGCAAATTCTGCTCCTTTAAAATCTCAGGAAAGAATGTCTCAACATAATTTAAATGAACTGCCAAAGCTTCCAAAGATGAGGCAGTCGCTCCTCCTTCCATGGTGGAGAGACTATTTTCATCCTGTTGTGCTATCTCACACATGGTGGTGCAGAAGAGTTAACATCAACTGCTTTACACATTCTGGAGGAAGCAAACCCCAAAGTTAATGCTACTTATTTTTGACTTATATATGAAATTACTTCCACTGAGAGGCATTTCAAATGACCAAGAGATTTCTCTGTTTTTATGAGAAATCAGTCAAAATTGAGCCTTTGTAGCTATATTCATAGCTGAGTTAATATGCCTGAATTCTTCAAGTTGGTTTCGTGACAGGCAGTAACAAGTACAATATTAAAATCCAGATAATGAAATTAGTTCATTTGTCTAACAATTGTCTGCTCCTGTAGCTGGAGAGCTTCTCTCTGGGTCCTGCCAAGCCCTCGCAGTCCCGAAGCCCACTTATAAAATAAACACTTATAAAATAAACAAATGCTTATATTATTTAAACTGTTTGGCCTAATGGCTCAGGCTTCTAACTAGCTGTTCTTATATCTTAAATAACCCATTTCTATTAATCTGTATGTCACCACATGTTCTGTGCCATTAAATGCTGCCTTTACAAACTGCTCCCTGGATGGCAGGGTGGCGTCTCCTGACTCAGCCTTCCAGTTCCCAGAATTCTCTTCTCTGCTTGTCCCACCTATACTTACTGCCTGGCTACTGGCCAATCAGCATTTTATTTATACAGAGTGATACCAACAGCATACTCCCATCACATGACTAATTTCATTTTTATTCAAAGTTCCCATTAATTACAGAACAGCAGATAAAGTCACATAATAAGCATCTTATTTCCTATTTTTTCCAAGCTAGTCAGAATTTTAAGGTTAGCATATAGCATGGTCTTTAAAATAGAAATTTTACTTTTTGTTCAGGTAACATTTTATATTGAAGAGCTCAGAGTAGAAAACTAGATGAAAACACTATTTTAAAGGTGAAAAGGTGTATTCTTGGATCTCCATTGGGCACTAAAAATTGACAACAACTACAAAACCATGTTTGACATGTTTTACAATGTGGTGGGTGGAGACATATGATACACAGTGGAAATTTTTTTAATCAACTTTAAGTTTTCACTAAACTACAAGAAGTTCATTATCAATCCAAGTTGAAAAACCTGATCTGCAAACCCAAGAAATAATAACAGGATCAAGTACACCACATGAAGCCAGCTTTATATATGGATCAATCCCATAGAATATGCCCTAACAGGATGAGTTTGGAATGCTCAGATCTATGTCATTGCTAATCTGGAAATTCTCACATACATTCCATTACAGAGACTAATCAAAAGCTGTGAATCCATGGGTGACTCTGAGCTGCTTGGTTGGGAGGTGGTAGATATCAAAGGGGTATTTGACCGTTGACTTTCAGCCTCACTTAGCTTCCCAGCGGCCTGTCATCATCTCTGGACACCTAGTGTCTTCAGGGATGGGTCAGTTGGTGATGGGGGTCACAAGAGAGGAGAGGAGGAATCATAGGACAGAACTAGAATAACCAGTGGTTTTCTGAAGAATTTTCAAACCTCAACTTTCTGAGAACATAACCCAGGTAAATATGACGCTTTTAATACACTCTGCAGTGAAAATCAGTCAACGAGTTTCCAAGGTCATGTATTTCCACTTGAGTGAGCTCAGGTGCCCAGCTTGCCCTGCCCTAACGTGGATAGTCACAGCTGGTTCCAGACCCCAGGATACTGTTAAAAGGCTCATTCTGATTCTCAAAATATTCTCTTCTCTCTTATACATACTGGCAACTATAACTGCTGAATCTCTTAGCAAACAGTGATGAATTGCTGCCAGGAAGCTACATATCTTTAAAAAGAGGTGATGATTTATTGTTCTCTCCCTCTCTCTTAACTAAAACAATTAATTGGTAACATAACAGAAAGTCTGAGCAGTAAATGAAAAATGACCTAATCTCCAGAAGTGGATGCCATGTCTTCAGCTTCATTGCAGGGGGTGTTTGAGGGATTCCTACGTTCTTGTTATCTGTTGTGTTGCCTTAAGAACTAGAGACTAGAGGTTCAACTTGCTAACATAAAGACCAAGGGAAAGAGTAAGAGGAGTAATTCTCTCTGTTACAAATTAAATCAAGAGTCTGTCTGCAAGGGAGGAGCTTTGAAGTTATATCTTCAATCCAACGAGTACACAGCTGGACACACTGACAGCCAACAGCTGCCCTAGAATTTGTAACAGAAAGCAAACTGTTGCCCTCAGGGTCGGAGAGACCAGGGGAGGTGCCAGCTTACCTTGTGGAGATGGCTGCAGGAACGCTGCTGCAGCGTGTAGCTCTCAGAGCTCTGTAAGGCTTCCTCAAGCAGCACCCACTGCAAACACCTGAGAAACATAGCAAAGGGAGAGGAGCCATTTGGGAATGCACCAGAGAGATCTACTCCTCTTAATGAGGGTGACTCTCGGGAGAACCTACTTAACCAGAATCTAATGAGCATAGGACAAGGGGAAAACTGTTTTTGCCAGCCGGCCTAATTGCCCAACCAGCCCCTCAAGCCATCCTGCCCCATCTAAAGAGGAATAAACCCACTAAACACACATAAAGATCACAATTTAGAGGCACGGGCTCCAAACAAAAAGAGCTGATCACAGGCCTATGGGACAAATGCCTAGTTCCTGAATCTCACACCACAAGGCTAACTGCCTGCCTATAGCAATTGTTTTGTCCAGTATATCAAACCTGGCTATGAAAACAATTACATAAAGTATTGTTCTATTTTGCTTTCTTTTGCTGTGATAAAGCCTGACCAAAGCCAACCTGAGGAGAAAGGGTTTATTTGGCTTACATTTCCATGTCACATTCTGTCATTGAGGAAAGTCAGAGTAGGCACTCAAACAGGAACGTGGAGGGAAGAACTGAAAGAGAAGCCAAGGAGAAACACCACTTACTGGTTTGCTCTCATGACTCCCTCAACATGCTTTGTCATATATACCCTAGGACCACCTGCCTAGGGGGTGGCACCGCCCACAGTGGGCTGGGCCCTCCCATGTCAATCATTGATCAAGAAAATGCAGCACAGGCCTGCCCACGGGCCAATCTAATAGAGAAAATTCTTCCACTGAGGTTCCTTTTTCCTAATGACTTAGCTTGTCGATGTGAGATGTCTTTCTGGACACTGTGAATATGTGTTGCTCCCATTGGTTAATGAATAAAGCTGCTTTGGCCTATGGCAAGGCAGGATAATAGCCAGGCAGAAAATACAAGCAGAGATACAGGGAGGAGAAGGGAGAAGTCAGGGACAGATGCCATCCAGCTGCCCAAGGAGCAAGATGCCAAAAGACCGGTAAAACCACGGCCACATGGCAAAATATAGATGAGTAGAAATGGGTTAATTTAAGTTGTAGGAGATAGTTAATAATAAGCCTGAACCATTGGCCAAACATTTATAATTAAATATAAGCCTCTGGATGATTACTTTATAAGCAGCTGTGGGACCAGGAGGGATGCAGAAAAGCCTCCGGCTACAGCTTGTGTCTAGTTGACAGAACAACAAGAACAAACAAGGAATGTAACAATATGATGAGCAAGTATGGTAATTGGATAAGACAAGAGGACAACAGTTATCAGACCAAGAATTTAGACAGTTATGATCAACATGCTAATGACTTCAAAAGACAGTATCGATGGACAAAGGAGGGATGCAAGCAGAAAGGTAGAAATACAGCTAAGGGTCTAATAGAAATGAAGGGAAAAACAAAGACCCACTGTAAAACAAATGATTTGATGTGTTTGATGGATTTAGCCTCTTGGACATGACTAATGAGACTCTGAGCTTGAAGAGCTCCAAAATGGAAAAGAAAAGAGAGCAAAGGCTAAAAAGGCAAAAAAGAAAACCTGAACCAGAATTCCAAGGACTGCACAACCATTATCAGGGTCTATGTAATAATAAGAATACTAGAGAAAGAAGCAGACATGGTATTTCAATCATGACAGAGAAATTCCCCCAAAGGGATATCAGACACTAAATCCTAGATTTAGGAATCTCAGAAAACATCAAGCAAGATAAATACCGCCACTCCCAACCACAAATAAGCAACAATTAAACCCTCACTATCCCTAGTTGTATTATTTCCAAACTATGGAAAGGCAAGATAAAGAAATACTTCCTATAAGAAGTCTGAGTTTTGGGGACTTCTTATCCAAGTTGTGAATAGTGGTGCACACTTGGAGCTCAAGGTCATCCTTTGCTACAAACTGAGTTCAAGGCAAACCTGGACTATATGGGACCCTCTCTCACCCAGATAAACAATGAGCTGTAAGGCAAGCCTGTGCTATATAAGATCCTGTCTCAACACCTCCTTCTCACAAATCCCATTTCACTTTTTACAGAATGGAGCAAAGGTAAGAGCTGCATCTAAATTCTTTGGGAAATCATGTGACCGCAAAGTTAGTATAGGAGCTAAAGAGATGGACTAGTGGCTAACAGCACTGGGCTGCTCTTTCAGAGGATCAGGGTTCAGTTCCCAAAGGCATGGTGGCTCATAACCACCTGTAACAGGAGTTCTGCAGGATCCAACGCCCTCTTCTGGCTGCCCTCGGGTCTTCAGACATGTTCAGCAAGATCCTTTACCTGCCAAGCCATCTTGCTGGCCCCATATTTTTCTTTTATTTCAAGATAAGACCATTTTCTTTAACGCTCTTATAGCATGTTTGGGACAGGGAGAAGAGCTTTGTTGTTGTTTTTTTAATTATGTTTAGTTATAGTTAGTTCATTTTAATCCTAAAAATAAATATCAGGAGAATATGCACTTCGTGTTAGACCTCCCCTAACTTCTTGTGACTCTGAAATGTTCCCTCCATTAACACCGCAAAAGAGACAAATGCTGCACATTTGAAGTCTGCACCACCATGACATTCTTCTTCCTTTTTTATTAATGTGGTGTCCACCCTTTTGAGAGTCAGGCAGGATATAGATTATTTCTTCATTCTTTTTAGTAATAAAATTCCAAGATAGTACACATGTTCCTTATTAACACCCACTACTAAAATACTGATGGTTTCCCACAATTCAAACATTTTCCCTTATTCCTAAACATAAACCAAATCTCACCGGAGATCTCACCAACCTGTAAAACAATGAAGACCATTAAAAAACAAAAATTTAGCTTTTGATGTCTTATAACTCTCATTAAAACACAGGAAAACTCTCATTTCCAATTCTAGAAAACTTACAAGGTGACCTAGCAGAAATGCCCAGTGTTCATCTCCACCTCAACAAAGAACTGAAACAGCAAATACGGGGCTGCATTTGGAGGTAGAAAGTGTTAGAATTCAGCAAGCAAGAGAGAGGAACCCCATTAGACAATCAGTACAGCTGAGTGAAATAAACTCGCAAACCACCTTCAGCCCAGCACTGAGCTGGTGGCTCCCCAGGAATGGGAAAATGATGAATAAGAGTTCCACTGGCCACATCACTGAGGACCTCAGCAACTATGGTGACAGGACAGATCCATAGTCACCACAGGTTTGGAGGCCAGGAAAGGGAACCGTCAGAGTCTACATCATTGTAGCCTTAGCCTTCCCAGAGAAGTTTACAACACCCTATCATACATTTTATAGATAATCATAATGCAGTACCAGTGCTATGGCTTCTGGAAAGGGAATTGACATGGTGCTAACCATAAGTCAGAACACCTTCAAGGAAAGACAGGAGTCAAGAAGAGTCAGGGCCACACCGTGACCAGATCTGCTTACTCATATATACCTCTGGCCCTCTGTTAAATCCTAAACCTCATATAAGGACTCCCAAAATGAATTGATGCACAAGTCCTCTTTGTTCCTCTTTTTAATGTGGACACATTGAATAAATCTCTTTTTTCTTTTTTTCACAATTACTTCTTTCTCTAGTTGGCCTACTGAAGATGATTAGCTGTGCCCAGCCTGCTCAAGTTGTCTGTTTGTCTATTTGTTTGTTTGTTTGAGTTTTGTTTTTGTTTTAGTTTTTTCCCCTTCAACATTTGTTTTGTAGTATTCTTAGAAGGGAGATTTGGAGTGTAGCTATCCTGATGACCGATCTAATATACATTATGTTGGTAAATTGTCATGTATTATTTGAGCTCACTGAGAAGCTGACTCTGGAAGTAGAGTTCTGTTTCCCAACCCCTGTTGCAGATCCATACATGTTTATCTCAACATAAACATGGCCCTGTGTATGGAGATGGGCTGCCTGACCCCAAATCCATGACAAAGATGGGTAGTAAATCACCCTAAGAGAAAACCCTGTGTGCTTGAAAACAGCTATTTGCTTCTACTGTTTATGTCATTATATAAAAGTGCCTATTATCTACTTGGATAGCTGCATGCCAAAACTTCTGTAGTGAGAGATTTGCAATCGTATATTCCTTATGTTTGTTTTTATCATGTAAACTTTTCTTTTTCCTTTAATTACAAAGGATAACTTTGCTGAATATATTAATCTGGGTTGAATATATTAATCTGGTTATCTTTCGAAACTTGAAATGCATTGTTTCATGCTCTTCTGCCTTCTAGTCTCTTTTGAGACATCTACTGTGTCTTTTAATCAGACTGATTTTCTGTGACTTAGTGCTTCTCTCTTACAGGTTACAATATACTTTTATATTCTGTTTATTTAATCTTTTAATTATACTATGATGTGAGGAGATTATTTTTGGTTTCATCTGGTATTCTAAATCTTTTTTGCTTCCTCATGGCCACCTTCTACAGAATATACTCAAATAATCTTACATAGACAAGAGAGAAATACATCCACAAGGACACAAGAAAGAATAAACCATTCTAGAACAACAAATAAACAAACTATAATAAGGAAAGTATTAAGTATTATGAAACAACAAAAGGACAGGAATGAATACATAAACAGCAAAATAACAGAATAATACAAATCAGCACAGAAATTAATTGAATGAAAATACAAAAAAATGCAAGAAAGAGTTGATTCTTCAAAAAGATATACAAGAATAACAAACCTTTTCAGCTAAACTGATAAGAAGAAAGACATGATTAAAATTAATAAAATTAGAGGCGAGAAAAAATGCTACAACAAATGAAAATTCAAAGCATTATTGGGGTGTATGTTAAGAACCTACATTGTGAGCCTGGACCCCATCCCTTGGCACCAGCCACTCCGGGGAAGGCCTCCCCAACTCACCCCCAGATTCTGGCCACCGGGCAGGTTCCTTCTAGCCCCACCTGGAAGGATCCCCTTCTCCAAGACCCCCAGAAGACCCTGCAATCTCCATGCCCTACCCCACACCCATCCACCTGAGACCCCAGCCATTTCCTGAGACTTAGAGACCAGCCCCCAGCTCCCATCCTGCCCTGGACTTCCCTTCTGGACCAGAGAGAGAGCTCCCATCCTGCCTGGACTTCACTTCTGGACAAGAACTCCCATCCTGCCCCGGACTTCCCTTCTGGACAAGAGTTCCCATCCTGCCCCGGACTTCCCTTCTGGACAAGAGCACCCATCCTGTCCCGGAGTTCCCATTTGGACAAGAGAGCTCCCATTGGGACAAGAGAGAGAGACTTACTGAATCTTTCAGCTCTGTCAGAACCAAGTGCGCTGATAAGACCAAGAATAAACCACAAGGAGATGGGCAGACGTCAAGGCAGAAGTACATACAACAAAATGAAGAGCAATACAGCATCACCAGAAAACCTAGCCCGCCTCCAACATCTAGACCTGAACATCAAAAATTGGAAAAAGCATAAGAAAACAGTCTTATGAATAACATCATGAAGAAGGTAGAGGCTTGTGTAGAGGAAAAGATAAAAAAAAAAATGGGAAGAATGCTATAAACAACTAGAGGAAAGGGCAAACAAATTAGAAGAAAACAATAAAGTCCTGGAAGAAAACAATAAAGTACTGAAAGAAAATCATGAAAAAGCAATGAAACAAATGAAGGAAACAGTCCAAGACCTGAAAAGGGAAATAGAAAAAATGAAGAAGACACAAACAGAGGGAATGATGGAAATAGAAAATCTGAGTAAACGATCGGGAACTTCAGATGCAAGTATAACCAACAGAATGCAAGAGATGGAAGAGAGGCTCTCTGGTGTTGAAGATACAGTAGAAGAAATAGATTCATCAGTCAAAGAAAACACTAAAGCAACAAAGTCATGAACCAAAACGTCCAAGAAATTGGACACATGAAAAAACCAAACCTATGAATAATAGGGATAGAAGAAGGAGAAGAATACCAACTCAAAGGCACAGAAATATATTCAGCAAGATCATGAAAGAAACTTTTCCAACTTAAAGAAGGAAATGCCTATGAAGAAGCCTATAGAACAGCAAACAGACTAGACCCCCAAAAAGTCCCTCGCCACATAATAATTAAACAACTAAATGTACAGAATAAAAAAGAATATTAAGAGCAGCGAAGGAAAAAGGCCAAGTGACTTATAAAGGCAAACCATCAGAATAACACCGATTCTCAATAGAGACTTTGAAAGCCAGAAGGACTGGACAGATGTAATGTAGACACTAAGAGACCATGGATGCAGCCAGACTAATATACCCAGCAAAACTTTCAATCATCATAGACGGAATGAACAAGACATTCAAGACAAAGCCAGATTTAAACAATACTTATCCACAAACCAGCCCTACAGAAAGCACTAGAAGGAAAATTCCAACCTAAGGAAGTCAGATACACCTTGAAAACACAGGCAATAGATAAAGCCACAGCAGTAAACCCAAAGAAGAGAAGTACACACACACTACCACAAAAAATAACAGGATAAACAATCACTGGTCATTAATATCTTAATATCAATGAACTTAATTCACCTATAAAAAGACATAGTGCCGGGCAGTGGTGGCGCATGCTTTAATCCAGCACTCGGAGGCAGAGCCAGGCAGATCTCTGTGAGTTCAAGGCAGCCTGGGCTGCCAAGTGAGTTCAGGAAAGGCGCAAAGCTACACAGAGAAACTCTGTCTAGAAAAACAAAAAAAAAAAAAAAAAAAAAAAAAAGACATAGGCTTACAGAATGGATACGAAAGCAGGACCCATCTTCTACTGCATACAAGAAACACGTCTCAAATTCAAAGACAGATACTACCTTAGAATAAAAGCTAGGAAAGACTTTCCAATCAAACAGTCTTAAGAAACAAGCGGGTGTAGCAATCCTGATATCCAGCAAAATAGACTTCAAACTAAAATCAATCAAAAGAGATCAAGAAGGACATTACATACTCATCACAGGAAAGATCCACCAAGATGAAGTTTCAATTCTAAACATTATGCCCAAACACAAGGGCACCCACATATGTAAAAGAAACATTACTAAAGATTAAACACATATAAAACCCACACATTAATAGTGGGAGATCTCAACACCCCACTTTCACCACTGGACAGATCCCCCAAATCGAAACTTAACAGAGAAATAAAGGACTTAACTGATGTCATGATCCAAATGGACCTAATAGATATCTATAGAACATTCCATCCTAACAAAAAAGAATATACCTTCTTCTCAGCACCCCATGGAACTTTCTCTAAAATTGACCTCACACTTGGCACAAAGCAAATCTCAACAGATATAAAACAATTGAAATAACCTCCTGTGTTCTATCAGACACATGGTTTAAAGTTAGATTTCAACAACAACAAAAACTACAGAAAACCTACAATCTCATGGAAACTGAATAATGCTCAACTAAATCACCAATGGGTTAAGGAAGAAATAAAGAAAGAAATTAAAGACTTCCTAGAGATCAGGAAAATGAAGACACCACATACCCAAACTTATGGGATACTATGAAAGCAGTGCTAAGAGGGAAATTCATAGCACTAAATGCCCACATAAAGAAGTTGGAGAAATCTCACACTAGTGACTTAACAGCACACCTGAAAGCTCTAGAACAAGAAGCAGCAAAGTCTCCCAGGAAGAATAGACCCCAGGAAATTATCAAAGTGAGAGGTGAAATCAACAAAATAGAAACAAAGAGAACAATACCAAAAAATTAATGAAACAAGGAGTTGGATTTTTGAGAAAATCAACAAGATAGACAAGCCCTTATCCAAACTAACCAAAAGACAAAGAGAGAGAATCCAAATCAACAAAATCAGAAATGAAAAGGGGGACATAACAACAGACATTGAGGAAATCCAGAGAATCATCAGGTCATATTTCAAAAACATCTACTCCACAAAACTGGAAAACCTAAAAGAAATGAATAATTTTCTGGATAGGTACCACATACCTAAGTTAAATCAAGACCAGATAAACTATTTAAATAGTCCAATAACCCCTAAGGAAATAGAAACAGTCATTAAAAGTCTCCCAACCAAAAAAAGCCCAGGACCAGATGGTTTCAGCACAGAATTCTACCAGATCTTCAAAGAAGAGTTTATACCAATACTCTCTAAATTGTTCCACATAATAGAAACAGAAGGAACATTACCAAACTCCTTCTATGAGGCTACAATTACCCTGATTCCTAAACCAAACAAGGATACAACAAAGAAAGAGAACTACAGACCGATCTCCCTCATGAACATTGATGCAAAAATACTCAATAAAATACTGGCAAACAGACTCCAAGAACATCATCAAAACAATTATCCACCATGATCAAGTAGGCTTCATCCCAGGGATGCAAGGGTGGTTCAACATACGAAAGTCAGTCAATGTAATACAACATATAAACAAACTCAAAGAAAAAAAAACCACATGATCATCTCACTAGATGCAGAAAAGGCATTTGACAAAATCCAACACCCCTTCATGATAAAAGTCTTGGAGCGATCAGGAATACAGGGAACATACCTAAACATAATAAAGGCAATTTACAGCAAGCCAACAGCCAACATCAAATTAAATGGAGAGAAACTCAAAGAAATTCCACTAAAATCAGGAATGAGGCAAGGCTGTCCACTCTCCCCATACTTATTCAATATAGTACTTGAAGTTCTAGCTAGAGCAATAAGACAACATAAGGAGATTAAGGGGATACAAATTGAAAAGGAAGAAGTCAAGCTTTCCCTATTTGCAGATGACATGATAGTATACTTGAGTGACCCCAAAGATTCCACCAAGGAACTAATGAAGCTTATAAACATCTTCAGCAATATAGCAGGATACAAGATCAACTCAAAAAAATCAGTAGCCCTCCTATATGCAAAAAATGGACAAAAAAATCTGAGAAGGAAATCAGAGATACATCACCCTTTACAATAGCCACAAATGACATAAAATACCTTGGGGGTAACACTAACCAAGCAAGTGAAGGACCTATATGACAAGAACTTTAAGTCTCTGAAAAAAGAAATTGAAGAAGATGTCAGAAAATGGAAAGATCTCCCATGCTCATTGGTAGGCAGGATTAACATAGTAAAAATGGCAATTTTACCAAAAGCAATCTACAGATTCAATGCAATCCCCATCAAAATACCAACACAATTCTTCACAGACCTGGAAAGAATAATACTCAACTTCATATGGAAAAACAAAAAACCCAGGATAGCCAAAAGAATCCTGTACAATAAAACAACCTCTGGAGGCATCATGATCCCTGACTTCAAGCTCTACTATAGAGCTACAGTAATACAAACAGCTTGGTACTGGCATAAAAACCGACATGTGGACCAATGGAATGGAATGAAGACCCTGACATTAATCTGCATACCTATGAACATATAATTTTTGACAAAGAAGCCAAAAGTGTACAATGGAAAAAAGAAAGCATCTTCAACAAATGGTGCTGGCATAACTGGATATCAACGTGTAGAAGACTGCAAAGAGATCCTTATCTGTCACCATGCACAAAACTTAAGTTCAAGTGGATCAAGGACCTCAACATAAATCCAGCTACTCTGAACCTGATAGAAGAGAAAGTAGGAAGTAGCCTTGAACACATTGGCATAGGAGATCACTTCCTAAATATAACACCAGTAGCACAGACACTGAGAGAAACAATCAATCAATGGGACATCTTGTAACCGAGAAGCTTTTGTAAAGCAAAGGATATGGTCAACAAGGCAAAGCAACAGCCTACAAAATGGGAAAAGGTCTTCACCAACCCCACATCTGACAGAGGATTGATATCCAGAATATATAAGGAACTCAAGAAATTAGACATCAAAATGCCCAACAGTCCAATTAAGAAATGGGGCTATAGAACTAAACAGAGAATTCTCAACAGAGGAAACTCAAATGGCTGAAAGACATTTAAGGAATTGCTCAACATCCCTAATCATCAGGGAAATGCAAATCAAAACAACTCTGAGATACCACCTTATGCCTGTCAGAATGGCTAAGATCAAAAACACTGAAGACACCTTATGCTGGAGAGGATGTGGAGCTAGAGGAACTCTCCTCCACTGCTGGTGGGAATCCAAACTTGTACAACCACTTTGGAAATCAATATGGTGCTTTCTTAGAAAATTGGGAATCAATCTCCCCCAAGATCCAGCTATACCACTCTTGGGCATATACCCAAGAAATGCTCAATCATACCACAAGAGCACTTGTTCAGCTATGTTCATATCAGCATTGTTTGTAATAGCCAAAACATAGAAACAACCTAGATGCCCTTCAACTGAAGAAAAGATACATAAATGGTGGCACATATACACAAAGGAATACTACTCAGCAGAGAAAAACTATGACATCATGAGGTTTGCAGGCAAATGGATGGATCTTGAAAAAAATCATCATCCTGAGTGAGGTAACCCAGAATCAGAAAGACAAATATGGTATGTACTCACTCATAGGAGGATCCTAGATGTAGAACAAGGATGACTGGACTGCTACTCATATCACCAGGGAGGCTACCTGGAAAACAGGACCCCAAGAAAGACACGAGGATTGCCCAATAATGGAGAAATGGCTGTGATCTACATGAACAACCTGGACATGAGTGGGAGTAATGAAGGGTGAGGGTCGAGGGAAAGAAAGCCTGTGGGAGCAGGAGATCCCAGCTGGATCAAGAACAGAGAGGGAGAACAAGGAATAGGAGACCATGGCAAATGAAGACCACATGAGAAAAGGAAGAAACAAAGTGCTAGAGAGGCCCACACAAATCCACAAAGATACCCCCACAACAGACTGCTGGCAATGGTCGAGAGACAGTTGGAACTAACCTACTCTTGTGATGGGATGGCCAAACACCCTAATAGTTGTGCTAGAAACCCCATCCAACAACTGAGGGATCTGGATGCTGAGATCCACGGCTAGGCCCTGGGTGGAGCTCTGGGAGTCTAATTAGCGAGAAAGAAGAGGGTTTATATGAGCGAGAATTGTTGAAACCAAGGTTGGATAAAGCACAGGGACAAATAGCCAAACGAATGGAAACACATGAACTATGAACCAAAGGCTGAGGTGCCCCCAACTGGATCAGGCCCTCTGAATAGGTGAGACAGTTGATTGGCTTGATCTGTTTGGGAGGCATCTAGGCAGTGGTACCAGGTCCTGGGCTCATTGCATGAATTAGCTGTTTAAAACCTGGGACTTATGCAGGGACGCTTGGCTCAATCTGGGAGGAGGGACTGGACCTGCCTGGACTGAGTCTATCAGGTCGATCTCAGTCCTCGGGGGAGGCTTTGCCCTGGAGGAGGTGGGAATGGTGGGTGGGCTGGGGGGAAGGGGTGGGGGCAGGAGGGGGAGAACAAGGGAATCCGTGGCTGATATGTAGAACTGAATGGTATTGTAAAATAAAATAAAAGGAAAAAAGAACCTACATTGTAATAAATAAGGAAATATATAAGAAATGGATAGATTTCTAGACACATATAATGTGTCTACAGGTGTTTGTTGCTTTTTTCCTTGTTTTCTTAGGAGGGAAAGTGTGTATGTGGTGTATGAAATGTGTATGGGTGTACTTACCCAGGGATGAGTGTGTGGAGGCCAGAGATCAATGTCAAGTGTCTTCCTCTATTACTCTTCACATATTTTTAAAGACAAGATCTCTAACTAAACCTGTAGCTTATAAGTTTTAGCTAGATTGGCTAGTCAGCAAGTCTCTAGGATCAGCTTGTCTCTCTCTAATAAGGCCCCATCCAATCCCATGTTGGGTTACAGATACATTCTCCCAGGCCCAGATTTTACATAGGTGCTAAGGATTTGAACTCAATACTTGTGCTTCCAAGTCATCTCCCCAGCCCCTAGACATGTGTATGCATAAATGGCTTAAATAGATCTGTAATGAACTTGAAACAATAATACAGTGTCTCCAAACTAAGAAAAGCCCAGGCCCAAATGGAATCATGATTGAAATAGACCAAACCTTTAAAGAACCAACATAAAATATAAAGGGAAGGAATGCTGCCTAAATCACTTGATGAAGTCACTGCTGGTTATTGTGTTACCAAAAACAGATAAGGACATGAAAAGCAGAATCACAGGCTAATTTTACTGATGCATGTGGATGCAAAAGTTCTCAATAAAATACTTGCAAGCTAAATTCAAAACCATATCTAACAGATTATTCTCCATATCAAGATGGCCTCATTCCAGAGATGCAAGAACAACTCAACATGCACAAATCAATAACATAGTCAATTATATAAACTCAAAGATAGAAAGAACATGATTGCTTCAATAGATGCAGAAAAGAGTATTTACAAAATTTATCACTCCTTCATCATTTACTCCTTTAGGGAAAAACTACTAATCAAAGGAACATATGTCAACATAACATCAGCTATCAATAACAAACCTATAGCTAGCATTATATTAAATGAAGGAAAACTCAAAGCCTTTTCACCAAAATCAGTAAGGAAAAAGCTGCCATTCATCCACTCTTATTAAATGTAGTACTTGAAGTCATAGCTAGGATAGTAAGAAAAGCCAATGGTATTAAAAGAAATCAGATAGGAAAAAGAAGTCAAGGTATCCTTATTTGTAGATCATATAATTCCATACATAGACCCTAGTGACTCTGACAAAAAAATATAGAGAGACTTGATAAATACTTTTGGCAATATGACTGGAGACAGATGACCTAAAAATCTTAGTAGATTGCTCATATTCCAACAACAAATATATTGAGAAAGAAATCAGAAAAGCAATACAATCCACAACTGCCTCAAAAAAATTTTGGAATAGATTTAACCAGAGATGTAAAAGACCTCTACAATGAAAACTTTAAGACATCAAAGAAAGAAATTAAAGAAGGAACTAGAAGACAGAAAGAACTCCCATGTTATTGGGTTGTAATAAATAATAATGTAAGAATGGCTATCTACCACAACAATCTGAGTCAATGTAATCCCTATCAAAATTCTAATGTCATTGCTCATAAAAGTAGTCAAATCATCTTCAAATTCACATAGAAGCAGAAAAGACAGTAAATAGTATAATCCCCAACAAAAAGAATAATGCTGGAGATATCACAACCCCTAATGTCAAGACATATTATAAACCCACAGTGACAAAAACAGCATGCTGTTGGCACAAAAGAATGAATGAAAGACAGTACAGACAGAAAGATCAACAGAATAGAAGGGAAAACCCAGATGCATACTACTACAGCTTCAACCACATAGTTTTTGAAAAGACATCCTCTTCAACAAAAGGTATTAGGAAAATGGAAATCCACACGTAGAAGAGTAAGGCTAGGTCCTTATCTCAGGACTCTGTACAAAAATCAACTGTTAATGGGTCAGAGACCAGATGTCAGACCTAAAACTCTGAAACTGTTAGAGGAAAACACTAACAAATTATTTCAAGACATAGGTATGGGCAAAGGACTGGGAAATAATAGGAAGACTTAGCAAATTAGTTTGCATGAAGTTAAAAAGCTTGTGCCCAGCAAAAGAACAATCAGCATATGCAAATCTGACCACAGAATGGGAAAAAACTTCCACTAACTATTCCTCTAAGGAAGATTAGCATCTAGAACATATAAAGATTTCTATATTGAAATCTTTATATGTTCTAGATGCTATTGAATATATATATATTCAATATATGCTAATAACATACTTGAAATGAAAAAAAGAATATCAAACATATCAAGCAACATAATAAATCACTTAATGAAATGAACAGTTCTCAAAAATGAAGTACAAATGGCCAGTAAACACATAGAAAAATGTTCAACATTCTTAGTCATCAGAGAAATACAACTTAAAACCACACTAAGATTCATTTCACCCCAGTCTGAATATCTATCATTAAGAAAGCAAACAAATGCTATAAATGATATAGGAGGAAATAAATCCTTATGCACTGCTAATGTATACTTACCAATGTGTAAGAAAATAAACCTTAATACATCAGTCCATCCAATTGGTATGAAAATCTTTTGAGAAATAAATCCACATTATAACCCACCTATACCACTTCTGGGAACAAACAACAATGTCTCTTGGCCAGCATGCCATAGAAAATACCTGCACATCCAAATTTACTGTAGCATTATCCCAATAGCTAAGTTATATAATCAACTCAATTATCTAACAGATGAATTATAAAACAAATGCACAATAATATACACAAGGAGTTTTGTTCAATTATAAAAAAGAATAAAATCATGTGATTTTCTAGAAAATGGATGTAACATGTTAAAAAAAATAAGACAGACCCAGAAAGACTTCATGTTTCCTCTTATTTGTCCATCATAGAAATAAACACTTACATATATATACAGTGTGTGTGTGTGTGTGTGTGTGTGTGTGTGTGTGTAATTCTGCATGTAATTCTGTATCAACGCATAAGCACTTGCATATATACACTGTGTGTGTGTATGTGTGTGTGTTGTATATGACTTAAAGCCAAAAGAAAATGAAGGAGACTATTGGAAAGGAGAAAGGAAGAAAAGGTCCCAGGGAAAGGGAATAGGAGTTAGGTAAATATGACCAACACACACATTTAAAATAAGTTTTCTTTATAAAAACCAAAAGTATGTATAGTAAATATATGCTAATAACATACTTGAAATGAAAAAAAAAAGCATTTGCCTGACTTTTAGAAGAGCTCATTTTAATACATTGATTTTTTAATTTTCCAGGAAATCCATGTGCTCAAGTGAAGACCCAGCCAAGCTTTACCTCCAGATACTGCTTCTATCTCCAGTTCTGAAATGGAAACACTCCCTGCATAAGTGATCGTTCTCTCATCTGTAATTCAGAATTTCTATCCCTGGAGAGGTGTTCTAAATTCATGCTCAGCATCCTGAAGACATATACGAGAATACCAAGAAGCCGAACAATCTAGAAGGCCGCTGAGTGTCCCCCAGGATCAGGGCTACTCCATTGTAGCTGTATGACACACCCACACATTTGCTCACCAGGGGTGGAGCAGAATCACTGAGAATCATGGGGATCGGCCATTTTCTGCAACCCTTCCACCGTGATCTGCCCCAGCATTGTGGATTAGACTGCTAGTAAATCTGACCTGAGATGGATGCCTAACTATTCCACGTAAAACTCAGCACACAAACTCAAAATACCATAGGGCCAACTTTCATATGATTTTAGCCAAATAAAGATGAACAACAAAGTTGTGCAGCTTTGTTACAGTGGCATGATGTATGAGACTCTGCACGGGGCTGTGTCTCTGCACAGCCTGGAACATGGATAGTAAGAGTTCAGGAAAATGTAGTCCTCTCAATAACACTAGCCATCATTGTGAACCCTAGTAGATCACTTTCCTACAGGACTCCACCCTCACTCAAAATACCACCTCTCTTCTTCAAGTAGCCAGAAATCTCTTCTTTTCTGTACTGGTTGAGAATCTGAATAGATGATATTTTATTGAGGACTATCTCATTTATCTCTCAAGCTCTTCAGTAGATTTGTGTGTCTGTTAAAATACAAGAATGGAGGAGAGTGAGCTTGTGCCCTCAATTTGAGCTAGAAAGAGACCTAGCAGTCTCTGAGGCCACTCTTCTCTCTGCAGAAATGCTCTGGGCTCTCCTGGCTCAAACTGAAGGATCTTTGTTATGGTCTAGCTATCAACCAACTTAAGCAAAGTGTAACTAAAGAATAATGACCTGAAGATATTGATCAATTGGTAGAGTATTTGCTTAGTAGGCTTGAAGCCTGGGTTGGATCACTAGTACTGCATCAACTGGGTGTGGTGGTATGTGCCTGTAATCCCAGCACTCAGCAGGTGGAGGAAGATCAGAAGTTGAAGGTCATCCTTCACTACATAAGGAGCTCAAGGACAGCCAGGGCTAAAAGATTCTGTTTCAAAAAAAATAAATAAAATAGCCAGGAGGTAGTGGTGCACTTTGAAGACAGAGGTAGGTGGATCTCTGCAAGTTGGAGGCCAAGCAGGTCTACAAAGAGTTCCAGGACAGCTAGGACTGTTACACAGAGAAACCCTATCTCAAAAAATCAAAACGAAAGAAAGAAAGAAAGAAAGAAAAAAAAAAAGAAAGAAAGAAAGAAAGAAAGAAAGAAAGAAAGAAAGAAAGAAAAAGAAAGAAAATAAAGTAAAATACTAACAAGACCCACAAATTCTGCAGACTTTGGCACAATAATCAGATGCTTACTAAGTGCGTAGTATTTGCCAGGATGTTTTAGGATTTCTTTTTCTACAGGGAACTTTTGAAAAGTCATACTATTTAGAATTTTTAGCGATGATGCATTTGACAGAAAAGTGTTTAGAATAAAAATGAATTTCCATTGGAAGCAAGTTGCCCTGAGGCAAGACTTGTTTCATAGAGTGATTTCATTCTGATAGAAAGCTCAGCATAGGAGGGGGAACTTGCAGATGTGCTATTCTGGGCATCTGGAGAATCTCCAGGCTACAGAAACCCTGGCACTACTTCTTGATGCCAAGTACCAGGGGTTACTGGGATACAGAAATGCAAAGGTTGGTAGTGCGAGGGTTGGATGTCCAGTGGCACATGCAGAATAATGGCTTGCTTTATTCTAGTCAGCATCAACTTTTTCGCCCATTTAAGATCCAACTGCTCTACCTTACAGGGCTTTGATGAGCAGTTGTGCAGATGGCCCTCACACATAACTATGTGAGTTCAGTGAGAGGGAGGAAATGGATTCTTCAGAAAGACCCTTGAGGAATCCAAGATTATATTATTGTAGCCTGGGAAGATGTAGACAATGGAATTAAGTGTTCTTTTCCCTACATGTTAATACTATCGAATAATTTTATCAACAATCAGGTTAACAGGTTAAACCACAGCTGTTTCATTGTGAGAAATGACAGGAGAAGTTTCTTTGATTCAATTCACACTTGAAGTGTAGCGCTGTCCTGACATTGTGCTTCTCAACAGGGACTTTTGGAAGTTCAGTAAAGCTCAAAAGCTATTTAAACACCTGTTTCACTTGATTTAGCCAGGGCAGCAGGCAAGAGTTATGGCTCCACTCCTAGCATATGGAACTTTCTCACTAAGCATCTACAGAAAGTGACCATCCCATCCCAGCAGCCTCACAAGCACTATGCAAGAAAACTAACCAGTGTTGGTGAGGACTGGGGCTTTGTACAGGACGGTGTATATGCCTGTGGAGGCCAGAACTCAATGTCCAGTGTCCTCTGCTTTTGCACTACACCTTATTTTTCAGGAGAAGCTGTCACTGAACCTGGAGCTCACCAGCTGGCTAGACAATAAGCTTCATGGATCCTCCTAACTCTGACTGCCCAGATCAGAGGTTACAGGCTCATCCTGCTGCCCCTGGCCTTTTATATGGGTGCTAGGGTTCTCAACTATTATCTCCAGGCTTATGCAGCAACTACTTTATCCACTGAGATTTCTCCAGAGGCCATTTGATAACTGTTGTGATATATTGTGTACCCTAATAAAATTTACCTGAAGGTCACAGAACAGAACAAGCCACTGGATTAAACATAGATGCTAGGCAGTGGTGGGCACACACATTTAATCCTAGCACTCTGGAGGCAGAGATCCATCTAGATCTCTGTGAGTTCAAAGCCACCATGGACTACATGAGATTGATTCAGTCTAGGAGAGAAACAGAGCCAGGCAGTGGTGGCACACACCTTTAATCCCAGCACTTGAGATCTCATGCCTTTGCTTTGGAAGTCACATGCCTTTAATCCAGCACTAAGAAAGAAGTAATATGGCAGGGCAGAGAAAGTTATATAAGACACGAGGAGACAGGAACTAAAGCCTTTTCAGGCTGAGGAGTCCTAAGGTAAGACATGGCAGTGGCTTGTTCCTTTGTCTCTCTGATCTTTCAGCATTTACTCCAATATCTAGCTCCGGGTTTTTTATTAAAAGACCATTTAGAATTTGTGTTACAGATAACCACATTGTACCCATAGAATTCTAGAAAGTGAGAGAAAACAGGGGCTATCACTTAATGATTGAATATTAACTAATATATATCTTGTCCTGAGTTCAGTTCCCAACAATACAAAAATCAAAACAAAACAAATGAGCAAACAAAAACCCTTCATAGCTTCCTAACCTGCAGAGATTTTGAAGAGGCCACTTTCTTGAGTCCCATTTTGCAGGCAATATGACATTTTAGCAGTAGATGTGTGAGTACCCTTGAGAAGCTCAGGGGCAACTGTCCTCTGTATGACTAGATTCACTAATATGCAGGACATTCTGCTGCCCACACAGAAATGAACTAGGAACTGCCCTGACTTATCCTCACTCCTCTTACCTAATTTAGAAGAGTTTTGTTTGCCTTCTCCAAAGCTCTGTTACTTTAAGCACTAGCTGCCAGATGTTGTCTCCTTCTAGTAGGAGATACAGCAAGTGCCCCCATTAAAGCGCTGTCTGCCATCCCATTGCTTTGTGCATCTCAAACCAAGAGAAAAATGTTCAAGGCAAAGAACCACTCTTCTGGAAGGAGTCATTTTCCTTGCCTATGGTCAAAAGAAGGGGGCAGAGTTGCTATTACACATGGGACAGGTATGGACCATCCAGGTGATCCATGGGGGTGTCTTCTAGTCCTGTCTTCCCAGTGTTGACAAGGAACAGACAAATTCAGCAACTGTAGCCTGTGAAGGCCAGGATGGCCTGGGTTTCTGACATCTAATGGATAAAGATCTGTATTGCCCAACCAGAGAAGTCACATAGACCAGTGTAAGCCCTAGTCAAGAATAGGAGTAATGGGAAATAAGGTATATCTAAGGGTTTTTCTGGTTCAAGGGCCATTGGGAGCCAAGGATACCACAAAGTCACACCACACAACAAATCTCACACAAGAGATTTATCGTGAAAAAGAACAGAATGGCAGCTGCCACTGGTAGGAGAGAGACAGAAAAGTGATGGATGAAGAGGAAGGCTTCTATAGGGTTTTTGGAGCATGTGCAGTGAGCTTAGTGGGAAAGTATGGTAGGATACGAAACATTGTTTAGCTGTTAATACTGAGTGGGGTGGGAGAGTGATAGGGATTTCTTCGAGCTTGGAATCAAGCCAAAGTCAGGATGTTCTTCCCTTGGCTCAGGTGCTTAGGATCAAGTCAGGGGCAGGCTGTTCTTTGCCTGGCCATGATCTCAGAGTCAAGTCAGAGTCAGGGTGTTCTTTCCTTGGGGTCAGAGTTTTTCCCCTCTGGTCCTTTTACACTACAGTATATATGTGTGTTATCCAAATCTAGCTGAGAAATATTCATCTCACTAGTCCTTTTCTCATTCTTCCCAGACAAGGGACACTCCAGAGTCAGAAAAAAAGCTGTTGTCACATGGCTGAAGTGAACAGAAGCTGTGCTATGACAACGCTCTTCTTGTAGAGATGTGAAGCATACATCTCCTCACACCAGATATAGAGCACGAAGGGACTCTTGCCACCTTTGCAAACATGGCTCTGGTAGACTTTGCCCTTCTCTCCTATTCCCCCTGCCTTGCTAAAAGTCATTAGATTACATCCCTAAAGCTGGACACCAAGGTCTGTTCCTTTATTTGGCCACTTCCTCTTTCTGAGACTGACTACCGAGGTTCAGCTATTAAAGTATTAAAGTCCAGCAATCAGAAGCTCCCTTTGGATCACCTAATTAACATGCCCAATTAAAATTAAACATCTCATCCTAACTGAAGTTTCTACTTTTACCTTTGTAAGCCATCATTTTCCTATGGGCCACATTCTGTCTTCTCTCTATCCAGAGGCAGTGCTTTGTCCCACCTGAGAAAATATTCCTGTCCCGTTCCCTTGTACCGTTCCTCTTCTCCCTCTTCTCCCTCATCTTTTGTCTTCTGTCTTTGTCTCTTATTCTCTGTCCTTTGCTCCTCTGGGGCAAATAAATCTCCTTTGCACTGAGAACTCAGATGTTGGGGTTCTGAGCCAATACCAACCACTTCAGAGCCCATGACAGTCCAAAGTACAGATACCACCAAAGTCTCCCTTGGTAAACCAATGGGTTTTGTTGGGGTTACTTAACAGGATTATGATTACTTACAGGAGTAGAAATGACTCAAAGACAGCTGCATCACCAAATCTTCCATGTGTCCCAGTGTCAACCTCTTCTAGACATCTTGACTTGTTTATGCTTTTCTGGGCAGCTGGTCTAGTCTCAGGGTCTTCTATGTATCTTTTTTCCCCTGGGAGTCTTGTTTGTAGCTCAGCTTTACTGAATCTTCTTGGCAGCTCAGCTTCTATTGCTTACACTGACAGGCAGAGGCCTAGTGAATATGGTCAGTTTCAGGGACTTCCTGAAGATATTTTGAGTTGTTTGCCTTCCTGCTTAAGGATTTTTCATGTAGGATAGAATGTTTAAATCTTGGGGTGGGGGGACTGTTACACAACAGACCCAGACCCAACAGCAGAGGAAGCCAATATTAGGAGGAGATACAGAAAGGTGCTACCCAGATACCCCCCCACTTAGAATGTTCACAATGTCAGCTCCAGGAAGTGCTGATAGTCCACAGCTCATGGCTGAGACAATTTTCAGGAAATGTATTCCCTCAAGATTACATCCCCTCTCTGTCTCTAGCTTGTATCTCATGACTAATTGTTCCAGAAACACATAATCTTGACCTCTTGGCTCAATCAGAGACAGTTGAGAACAATCATGCCAGTTCCAGAGTTCTCTATGGAGTCACAGGAGATCTCTGTTGCAAGCTCACTGCTTAACCTTCTTTGCTCAGCCATGCTCCCTCCCAATCCCAAGGGGTGTTGTGACTAAGAACACTCACAAGGAAGATTCTTGGACAAAATTTCCAACTCAGGAGAAAGACTTTCTTCCCAACCATAAATCAACATGTACGTGAAGATTCACCTGGAACTCTTTTTATAAGTAATAAGCATGTAATAGCAATTATTACTTCAAAAGTTTGGTTCAAGTTAAATCAGTTAAAGATGAGTGCAAACCATTATAGTACCATAATTTTAATATCATAATAATGTTGATGATGTAATAATAATAATATTGTACTGCTGACCTAGGATATAGTTACAGAAACAGATGAGTGTAATGGTTTTGTTATGTTTATCTGCAACAAAGAAATTTAAAGCAATGATATGAAAACACCGACAATGGGCGGTGGTGGCGCGCGCCTTTAATCCCAGCACTCGGGAGGCAGAGCCAGGCGGATCTCTGTGAGTTCAAGGACAACCTGGGCTACCAAGTAAGTTCAAGGAAAGGCACAAAGCTACACAGAGAAACGCTGTCTCAAAAAAAACCAAAAAAAAAAAAAAGAAAAGAAAAAGAAAACACCGACAAATAGAGCAGTCACTCGAGGCAGACAAACCTTTATCTTTCTGTTCCTAGACATTTGCCCAACAACTTTCAGACACTAGTGACTGCAGAATATAACTTTTTTAATCAACTGAACATATTATACCAAAATTAATGAAAGGGTCCTTTTAAACTTAATTAGCTGTGTATTTTAACCAAAGATCACTTTCATTATATACTTTGATGAAAGTCCATGTGAAAGAAAATATTTCTAAACTTTGCTCACAAGCATTATCTGACTCTCTTGAAGGCCTTCAGACTCCAACATGTAGGTATCTCTGTAACTGGGCATGGCAGCATTGAGGGCCAAGCCAGATTACAATTCATGAAGCATTACATAAGGGGATCTCGAAGAGCTAAGCACAGTTGCCTGCTTCCCAGTTCCACTAGGCAGTCTGCTTTTAACACCAAATTTGAGGATGAAATAAATAAGTGTGACATGCTACCTCTCTCACCTCATCAGCCTCAGAGCCATTTGGTTCCTGAACATGAAAATCCAATGACTGGCTCTGAAATTTCCTCCTGGGGCCTCAACACATCTGCAAGATTTCCTGCCAGTGTTGATGCTTATCCAACAGACATAAATGCTGGATGGATGGAACAATTGGAGGACTCCATCATTTCTTAGATGCAATGTGATGTGAGAACATAAAGTTCTTATACACCTTAGGATTGGTTTCCTTATAAAATAGAACAATGATATATACCTCACATGAAAGCTCTAAGATCTAAATAATGAAACCCATTGTAGATAATTAGCAGTACTTGATATATAGTAAGTAATTAAGTGAAATTCATATATTGTTTTTGTCATTGCATTTCAACTAATCCTGCTAAAAATTGTTTATCATGAATACCACATACGGCAGAACTGAGGATTTGTAGCTAAAACAACAACAAACCAATGACCATTTAATCTCTTACCAATTTGAACAGGAAACATGCTATAAGTTTGTAGGATCTCATTTAATTCAGTTTTCGCTTTACTCAAATTATAAGCCTCTTCTGCCAAATTCTCACTATTTACTTTCTCTAGGAAAGCAATGAAAATGAAAGGACCAAGTGGAAAAAAACTAATGTAAAAATACACACATTTAATTAGATATGTAGAGAGGTACGTGTCATGGTTGCCTCATTAGCTAATAAATTTATCAATGAACACACAGCCAGCAAACCCTCTTTGTGTGTGAGCCACCTTCCCTGAATAAGTGTAACTATCATCAAAGAAGCCTTACTTTACAGAAAATGGAGGCCATCAGAGAAAACCACAACTAGATACAATGTAGAGATCAATGGATTGTGGAGAACTCAGCCCCAATGGATACCTCTACATCATGACTCCTGCTTTTTATGGTCCAGGGAACATCATCGAAGAAAGAGCCAGAATACTAAGAAATTTACTGAGAAAATGTCTCTTCTAGAAATGGCTACATGAGCAAGACCAGAAAATGGCAATATCAACAGACACGTTAACACGGGAGTGGGAAATTAATTTTGTGGTGTCTCACCCCTAGGTAAAGAACTAGCGACAACTCTCAAAACTGAAAAAGGGAAAACTGTCCTCCCCAAGGGACAAAGTCTCTTATTTGTTGTCTGATGCAAAGTGATAAGCCTTGTGTTGTTGTTGAATACATACAACAAAAACAGGCTCAATGGATAATATTTCTGTATACTTGTGTGCACACACATGTACATATGTACATATGAAACAATAATAATAAAAGAAAAGGAGACAATCAACTTGATGAACAGGGGAAGGGTTCAAGAGAAGGTAGCTGGGAAGATTGGAGAGGGAGAAAGAGATGTAATTATTCGATGAAAATTATCAATGAGATTTTCATGCTTCTAATACAGACTAATAATTGAGTCAACTTAAAAATAAGAATGAATTTTAATTTTTCTAAGCTATGAATTCAAAATCTTTTACCATACACATGATTTCTTTTATCAAAACAGACCTCCTCAAAGACACATGGAAATCATCGTATTGCACAGCCACAGCTCTATTATTGCTTTAAGAAATAGAATTACTATATTGATCTGTTCAGACTGGTTTTCTTAAAATGCCATAAACTTGGTAACTTATAAACAATATAAATTTATTTTTACAGTTCTGCAGGCTGGCAGCTTTATTATCAAGGCACCACCAAGTTGAATGCAGGTAAGGGCCACTTCCTGACTAGACATCAACTTCTCACTGAATTGTGTGGGGTGCCTTTCAGAGGATACCAATCCTCTTCTGTAAGAGCCCCATCCCTAAGACCTCTCTAGGCCTCCAAAGGCCTTTCCTCCAGATGCCATCACACTGGCAGCTGGATTTAATACACAATTATTCAGAGCACAGCAGTCCCGGGGGCACACCTGGTTTGAAGGAAGAAACAGTGATTCTCTGTACAATGCTGCCCAGCTCTAGACACCTCCATGACTACTGATGTACATACTGCTTATGAAAACTACTAGTTCAATGTCTTTGTTTCAGGGGAATCTCTATTCTTCCTGTTAAGAGGCACAAACATTCTAATCATTTCAACTCCTTGAATTTCACTAATAATCAGAAATCCAGATCAGGAAAGAAATGTTTAAAATAAGAGGCTGTCATTTTTTTCCAGAGAAAACTATATGCAAATCCAAATTCACAGACATACAGATTGTGTAGGTGATCATATGCTGCACGCTGGATGGAGTGTTAAATTTGTTTGCCTCGTGTAAAGTTTCACTTGTCAATCAACTGGAAGCTTTGTGTTATGAGTATGCATATGTGATTACAAAATAATGAGGCAGATTCCACAAAACATATGTATACAAAAAGGAACATATGTACATATATATACATATATATATATGCACACACATTAGCTTGCATCCAAATTTTACATTTGTTTATTACCAAAACTGGCACAAGAAATGTAGTCTAAGTTATTCTCCATTCTACACTCTTGTCACTTGTTATATCTAGCAATGGGAAACACACCATTCAACTGCTGAGATTTAAGAGAATCATATGTTCCCTTATTGCCACATTATCATTCCTCTAAAATAGGCATCTGTTGCATTCCTGCAAATAATTAGCAAAGAAGAAAATTAATATTGAAATGTCCTAGAATTGGTTTGGTTAACCCTTGACAAATACCCAATTGGTAATAATAGAGCAAAAATCCCAATCAGTAACCAATTAATTGGACCTGAAAAAAATGTCTTGGCAGTCCATGAGACTCATAAGTCATATTCTCTATATGCTGTACAAATTACCTCACCTGGAAAAAAATCCACCTACAACAAAGGAGTATGTCAGACTGGAACTCAAAAACCCAGTTCTACAAATAACCTACTCAAGAAATCAGCCTCAACAGCAATGGAGTAGCTAAAAATACCTTGCAGACTCAATTTTAAATATCCGGAAATGTGATGGGTGAACACAGTGGTACACTCCTATAAGCCTAGCTCTTGGGGAGAAAGAAAAGGGAGACCGTCCCAAATTTGAAGTCAGCACCAGCTACATAGCCAGTTTGAGGCCAGCTAGAACTGAAAGCCAATCTTCTGAAAGCCTATCTTAGATAGATAGATTGATAGATAGATAGATAGATAGATAGATAGATAGATAGATAGATAGATATAGAGAGATAGAGAAATAAGTAAATAAATAAATAAATAAATAAATGCCCAGAACAATGATGGTAGAAGTAGGTTGGTCATGATACAACTGAGAGAGGAGACAGCTATACATGAAGAACACTAGTTTACTACATGAATAGATGTGACTCTGGCCAACCTGCCAAGCTCTGCCTACCAAGATAAAGAAATCGCTATTGTTTGAATGTGTCCTCCCATTAGTATGTGTTAAACACTTAAACTCTAGTCCAATACTGTTGAGAGATGGTACCTAATGAGGAATGTTTAGGACCCCAAGTCTCCACACTCATGACTAGATTAATGCCAATTATAAAGGGGCTTGAGGTTGCAAAGACAGACCTCTTGCTCTCTGATGCTCTGTGGCCCTCCACCTTCCAATGGAGGATGACATGGATATAAGGCCCTTGCCAGATACAGACCCCTTGACTACCAACTTCTTAGCTTTGAATTGCACAGCCAGTTACAAAGAAAAATATGTGAGCTACAGTATTTCTCACAGGAGAGTGTATCAACTAGGTGGGTGACATAGAGGAGTGCCAATCCTGAGTGTAGTTGAGAACACAACCCTAGCCTTACACGAAGGAAGGTCTTCAGGAAGGCAGGAGCAGCTTCTTGTGCTACCTAGGGATTAGCAGGCTGAAAGAAAATGGAAAACCTCAAGCAAGGTTTTTCTGGAATCTGCAATTACTTTCATTAAATAGAGCCAATTTCTCTTGCTGGCCCTGACTTAATGTGAGTCTGATTCATTCATTTGGACTCTGGGGGGAAAACTTAGATTTGAATAAAGTCATTAACAGAGAGCTATGAGGAAAGGGTCCAGCGTTTTATGACTCCAAAAATTAAGCAGACATGATAATAATTGAAGTTAAACCATTTCCTCAGATTTCTTAGTTCATAATGGATATTCTGTTGTTCCCATGAGCTGTTGCTATAAAGCATATTGCTTATATAACCCTAACTCCAAACACTTCAAGTGCTGCTCTTAAAGAGAGGCTTTATTTTCCTCCCAGAAAAAAAAAATCCTTAAACAGACACTCTTTACTATGCCAGTCATCCATAAAGGAAGCTCCTCCATATCCTGTTCTCCACTGCCCACTCTGACCTGTGTGTGGTGAGCCAATGACAGCATGCTCTGTCTCTGACCTCTTATCAGTGCTCCTAGTGTTAGCATAATGGGACCTACAGGAATTGACAGTTCCACATCCCTCAATGAAGAGCTAGTTACAACTCTCGTTGGCACTGCTGATTTTGATGCTCCCCACTTTGCACACTCTGTAGCAGAACAAGGGCTCCGATGGATGGGCTTCAGATGGGTGAGAAGGAACTCAGCAGGGACACTGTATTGTTCATATTCTAGATTCCAAACCCTCCACGCAAAAGACCAGGGCAGAGGCTTGGAAAGCTTCAGGTTGGGATGGAGTACCTATTTTCTGCGCCAGGAACACAGCAGAGGCTAAAACGTAAGCATATGAAGTAAGAGAAAGATGTCTTGTCATACAGAGTTCAGAGACATTTGAAGTGTCATTGGGAGAAACAACCCAAAATATCTCTTTAAAACTTTAAGGAAATTTGTAATGACAAGTTGACGAATCATAAAGGCTCCTGAATTCTGAACATAAATGAGAGAAATAAGTGGGCTATGGTGCAGTGGGGACAGGAGACAGGTTTGCATGGAAAACACCTGTTTGTCCCACAAGTAGGAGTGGTTTCTGCTTAACCTGCATAGCACTGCCTTCCAGTGTCAGGAAACCGCTATGGTTTGAATAATTCTGCCAAATGTATGGGTTAGAAAGTTAAACTCTAGTCCAATGGTATTGAGAGATGCTGTCTAACAGGAAATGTTTATGCCATCATGTCTCCACTCTCATGAATGGATTAATGCCAGTTATAAAACAGGGTTAAGGCTGCCAAGGTAGGCTTCTTGCCCCTCTACCTTCCACTTTGAAGTGATGCAGCTCTAAGGCTGTTGCCACATGTAGGATCTTTGATTATGAACTTCTTAACACTCAAAACTATAAGAACTAAGCTGCCTCTATTAATTCCCCATTTCAGCTATTATATTGTCGCAGCACAAAACAGATGGCAATTACTCTAGGATTTTGCATGACTTGGTTGTTGTTGTTTTCAGAAAAGCTATACAAAATATGTACGTATACGTGGAGAAGTATGTAGATATGTATGTGCATGTATTCATAGATATGTGATGTAATATAAATAATCTTGGTCAATTGTCATGTGTTATTTGTGCATATTGGGAAGTGACTCTAAGGACCAGACTACCTGGTCTCAGACTCAAACAGGTTTATGTCAAGTGTCCTTCCAAAGCCCCTGTGCTAGCTCAATCTGGCCTTCTGGCTCTATAACATTGAAGAAAATAATAAACAGCCAAATGTTAAAAACATTGCTAAGAATCCCTAGAAAGTAAAGCATTTCCAACAGAGAATACCACTGTTTAGCTCATGCTACAATAAGGCCTGCAGTGAGAACAAGCTGCTGGAAGCTCACCCGTAAAGAGAACTCTCTGCCCTTGCACAGGACTTTCAGTTGGGACTCCAGCACGACTGTGCAGTAGGCCTTTCCCAGTCATTTCTGTTAGATGCTGTAAGCATCTGATTTGGTATTACTTCTTTGTTGCTGCAGGCCATGAAAATATGAAATAGAGATTCAGCTGTATATGGTAAAGCTATACCTGGATGGATCAAGGAATCTTCCTGGAGGAAGCCAAATCTAAAGGAGTATTTAATATTATTTGGCTTTCAATATATCAGCTGTTTCCTTCTATCAATTTCTTGTGCACTCATAACTCCTAGGCCATAACAGCAAACAGAATAAGCTTCTCAGACCTACTGCTGATCTGAACTAAGGTAATATCCTTACAGAGACAACACCTGTCTGCTAGGACCCTCCTTCCTCTCACAGGCCAAGTGGCATTCCAGAGCAATTGACTCAAAACAAAAGGTTTGTTTTTTTTGTTTTTTTGGTTTTTTTTTTCATAGGAGGTGAAGGGGGATTGAGGCAGAATTCCTAGGTCAGAGCAGAGTTGTGTGGTGGGAGAAGAGAGAACAAGGTGGAGTTTTGGCAGATGGTAAGTGCACTGTGTCAGGTCAGGAGAATAGGAAAGGAAGAGATGAGCATGGATAGAGGAATAGAGGATGAAGATGAGGTTGAAAGCAAAAGAGCATAGTTAGGACTACTATGAGAGGACAGGAAGAGAAGAGACAGAGAGTAGCTGAGTGTGATAACAGAACTGAAGCCATGTAGAGAGAGAACTGACATAGAAAAATAAAGAATATGGACTAAAGGGTTTCGTGTATATAGATTGATTTAATATTGTCAAGGATTAGATTTTCAATTCATCATAGATTCTTCTCAGACCCTGAGAGAGGGCTATCAAGGGGCTGGATCCCTCTAGTCTGTGATACTTTGTGCTCTTAATTAGGCTATTCCAGCTCTCTCTGTTAGGTGTTGGATATGCCTGATTTCATGATGGTTCACTGTCTGTCTGCTACTTCCATCTGCTACTTGCTATTTGTTCTTTTTTACTTTCACTTGCTAAATACTTAGTAAACTCATTCATTCAAATCTGGAAGTCTGGTTATCATAGATTATTCTCTATAAAGAAAATATCTATATTTATTTGTGTATGTATTTAAGTAACATTTAATTTAAGTAACAATGTATTTAAGTAACATTTAATTACCATATGAGCTAAACAAACAAACAGGAGTGGGTGGCTGAGCCTGGCCCATGAACTTGAGTTTCATTTTTTTTTTTTTTTTGGTACTCCCTAAGAGTTAAAAAGGATTCACATAAACTATAAATTATAGAAAGCAAAGTAATAATACTGACAAGTAATTGATACTATAGTTTGACATGATACCTTGCTTCCTTGCTTCTACACACACCTGAGACAAGGAGGTTTCTATAGACCAGGAGTAGACATAGCGCACATAACTTCTGTTCATCTTTAGTCAAAACACAGTTCTGTGGCCACATCAAAATGCAATGGATAGCTGTGCCTCCAAGAAGACAAATAAAGTAGTTTGATGTGGGGAAAGTATGGAAGATTCTGCCATGGCTGAACTAAAATAGAGAAGTTTTAGTAATAACAAAGTAGCCTTGCTTCACTTCCATCTTTCCCTGCTCTATTGAAGTAGATTCTTTTCTCATACAATATATCCTGATTTCAGTTTCCCTTCCCTCTGCTCATCCCAACTCTACCCTACCTCCTCTCCCTTTCTGTCTCTCAATGGAAAAGAATAGACTTCCAAGAGCTCAGGATCCCCATGGAGGAGGTGGTGGAAGGGGTGTAGGAGCCACAGGGGATGGAGGGCACCAGAAGAACAAGTCTCTCTAAATCAACTGAGCAAAGCTCATGTGTACTCACAGAGACTGAGGCAGCATGCACAGGGCCTGCACAGGTCTGCACCAGGTCCCCTGCATATATATTATGGTTTCCAGTTTAGAGGTTTTATGGGACTCCTGAGTGTGTGAATGAGTGGGTCTCTGATTCTTGGACTTTTCCATCCTCTCTGACTGCTGTGAATTTAGGAGTGTTTTACTCACTTCTTTCTGCAGCTGTAAATCCATCTTGATTTCCTTGGCTTGCATTCCTTTGGTGATAATTTGTCGGTTCCACATTTTCAGTGTGTTTTCAAGCTTTTGTGGGACCCCAAGGGACACCTGCCACCTGGGACAGATTGCTTGTGCCCTTCCCATCTTTTTGTTGTGAGAAAACCTGATGCTTTGTAGCCCACATTGTAAGTTGTTTGAGTTTTATTTTAACTGTTAGCTATTCTGTCATCCACTAGGATTCAAATGACATAAGGAAGTCAATCTAAATTTCATGTTCTTCATCCCTCTAACTTTTCAGTTGCTAGGCAGAGCTTACCCTGACTAATTTAATTTCTTTATAGTTCAATTCTTTCCCATGAATCACCTTACTCTCTTGGGAAAGCTGTTTACCTAGAAAGCCCACACTACCTCCCTGTCCTTAGAAACACTCAAGCATGTTAACACCCCTCACATTAATTCACTTTGACTCCACTTGGCAACCTTTGTACATATAAATAAAAATGTTCTTTACAACCATCTGTGGAAATAGTACATGAGGACTGTGTCTGAATGTTATTGGGTGCATTTTTTAATCAATGATTTTTTGAAATATTTAATTATATATTTAAGTCTTCCATGTCTCTAGACTTCCCAAAGGACATTGCAATGTATTGATATATTTCTTACTAAAATTATTGAGTAGCCTAAAGGAGCCAGAGCCATACTCTACCTAGGTCTATCTAGGAAACACGTGTCATAGATAGAAAAGCTGTAACTCAAGTGGAGAACGTGCACCCAAAGTGAAGCCCTCTGATATTTGACCATGTGATGCTCTTGCACATAACTATGCAAAGGAAGACATCGTAGTGAATATGCAGTCCTACTTTAGCCATTCATTTTGCCAGTTGGCAAACTATGATTTCAAAGAACAGCATTATTTACTCAAGCTCACATTCCTAGCAGATCAAAGGACTCCATGTTCTCTAGCAATATACACAAGCCTTTCTCCCCACACCATATTGTTTCTTCGAATTTGCAAAGGCAGAGAATTCACAAGAGTCTAAGTATGTCCCTCCTTCCCTTCTTTGCTTCACCTACCCAGAAACCAATTTTCATTCTTTCATTAGTTTTACTACAACCAAACTAATTCTTTTCCATTTCTCCTTCTCATGATCATCCTGCTAGCTACTTCTCCAATTCTGAATATAGAAAACCAGAGGGCAAGTGAAAACTGTGAGTGTGGTATCAGCCTTGAGTTCTGCCTTTTTGATTTGTGTTGTGGCTGTCTTCTAATTAGCTCCACAGTCACTTACGCAGCACAAGAGACACAAAGGTGCTGTTTTCCACCACTTTCCTTTCCTACCGCAAATATTTATCACCTACCCAATGGAGGCCATCTGTGGCACAAGTACCAGATTGGATATATTTATCAACATGGAAAAAATACCGTTGTGGATTTAATATATCTTGCATGTGTACACAGTGCCTCTGTCATGCACCAGATATACATTCTCAGAGAACTAAGCAGGAAAAGGGATTTGAATTAAAAACTGTGTCCAATACACAGTAGCAGTGGCTATGGACAAAAGATCTGTACCCACAAAAAAGACATGGAAGTAGCAGGGGAATAGATTGGCAGAAGGGTGTGAGCAGGAACCAGAGGCGATAGAGGGGTGAAAATGATCACAATGCTTTACACACATGTAAGAAATGACTAAGAATGAATTTTTTAAAAGTTATGTTCATGTATTCAAGCTAAGAGGCAAGGCAATCTCCACAGTTAACCACAGTGTAATAACCTAAGCTTTGAATTTTGAGGATTGTATCTTTTACACTCTGGCATCTTTTCATGTATAATCTCTTTGGGTGGGTTAAAGCTGTCTATGATTATTAAAGCTTCCCTTTCTCCAAAACATTCGAACTCTCTTAAGGTTTCCTGTTCTGAGTTATGTACCAGGCAGGTAAACCTTGGGTGTTCCCAGCAAACCCTCAGCTCCGAAGTCCCCAAGCTCACCTAGCCTTTGATGACCTGCGGCTGACTTTTCACTGCAGCTGAGAGGTCCAGCATTAGAAATTGGGCCATTCGTACATTCCTTTTGTGCTGTAGCCTTCCCCGCCACCCACAGGAGCAATAAATAGCCACTATTTTCCAGAGTTGAAAGAAGGTAGAGCAGATGATGTGGCACTCCATGCAAAATTACGACGCTAAGATCTGAGATGCTTTTCGAAGCCCCTGAAGCTGTGAGTGATGGTTCAGTGTTGTAGCCTTCTCACGGAATATCCTCACCAAAGCAAGCCGCCTTACCAGGGGGATCCTGTCTGATGTCTGTGTGAATGACTGGGCACTGAGAGGGGTGGAAAGGCCCAGTCCCTTTACCTAGATCTTGGAAGACACAGAAGCCCTATCTTAGACCTGGAGCCCCTTTGGGGAATCACAGAAATCTCAAGGCAATTATATGGAAACCCAGCTTCCCCTCTGGCCAGCCGTGCTCCCATTAGTGTCCCACAGGGCTGTTATCCCATACCACTTCCCAGAGAGCACAGCCTGCAGACAGATGTCAGAGCCCACTCTAGGGAACTGGACCTGAGACAAAGGAGTTCTAAATGCAAATTCAGTGCTAATGTAATAACACCTTGGTAGCATATTGATTCCTGTTTGTTTTTGTTGATGTTGTTGTTGTTGTTTTGGTTTGGTTTTGATTCAATAAATGCAATGCTGTACTTGTACAATATATTATCTCCTACATGTCAATACCATCCTAAATTCGAAATGATTTCAAGACTTGGTGCTATTTTATCCCTAGTCTCAAATAAGAAATTAATTAATCGAGTATGAGTTAATCACCCATATTACAAAGTAACAATCAGCAAAGCCAGTATCTAAACCCAAGCCCAAAGAAACACATTCATGCTTTGCTTAGGCTGGTGTCCCCCAGCATCTGATTGTGCTTCTCAAACCCTCCACTGCTCTGCTCCAGGGCTCCCCATGAGGTCAGGTTGCTTTTCTTTCTGCAGTCAGTGGGGTTCATCCCACCCCAGTTGCTAACAATTAGTTTTAGAATTGTTATGACCTACAATTATTCCCGCTGGGACAAGCAATTAGTCTCTGGGGAGTTCTTGGAAGGAAATGGTTGGCAAGAAAAAGGCACAAGTGAAGAGAGGCCTCCTTTCTGACAGGACATCCTCTTGAGATATGGCAAGGGAGAGCAGCAGCTGCAGGCAGTCACAGGAGATACACCCTCAACACAAAGCCAATAGGCTATGGCAAGATGGAGAGGAATGGAAAGACTATTCCTGACATGTTCTGTGGGTTCTAACTTACCCGTTTACAGGTTGTCATGCCCAGAGCCATCATCTTACACAAAATCATAAAGTTCAGTGTTGTTCCAGTCAATGAGGCTGGTAGAGGTAGAAGAAGGGATTGCTACTTGCAGCCAAAACCACCTTAAATGCACAAAGCTTGTGAGACTAGAAAGACAATTAGGAAACGTGTGGGTTAATAAAATGAATATGTTTATAAATGACAAAAATGAGTTGGGAATTTAAACTAATATAAAAGTTAACATCATAAAGTAAGATAAATGATAAGGAAATAGAGAAAGGTCAAATATAACAGAATTAAAGAAAAAGAATAAAATGAATTTGGCAAATCTTTATAGAATACTGAAATTGTCTAGTCACTAAATCAAATTGTCCAAGAAGAGAAAGTCATTTATTTGCAAGATTTTTCAATCATTCACAGGCTGCTGTAATATCAGATAATATCAGTGGTCCCTTAAGAAATATATGACTTTCATGATCATGATTTATATAATAACAGTTTTACATCTGTTATCTTGATGTTTAAATTTTTAATGATAAGAATAGCTTAGATAGCCTCTATTTGCATAGGGATGATCCTTTGGTTTATTATTGCCTCAAACAAACTTGAATCAATGTACAGTGATAGTAATGGACATATTTATAAATGACTCCCTTATTCAAAAATAAAGTGTTACTTCTTAAAAGGGCATAAAGAAGAACAACTAGCACTACATGATACAGTAAAAGTACAGAGATTACAAGGCAAACTTCAAAAGCAGATTAGTAGAAGGTCATCAGCCAGCCCTGATCTCTACATCCTGTCGTGGAGGGGGTGGGTTCTGCATGCACTCAAACCAAAGTTCCAGTACTAAAGAGGTGCTGGCTACCAAACAGTGGCTCTCCAATTTTATTCACTGTTCTGAATCATTGTCTAGTCCATTTGCCTACATTTTTTCTCATTACACTGCCATTGCCCCACACTGTAGTTCTAAGAGTAGTGTACATGAGATGGATTCATATCTTATTGTAAGTCAGTGTATCACTCATTGGATCTTGGCCCATCTAATTCTGGAAAGAATATACTGATGTATTAGCTTTCATTTCATAATTGTCTGTTTTCCCATCTATCATCTAAGTATTGACCCCAATCACCCATTATCTGTCTATCATCTGTCTCTATATATTTATTTATCATCTATTGTCTACTTGTTTATTATCTGTCAGTAGTGTGTGTATATGTGTGTTATGTATATGTGTGCCTCTATAGAGCAACAAGGTCTGTGTTGGGTATTTTCTTCTGTACACCTTAGTTTTTGAGGCAGAGCCTCTCAATAATCCTGTAGCTGATAGATTCAGCTAGACTGGCTAGCCTCTGGAGTCCTCTTCCCTATGCCTCCCCAGCACTGGGATTAGAGGCTCCTGTGCCTTGCTTTTACATAGGATGGAACTGAGGTCATCATACTTGCCTCGCCAATACCTTACAAAATGAGCCATTTACCTACCCTTTATCCAACTACTTTTTATAGCCAGGCTCTAAAAGTTTTCTGGAGAAGCTCCTTTTGATGAGGATCTTAAAACAGTGACATGATCCTAGACTACTTATCAGTTGGAAATTACCTTCCTGATGCTGATTTGAGTATGAGAGATGTCACTGAAAATAAATTTGAAGTCATTGGGAAGTTGAAGAGACATCGTAGATCTGGTTGGCTCTTGCAGGAGTCTTAGGTACATCCAAGGAACAAACTCCCCAGAACCATCATGTCTGGTGCAGATAGAACAATATGGTCCTTCTGGAAGTAGCAGATGTCCGCTGGGGAAAATGGGGACACCATAGCTGATAGAATGACTCATTAAAACCTCTAGGTCAACTGGGCCAAGGGGAACATCTGTGAAAGTTGAAACATTCAGAATGTTTCAAGGCATTGTCACTATCCACAAACAAGCATTCCACATTCTCCACTGAAAAGTAGAAGGAAAAAACAGAATTTATTTTTTTTCAAAATAAAGAAAAGGAAAAAAAGAGAAAGAGGATCTTGCCTACAACAAACCAGTATCTGGAATTTCTACAGTTAAAAGAAATGGATTATTTAGAGCTAGACAGAATTTCCAGAAAATACCTGTCTCTGCTTTCAAGAAATTCACCCACATAGAATGTAGACAGGCAAGTGTCTCCTATATTCACCTTGAATTTTTCAATAAGCTAAGAGATGAACTAAATTTTCTCTACCACATTCTTTTTCAAGGAAGAAAGGACAAATATTGCCTATCCTAAAACTAAAATTAAAGTGGGAAACCACTTTTCTCCTTTAAAATACTGTGTCAATTTAACAATTTCCAGTTATGTCACTTGCCTTACAAAAATGAAAACTTTAACTCTAGCCTGCAGACTCTATTTGAAACCTCTGTTGTTCTTACATAGATGGACATTTCTGCACTTTTCCTAACACTGTAGCCAGACTTTGAACTTTAAAGAACCATTTAGTGAAAGGATTCTACCAAAGCTCTTGTATAGAATTTCCAGACTGGATGAGGAGAGACAAGCCTACACAGAATGCACAGTTCAGATTAGAGAGCGGTGGTCTGTGAAAGAAAATTAGATAAGTGAATTTTAGAATTGGAAGAGCACACTAATTCAACCTTCTTATTTTACAAAGAAAGAAATATTGACCTACAAAGCTACCCAAGCCTGAATCAATAGTTCTCTTCCAATGTCTTGGCTCTTCATATTTACCCAGAGAAATGATAAATTGGTTTTTAAATTTCCTTATGGCCAGAATCATTTATCTCAAGTCCCAGAGCAAAGCTAAGTTAGAATATTGATTATTTTTCTATCTGAATTCTCTTGAAAATTGTCAGTTGTTGATTTCCTTTAGACGTGAACTTTCATTATTTAAAGATCCCAGGTAAGAGAATCAATAAACAGCACAACCCCTAATGGATTGATAAAGACAACATTCAAATTTCATGCTCCGATTTATTTTTCTTTTAAGAATCATTATTTCTATATCCATACTATGGTATGGATTTCATTGTAAATAAGAGCTAATTTGAAATCATAGCTTCACAAAGTAGAAGCTAAACAAACAAATACATTTAATTGACTCTTTAACTTCTTTGCTTCTCTAGCACTGGAGTAGCACACAGCCTTTAGGACTCCAGTAACAAGCACAGAAGCTCCCTGTATGTCACATTGAAGGGCCGTGCTATTATGCCTTTGGCCAGAAAGAGTGAATCCATTCACCACTCTCCACTTATCCAACCTCCAAGCTGAACAGAGCAATGAGCTTTCTAACAATCTCTCTGCTTTCTTTACCCCTTTTCTCTTAACACTGTAGCAGGAAGTGGTCTTCTTATACATGGCAGGACATACTGTTCTTCAGCCCAAATCTCACAAAGGCTTCCTGTTTCTTTCACGGGAATATAACAACAAAACACACACACACACACACACACACACACACACACACACACACACAAATAAATAACTTCCTTTATTGGTCCTTCATCCTATGTTACTGAGGCAGTAAAGCCTGTTTGCATTAGTTCCTAGTGTTGCCTGTTGATACACCTGACTTCAGCTAAAATGACCCTCTTGCTGTTCCTATAATATGACATGTTTTACACATCAGATATTTCTTTATGACTTATGTTCTTCCTTCTAGTTAATTGCCCACATGCCTTCTTTGCTTATCACCTTCAATCTCAACACAAAATTCCTATCTCACAGAGGGCTTGCCTGATCACTCTACAATTCCTAACACATCCTTCCCATAGCAATGGCCATCATTGTAGTGGTTTGAATGAGATCCACCCCCATATTCTCTACATTTAAATTCTTAGTGCCCACTTGGTAGAGCTGTGAGGGCAGGTTGAGGAGATGTGGTCTTACTAGAGGAAGTATGTATTGGGGGTGAGTTATGAGAGCTTAAAGACTTGGACCATTTCAAATTTGTCACTCTGCTTTTGGTTTGAAATATGATCTCTCAGCTTCCTGCTTCATCTACCATGTCTGCTGTATACTGCCATGTTGTCCTTCCATGACAGACTCTTATTTCTCTGGGAGCATAAGCCAAATAAATCATCCCTCCTATAACTTACCTTGGTCATGCCATTTTATCACAGCACTAGTAATTAATAAAACCATCTGATACAATGTATATTTTATGTGTTTGTTTTCACTAGAAAACATAAAATTTCACCCCTTTTTCATTGCTATAGCCCTAGAGCCAGGAGCAATGATTTTAACATAGCACATTTCCAGTAAATATTATCAAATGGATTGATTCTAAGTGAGCTTTAAAATAAATAAAATTAAAAATTATAAAGACATGGGAAAAAACTTTAAGTCTTAAAGTAAGAACCAACTACTATGAAAAGAAAAAAATTTAATCCCAATAGATGTCCTAGAAATAATAATAAAAAAAAAACATGATCACTTGATTCAAAACTTGATAACAAGGTGAACAGGCTGGTTAGACATCGCCAGATAAGAAATTAGAAAGCTGGAAGGAACTATCCAGAAAGCAGAAGAAACAAGAGATAAGAAGTAGAAAAGAATACATGGAGAAGAGAATGAGAGAGGAAAAGAATCTATAGAAGCTCCAGAGTGGGAAAGAGAGAATCAGAAGAGAGAGTCAAAAGATAAGAGTCATTTCTCCATAAGCAAAAATAGAAGAATCAGTAAATCACTCTGGGCTTGGTGTCACGCACACTTAGTCCCAGCACTTGGGAGGCAGAGGCAGGCAGTCTTCTGTGCGTTAGAGAATAGCCTGGTCTACCTAGAAAACTATAGGGCAGCCAGGTCTACATCATAAAACCTTGTCTCAACCCCCATCCAAAGAAATGCATACACACATAAACTGAAATCAATAAATCCCAAACAAAACATATTGTTGTCTATACTCAAAAGGAAAGATGATCTGCAAAACACACCAACAAGTAGAAGTAAATGGCACAAAGACTAAAACAGATTGTTTACAAAGGAATAACCTTGAAGTAAACATAAGCAAGTATTCCTTCTAAAAGAAAATGAGTGGTGGGTCAAGATAAGAGGACAACACAAAATTGCTAAAACAAAACTTAACATTTAGGCAAACAGACAACTTATTACTGAAGTTAATTGACAATGCTTACAAAGCTTTTAAAGTTTCTCCTCATTCTTTTTGAAAGTTTGAATACATGTATAATTAGCTACCATCAGCATGTCATAGGTCTTGCTTCAGTGAGAAAAAAATGGCTATAAGACTTTCAAAACTCTGTAAATACTGGAAAGGAATCTGCTGCCTTTTGAATGCACATGCTAGTGATTGCTATAGAAGTCTGGTTAGTAGGTACGGGCTAGTGGAAATCAGTGAACGTGGATGCTCCTTTCTTGCTCATGCTACTTCCTTATGGTTGGTTGCCTGGGGCCTCTGTCATTCATACTCTGGGGCTAGGAGTGTTGTCAGTAGCCACATCAAGAAAAAAAGGGCTCACTGAATCAGCAGTAGAAACTAATGTTTCATGCTACAAGAGATACACAAAGTTCATCCCAAAGCAAGTTCATGTCCATGCCCGATATGCATCGCACCTGTGTGGTGGTAGAAATTAACGCTATAAAAAACAATAATGGGTGTTGCACAGTTTAGTGTGTTAAGGGTTCAAAGCCCTAACAACAGTTTATTCTTCACTCTGACCAGAGCCCCAGGGAAACACCTCCTACCACACTGCCCACTCAGTTTGCAAGTGCCCTTTTCCCCGTAGCTGGGGATTCCCTTTGCGAACTAGACCTTCTGTTGGTTCAGTTCAGAGGTTCAATAAAAGCTTTGTTTTCTTCTCCTGCCTCTGTAGAAGACACTGCCTCCACCCCTTAAAAAAATAACTTCTGGGCCATCAAGATAGTTCAGTGGGTCAAAAGCACTTACTGCCAAGTCCACTGACCTGAGTTCAATTCCCAAGCCCCACATGGTAGAAGAGAACCAACCCCTGTGAGTTGTCCTTGGACATCTACATGCATGTCATGGCACATGTGTACCCCGTGAATACACATAATAAATAAAAATGTAATATTTTAATTAAAAATAACTTCTGGACCTAACTCTTCCACAATCTCTAATTTTGTCTGTTCAGTGATCTGATCAGTCTTCAGCTACCACATCCTCCTCCAATCTCAGAGCAGCAGCTTAAGTTGGTGAGCAGAGCAGGTACCACCTTTTGCAGCTGTTGCCATGAATACAGGTACTTAGAAGAGAGCTCTTGACAGACAACCACAGGAATTGTTCTGGACAAAATGACAAAAATGAGGAGGATGCTCGATGTTCACTTCTTATTGCTCCTGAGTCTTTGCATCTCTTTTAAGTCTCATTATTAAAAATAATAGGAAGAAAATAACCACTAGAAAAGTCCAAATACAACTCAATATCAATCCCAATGTGAACTGGCTGGTCCAGTGTTTGTACAGGATGGATATTCAATAAGCTGAATCTGAATCAAATGAGGGGTCGTATTGCATATGCAGAGCACAGGTCTCCATGAGATGCTTTAGATCAGACAGATTTTTAACTGCACAGTCCCAACCATACATTTGCTGACTCAGGCAAAGCAGAGGGAAAATGAGGACTTTAATACCTTAAACACATATTCTGCAAATTGCCTTTTATGACTTTTGGTTAATTAACACTATTTTGGTGAACATTAAAGACACCATTCAGTTTGTGCAATTAAAGCCAAGCTATCACCTGCTTTAAAGTCACTGCATATGGGAGGAAACAAATGTGCTAAGCAAAGCACTTGCCTAGCTGAAGAGTCAAAAGCTTCCATCACAATGTGTTCCGCTGCCTGTGAGTCCACAGTTGTGTTATTTGATGAGGATTCCCAAAGAGTAGGTAAGAGTATTCTGATTGTCACATGATTTCATTGTACAGGAATGTACATGATGCTCCCACATACAGAACATTTCCCTTTTATCCGGAGATTAGCTGTTAAAGTGAAGAGAGTTTACCATGGTTAAAAATATCCTCCAAAAATCCTTTGGTTCCTCTACATCTTGAGGAGAGACAAAAAGTCTTCACTGAGAGAAGCCTTGGGGTACTAGAGAGTACAACCAGTAGAAGGGTCATTTTAAACTCACTTTGAAGAACTTAAGTCTACATAGTAACAAAACCTATTTGGTTTTGTAGATTCTTTCCTCTGCTTGGATCTTTGCTGAGAACATACTGTCAAACATTCACAAATAAAAGGCACATATGGTGTAGCTCCTCTACAGTTGCCTAAGAAAACATAATGGCATGATTACTGCTTGGTGACAGTAATAACATTTTCGTTCACTTGACAGTCTACAAAACTGTGTTATGGAAATATTTAAAAGTCTAAAAGGTTGGGAAGATGTCCCTGTGATAAAAGTTTTGAGGCAAGCCTGACAACCTGACTGGGATCCCTGGAATCCATGCAAAAAGCCAGATGTGTTAGCATGTGTCTGTAATCCCAACTGTCATGTGGTAAGATGGGAGCCAAAGACAGGGGACACCGGTGGAAGCTCACAGCCCAGGTAGTCTGGAGTGTAGCATGCAGCAAGAGAAAACTAGAGAGATCCGGTCTAATCAAGATGAAAGGAACAACCAAACTCCCAAAAGTTGTCCTCTGACCTCCACATGCTTGCATGACACATGTGCAACACAGAGAGAGAGAGAGAGAGAGAGAGAGAGAGAGAGAGAGAGAGAGAGAGAGAGAGAGAGAGAGAGATATGAGGGAGGGAGAAAGAGAAATAAAAATAAAATTTACAAGTTTACTGTTCTGGAATGTTATTTTAAGATGTGTTACATTTGTTTATGCTGTAGAACATTTGTTTTAATGATACAAAGATGAGTTGCATTCTTTTGTGTTATATTTCTTTAACTCTGTGAAGCTGTGTTACTTTGCCTGTCTAAAACACCTGATTGGTCTAATAAAGAGCTGAATGTCCAATACCAAGGCAGGAGAGAGAAATAGGCAGGGCTGGCAGGCAGAGAGAGAATAAAGAAGAAGGAGCAAGAGAACAAGGAGAAGATGATGCCAGGGGCTAGCCACACAACCACACAGCCAGCCATGGAGTAAGAGTGAAAGTGAGATATACAGACGTAAGTAAAGATGAAAGTCCAGAGGCACAAGGTAGACAGGATAATTTAAGTTAAGAAAAGCTGGCTAGAAATACGACAAGCTAAGGCCTGGCATTCATAGGAAAGAATAAGCCTCCATGTATAATTTATTTGGGAGTTGAGTGGCAGGAAAGAGCTAAAGAGTTGAAGAGTAAAAAACAACAACAGCCTACACAGATGAAATGTAAGTCTAGTGTCTACAGAATCATGGTCTTATATTTCACACGTGATTGATTAATCAAAGGTCCAGGTCTCATAAGGAATATAGCATACCTGAGCAGCTCTGTTTTAGAACCAGCAAGTAGGAATGCTAACAGAGGCACATAAGAGGCATTTAAATAATACTATTTAGTGCTTGAGTATGGGTCACACAGACTGGAGAAGTAAAAGCATCATACTGGACCTCAGACAAATGCTTCCCCACATGTCTATATTCTGCTCTAACTTCTGTGTTTTGTTTGTTTCGACTTGAAGGTCTACACTTGAGCTTTGTGCATGCTAACCACATGCTCTACTGAATTTGTTTTGAAAGCCTGGCACCACCAAGAACAGCAAAGTTAAGACTGTACTCAGTAACTTCCTAAGTTCTCTTTGCCTCTTGGCAACACTAGAATTCTGACTACATAATCTTCTTTGCAGATTTCTCTGATAAAATCTGCTTAAGGTTCTCAATCTAGTGCTCTTTATAAGTATTGGCTTATCCAAGGAAATAAAAATAATAAGAATATTAATCAGTGTATATTTAGTACTATCACTACTATTTAACCAGCTGATGACAATTCTCTAAATTTGAGTCATCAGAATTATCAGGACTAAAAGAAGAGTATGGGAAACCTTGAGTAGAATACTACTTCCTATCAGTTTTTGCCTGAGGGATGTGCAAACTCTCCCCAACTTAAAACAGTTTGATTTAATTTGGCTTTACAATAGGAAAGCAAGCCCATACAAAATAATTTCATTTTTCTTTTTAAGGATAGCAGTTAGTAAATTACAAAGGAAATCCAGCACTTTATTAGAACCAGGCTTTGTGTTAGATGATTTTACCCAACTAATAGACATACTCAGAGCATGCTGTAGGTAGGCCACACTACTGTGAGATGTCTTTCTGTATGCTGTGTGTTGGTATGATTGGTTAATAAAGAAGCTGCTCTGGCCTACAGTGAGTCAGGTTATAGCCAGGCAAGAAATCCAAGAGACAGGAAGAAGAAACACAGAGGCGGGAGAGACACCAGCTGGCTGCCTAAGGAACAGCAAGATGCAGCAGACCAGTAATGCCACAGCCACATGGCAACTTACAGATTAACAAAAATGGGTTAAGTTATAAGAGACAGCTAGTGAGAGGCCTGAGCCATTAGTCCATACAGTTTGTAAGCCTCTGTGTGTTTACTTGGGTCCGAGCAGCTGCGGGATGGACAGGACACAGGAAAACTTTTACACCACACTAAGCTTTATGTTCAGTGAGTTAGAGATATTATATGTGTTTTTGATCTATGGTATGTATTTCCAATTTACAATGAGTTTATGGAGATGTCGCTCCATTGTATGTTGAGAAGAATCTGTGCACTCAGACCTAAAGGAGAAATATCAGCATAAATTCATTAGTGCATATTTCTGCATAGGTAAGAAAACAACTACAGCATAGCTATCTTAGAAACTACCTTATTTTATTTCTGTTCCTGTGATAAAATGTACTGCCAAAATAACAGCTTAGGAGAGAAAGGGTTTATTTGACTTACAATTCCAAGTTATAGTCCATCATGGGGATAAGTCAAGGTAGGAACTCAAACAGCTAGTTATAGCACATCCACAGTCAGAAGCTGAGAGGAAGAAAAGCATGTGTGGTGGTATTGTGTATTCTAATAAATTTATCTGGGTAGAGAACAAAGTCATAGAACAAAGCTAGAAAATGGTGGCATCACACCTTTAATCTAGCATTCCAGAAATAGAAATCCTCTGGATTCTGTGAGTTAAGCACATTGGAAATAGCAAGCATGGTGACACACGCTTTAATCCAGAAAGCACTCAATCCAGGAGTGGGGTAGAAAAAAAGATATATAAGGCATGAAAGAGAAACTAGAGACATTTGGCCGTTTAAGCATTTGGCTGGTTAAGCATGTGGCTGGTTAAGCTTAGCTTTTGAGCAGTATTCAGCTGAGGCCATCGGATGGGACTCAGAGCTCCAGTCTGAGGAGACAAGACAGCTGAGGATCCGGCGAGGTGAGATGCTGTGGTTGTTCTGTCTCTCTGATTACAGCATGGACCAATAACTGACTCGGGTTTGATTTTATTACGAGAACTTTTAGATTCCTGCTACAAGATGATGAGCTGTTGTCAGCTACATTGTTTCACTATTTTACACTTTAGGGCCTTGCCTATGAAATGGTGCTGCCCATGTTCACAGAGGATCTTCCAACTTCAATTAATCTAATTAACAAAAATACCTTCAAGACATGTCCAGAGTCCAACCTGACCTAGGCAATCCTTCACTAAAAGTTGGGGGTTGTTCTTAAGAACTCTGAAAAACCAGTTCTCATTATAGCCAGATAAGTATATAGACTGTCAAGTTGTATATATGCTGGTCCAGGAATGAAGCCTACAATAGTGTGTGTGTGTGTGTGTGTGTGTGTGTGTGTGTGTGTGTGTGTGTGTAGCATGATCCTAATTAGTCTTAACAATAAATACCCAGAGTCAGATATCAAGAGTGAAAGTTGAAAGACCAGAGAAGCAGAGCACCAGCCATTGGAGAGTTCTTATCTCTATGAATCCTCAGACTGAATGGGGGTGCCAAGATCTTGTCTCCATTCACCTTATATTCCTGTCTCCACCTCCCTAGTGCTTATATTAAAGGTGTGTGCCACCACTGCCTGGCCTCTCTGGTTAACTAGTGGCTAGCTCCAACCTTTGAACTCCAGGCAAGCTTTATTTGTCAGAACACACACACAAAAATTATACTGTGTGTGTGTGTGTGTGTGTGTGTGTGTGTGTGTGTGTGTGCTTAGCAACTATGTACCAAGTAATTTCTTGTTTTTTACAGTTTTATTCTTGTTTTTCTTAACAAAATCTCAACCATTCAACTTTACCAATAAAGACTCAGGAGCCAGATGCTGCGGTGAAAACCTACTAGTGCAGAGAGACAGAGAAAGCACCTGGCTGACCTTCCTCCTTCACTGACATCCCAGGAGTTTTCTCCTCCACTATCTCGAGCGAAACTCCTCAAACTGAATGTACCTCCTTTCTACTTCCTGTGCATCTCTCTAGCCACCCATCCTCCTATCTCCCTCTTACTCTCTATGGTTTTTTTCCTGTCAACTGGTTGCTTGCTTGGCCTCTTAACCTATAGTTGACTTTATTTAATCCTGTTTACACTATTCCAGCAGAAAGCTCTTGGATGAAGGCGTATGCTAGGGCTGAGCCACACGACAAACAGAAACACGTTTTTCCGGTAAATAACACAATCTCAGCATGCATGGTGTGATCAGGTATCCTGTAACAGCCTTTTATCACAAAGAAGAATTTTTAAAAATCTACCAAATCAAAATTTTTGTAAGTTTTTGTCTTGTATTAGTTCAATAGACAACAACAACAACAAAAAAAAAACATTGCTTTCCTTGAAATCAGGAACTGTCTAAGTGGAATTCAGCTTCAACCAGTGAGAATAATTAATAATATCCTACTATGAATTTTCTCTGGTAGACTCTTCCCTTGTGCAAGGCTCCACGATCTGGCCCTGGCTCTGTAATAGAAGCTCTGTGGCCCTGGGTGTACCACTCTACCTCCTAACCCTCTGTTTCCACATTTTAAAATAAGGATTCCATTTTCTCTAAAGCTCCAAATCACTCTAAAATGAATCTTCAGTAACGATGGGACAAATAAACTAATGTGCCATAGTTTTAAAGTATTTTCAAATTTCTACTTCTGAATGATTTCCAGTACCTATTGGATATACACCCCAAGCACATGAATTGCACAAAGCAGTGGTTCGAAGACAATGGATATCAGACAGTGAATGGTGGTGATCACTGAAGATTGGAACAACATGGTAAGCCTTATTGTGACTTACTGCTGACTGTCAGGTAGCCAGCTCTACCTGACAGACAGACAGCCATAGCAGAGGAATGGGAGACCCAGGAATGGGAATGAAGTCAGAATCTAAGGAGACAAAGCTATTGGAGCTAATGAAATTCCACACGAGTGATCAGCTTGGAAGGAAATGTAGCCATTCACACACTCTCATTTGAGTGTTGACATCCACAAAACCCTCTTCCTGTGGTTAGCACTGGCTATAATGTGTAAGAAAATTACTCAAGGTTGAGTAAAAATGTTCCCTAGTGGCTAGAGATAGCAATAGCCAGTGTTTGCAAATAGTTGGGGTCCATACCTACTCTAGTCTACAGTTAGACTCCAGTCCACATGATTTGCCTGAAGGAGAAATAAAGGATCCAGAAGGGCCTGCCTCAGAGGTAAGTGACATTTATCCCTTGACTATGGACAACTCTAATTTTCTTAGAAAATCTTAAAAATCAATGTTTAAACAAATCAAACAGTTTGTAAAACTTGAAATCCATCCATGAACAAATCTTAAAAGTATATCTAAGAACAAAAATATATTCCTTTACCAACAAGATAAGATTCACATCTGTCTGATAATCAAAGATTGTCAAGTGAGCAATCAAGAAAATTGTGATCCATAATGAAGAGAAAAATCAATCAAAAACAACTCAGAACTTTACAGGTGATAGAAATGGCATACATATGTTTTTAGTTATTATAATTGAAAATATTCCCCAAATGTGAAAAATTTATGAAATTTTTAAGATTAATATCAAATTCTAAAATGAAAACTACAAAGTAATATGAAAATACAGTGAAAACAATATACAGCAGATTGGCTATCAAGTTTGGAAAATGTCAGTGAATTCAGTCATCAATAGGAGCCACACAAAATGACATAGAAAAAAAAACATTTTTAAAACAAATTTAAATGTAAAACTGAAAACTGCAAAAAAAAACTATAATAAAATAGAACTAAAGCCATTTTATTGCTTGATTAGACACACAAAAAAAGTATGATCCACAAAATAACAAACTAATAAATAGAACTTCTTAAAACTTAAAAACATTGGTCCTTTGGAAGTCCACTGAGAGAGTGAAAAAGGCATTCTGCTTTTATAATTTAAATCAAAGCCTGTTCAGCCATTGTTGATGGCACCCAACATTCAGGGGCCGAGTATGTCCTGAGACTCCATTTATTTATCCTTTCTAGAATAGAATGGATGTGTTAAAAAGAGATGGGGGGGTTGGGGATTTCCATCCACTAACAAGACCCTTAGCTCACAGTCCATTTAGTATACTGTATTATATGTACTTGCTGACTTGCAGAGTGGTCCATATTCCTGTCTTACTTGGGCTCTCAGCCTAGGGCCTGATAAGATGCTTGAAATAAAACTCACATCATCTGCAGGTGAGAGATGGGTCCACCCATGGGTCGGGCTGGACACGGGAAACTTTTCATCTACATTTGGCACTCAATATGGTAGCAAGAATTTCCACCCAAACCCTGAGGAAGATTTAAGAAAAGATTATAAAATGGAACTAAAAACAGCTTCCTAGTTGTGTCTCTCAGGCAAGCTGTGATAAAGAGAAGCTGCAGCATGCAGGCTTGAGCTACATTATGGCAGGACTTGGTGGTGTGTGGGCTTGACCTACAGCATGGCAGATTCCTGCTGCAGTACACAGAGGTATCTCCAAGCCATGCAGCACACTGCATGGTAGATTTAGCTCTTGCTAGTACAGACCAAAAAAAAAAAAAAAGGTTTCTGGGCTACATGCTACTAGATGGAGGCATGGACCCACTGCCTCCCAAAAATCAACAGGGAGCATGGCTCCCAGAGCTGGAGCTGAAATACCTTTGCCATATTGGGAAGCTGAAGTGGGCAGAGTCAGCAGCCAAAACTGCTGCTTTTCATCCTAGCCACACAGTTTAACAATTTAACACCTCTTCTGTTCAGAGAAGGATTATAGATTTGTAATAGACAGATTCAGATAGAATAGAACTCCAAATGGTTTACATTGTGTGTAAAAAAATGTACATAGGCTTGGAAGAGAGAGGAAAATGAGGATAGACAGTTACATAAAGAAATAGATAATTAAAAAATAATGTCTTCAAAGAGATAATAAAATAATGTAAAGTTAATCCACATAAAGATGGAAATCACACAAAGAGTCTGGATTATACTGTCTTCAGGATTTTTAACTGCAAAAAGACATTTGATTGCAAAAGCTGCTAAGTTAAACCAATATATACATTTGAAAAGTATCTTGACTTCAAAATTTTTGTCTAAGGATATATTGCTTTGGAAAAGAGGTTCTGCTTTTGTTTCCACAGAAGATGAGAATCTGTGGATTGCTTCCAGGCTTATATGGTTTAATCAATCAAGACTCCCTGAGAGGTCTCCAGATGATCCAACATCCAAAACAGCTTCAAGGCAACTAGCTCAGAGAATACAGCCTCAATGACTACTCCAGTCAGAACTTGACCATAATCCTAACATTTTCATTGTGTCCCCATAAGACTACCAGGATCCCCAATCATCAGGAAGTAGCTTAGAGGACTATGCCCACATTCCCCCCCCCCAAAAAAAAATGGATTATGGATGTTTGTCTTGTTTACAAGGTTGGTTTACAAATTGTTATTGGTCACAGTCAATCTTTTTCTAAAAGAAGTAATTAGGATATGATATAGAACTGTAGGATATAGATATGATAAGATAAAAGAGTAGATTATTGAATTTATGTTTAAAGAGCAACAACTTATTTGAAATGTTTTACATTGCTATGGATTTTAGTTTATTAATACAAATTTAAAGTTCTACTCTTGTTTAAGGTATGTTTTAATGCTCATTTGAAATTGTAATGTATAATTAAGAAATATAGATTAATAATTAGTCATCTATGATAATAGTCACGTTAGTTAAGTTTTTAGGTATATATAGATATATTTCAATTAGGTAGGTAATCTTCAAACACTTCAAAGACCTACAGAATATGGCATTTAAAATGTTTTAAGAACTTTGACTTTTCTGGACATTGAGACATGTCTACTCCTGGCAAAACCAATTTACTGCAGAGAAGATGATGGGTATTGAAAAAACTCCATACGGAGTTTGCTTTCTTTTTGTCAAAAGTTAGCCATTTGGGCAAGAAACTGCTCTTCCCCGAACTGCTTAACAGTATGTTATGTAGACTGGACATGCAGGACCCATGGGAAAGTAACCACTAAACTTTACCTAAACAGGACAAGATGGTCTTTCAGGTTTCTGCTTCACAGAGGAGACTGACAGACATTCTATAGGACACAGGGAGAAGCGACTGATAAACTTTGCCAATAGGCAAGATGATCCTTCAAATTTCCTGCTTCACTAAAAAGTTTGCCTGTAGGCTGAAGATGGATGGCCCAACATTGCAGAGGAACTTTGGGTGACTGTCCAGGCAGCTAGATGTCTCTGTCATTTCTAGAACTTTGAAAGTTGCTTACAATGCACTTCCTGTTTACTTAGGTAATATTATATCCTTCCGGGGTCTTTAATGTAGTTGAAGACTAGATAGTTATAATTATAATTTTTCTTGGTTATAATAAAAGATGACTTAGATATGAAACTTTAGACTCACAAATATAGGCTAGATGATAGAATATTTTCTTTGATTTTGCAAAATACAAATAGACTGGATATTGTAACTATAATTCTTGCTTGATAACTGTTCTATTATATATAATTTTACTATGTTAAAGTTAAAATCTTACTTTTTGATTAGACAGAAAAGGGGAAGTGCTGTGGGATGTCTTTCTGTATGCTGTGAATGTGTGTTAGTATGATTGGTTAATAAAGAAGCTGCTCTTGGCTCCATTTTAGAACTCCTTTATATCTAATCAAAATGAAAGAGCTAGCTAGCAAGAATTCTTAGCCATAGGCCACACAGTTTGTAATTAGTATTAAGCCCCTGAGTGATTATTTTATAAGCAGCTGTGGGACTGTGGGTGAGAGAGATTTGTCCTGACCATGGACCGGGCTGGACACAGGAAATCTTTTGACTAAAATCATCTCATATGTGATGCTCCCTGTGCTTTTCCAAGAACTCTGCATTTAGTAGTGTGATTTGTCACAAACACATAAGGTTTACATGATTATTGATGTTATTTTATTAGAGAAAGCAGGCACAAAGTATTTAAGTATTAATTATTAAATGTGTATTTGGAGTTCTATGCTTGTCCCAGAAAATGTCAAAATCACACCCCTTAACTGGGAGAGTCTAGATTGACAGTCTGTACTCTAGGAGGTTTAAAACACCAAGAGGTTTCTCTGGGCATGTGCCAAGACTTAGCTATAGTTTACAGCAATGAATAAATAATCCATATTTCAAGATGGTTTTCTTTTAAAAAAAATAGTACCAAAAGGAAAGATAGCAAATCTGAGGTTTGGTTTAAGGAATATATGAAAACAAATTGGATGTTGTAATAATTAATTAATTAATTAATTAATTAAAAGGGGGGATGAAATACAGCACCCAAGAGACTAATTGTTGGTTCAAGAAGGGAATACATAGAAGTGAATTGAACTTCTTCCCAACATAAAAATAAAACTTGCCACTGTAACACGAATCACTAAACAGTCTTATTAATAAAAACATGGAGCTAGATATTGGGGTGAAAGCTGAAAGATCAGAGTAACAGAACAAGCCAGTCAGCTTCTTACCTCTTTGAAATCCTTAGCCTCAAAAGTGAGTGTTCCTGTTTCCTCGTGCCTTATATACCTTTCTATGTCCTGCCACATTACTTCCTGTGATTAAAGGCTGTGTCCTTCCCAAGCAAAGACATAAGATCTCAAGTACTAGGATTAAAGGTATGTGCCACCACACCTGGCTCTGTTCCCAGTGTGGCCTTGAACTCAGAGATCTGGATCGATCTCTGCCTCCTAAATGCTAGGATTAAAGGCATGTACTACCACTGCCTGAGCTCTGTTTAATATAGTGGCTGGCTTTGTCCTCTAATCCCCAGATAAATTTATTAGGGTATACAATATATCACCACATGCTGCCCTCTGAAGCTGGGGAGCAGCTGGGGCTAAGAAGAAGAAGCAATAGGAAGAGACTATTGATGCTGTTGGTTCAACAGAGTTGTTCATATATTCTCTGTCCTGCTCCAAAAGTGGGGCCATGCAGAATAGCAAAGAGTATCTGCCACATTCACACAAACACTTCTGCATGTCATATACCAGGGCTATATTGTAAATTTGGTGACAGAAAAAAAATGAGACAGTTGGTATATCATATATCCAGTGATGTCCAGTATCTGATGGTCAGCTCTTAGTGCAAGAGTTGGAACTCTAGAAACCAGTTGGTTGAGGGTGTTGAGCTGTGGGTTGCAGCAGAGGTGCTAGTGGAAGGAGAGAATGCATCATCGGCAATGCCATCCAGGAAGAAAGATACACATGATTATAAGTGCCAAGGTTGAACCCAACGCATCAGTAGGAAAGGAGGAAACATTGAACTTTAGGTTAAAACTACGGGCAGCCAGTGATAAGGGAAACAATGCAATCAGTTTATATAAAGTGTTTTTCTTTGATTTGTTTTGCTTTGCCTTTGAAAGAGAACACATGTTTCTGCATGATTATTGTCCTACTCTGAAAGATTTTTTTCTCACCTTTCCTCCAATAACTTTGCTAATTGCCCTAATTCTCCATAGAATTAGTGCTTATTGTAAATTCACTTTATTTTATTCAATTTATGATGCTATGACAAAAGACTCAAGGCTAGATCATTTTAGAAGGCACAGAAATTTAGTTCTTGCAGGTCTGTAGTTAGGAAAGACTGATGTAGACAACTGGTATCCATGTCCATTGAGTACCATTGTGCTTTCTTCCTATATGGCAGTTCTTTCCCTTCACATGATAGGGGAAGTGTTTCCATTAGATGTGATCCTTATAGAAGTCTACTTATCCCATTTCACTTCATCACCAGCTAGAGACCATACTTGGTAAATACTGTTGCATAGGTGGAATGCATCTCTACGTGAATTTTAGAGGAGATGCTGCCAGTCAATCAATAATACACATGTTCAGAGTATTCCTATCATGTGCTGCATAAGCTCTACTAATACAGCCAGCCTCAACCTGAAATTGCTTAGAGAAACTTAGAGGACTATCAAGAAACAAGTAAGAAATAAACTCCATCTCCCATGGGAGAAAATTAATGCATGGCCAGTAAGAAGTCATGAACTGTGCTTAGGTGGGACACATGCCCAGATTGCCCAGGGAAGCTTGAAAGCACATGTGCACTACCAACACTGGTGGAGGTTGGCCTTTATCTTCTATGAGGATGTTTATTTTCTGGTGGGAGAAAGTCTACTCCGCCCCACCAAAAACCAGCCTCTAGGGCCACCAGAGTCACCCAAACTACAGCCAGATGCAATGAGCTCAGCCAGTTTTCCCCCTAGCCAAGCCATTCAAGACTCTTTTCCCAGGGCCTGTAGCTCCAGCCTCTGCAGCAGTTTGGGCGGGTTAGTTTGTACAGATCGCCTCTAACAAAGACTCCCTGCCCACACCTGTGCCACCAGGGAATCAGAGCACCTTGGCCTTGCTACCTTCATTCTTCCTCTTTATGAGTGGTACTAGCAGTTCCCAGGACAGCATGGGGCAGGCTTTGTGCCTTTGTACCTGGGCTTCTTCCTCCATCTGAAACCACCCTGTCCTCTGCTGCTTTCAGCTTGGGAACTTCCTCCTTGATATCCAGGAAAGTGTTGCATCTTTGGTGAAGTGTTCCCTGACTCGCTACCTTAGCTTTTATTTAAACAAACCACTCTGAGATGGTATAAGTTTAACACGACAACCATGTATTTCACCGCACCATTTTATAAGCTGGTAACATAAGCTGGGCTCCACCCGGCAGCTCTCTTGTTATAATCTTATATAATATAATCTATAATCTTAATCTTATCACCAAGACCTCCAGTCTGTAAGTAGCTGTTGGCTAGCTGGTCTAAGGCACACTTAGTCCAGAAAGATGGCCTCTGCTCCACATGGCTCTTCAGGATGAAGCAGACTCTGCTGGGCTTCTTCCCATTGTGGTGGGAAGATGCCTAATACACAGAAGTGGATAATGCCTCTTGAGATTTAGATTTGGACTGGTACACTGTCATTTCTGATGCATTCTGTTGCCCAGAACAAGTCACAGGTTCTGTCCAAATTCAACAGGTGAGAAAATAGATTCAATGCCTCCATGGGAAAAATTATGAAAAGGACCCAAAAAATATTCACAAGCATTTTTTTCAATCTCCACCTCATTACACAAAAGAACCAATCACTGTATTATCACTGTGGTTTTGTTAAAAGCCTTAGCGTACTACTATCTTATTCGTTTAATTGTATATACACTGTTACGGCTTGAATATGACATGTCCCCTACAGGCTCCTGTGTTTGAATGTCTAGTTCCCAGCTTTGAGCACTATTTTGGAAAACTGTAGTAACTGGCTGGTGGATGTGTATCCCAGGCAATGGACCTTTGAGGACTATAGCACAGCTCTGCTTCTGGTCTGTCTCTGCATCTCAACTAGATTCACATGAGGTGTTCCCAGTCACAGACTCAACCACCCAGTCATAAGGTTGGACTGTATTCCATGAAACATGGCTCAGAACAACTCTTTCTCCATTAAGTGTTTTTCTGTCTGACAGTATTCTATCACAGCCATGTGAAAGGCAACTAATAAATACACTGTCTACATAGGAGTCAGAGCTCCTGCCTGAATAGAAGAGCCATGGTTTGTTTATCATTGTGTTCTCAGAGCCCTTTGCACAAAGTCTGAAATCTACACAATGCTCGGAGCATGCTTACCACTGATTGAACATGAATAGATGACCTTCTCCACACAGAAATGACTCCTAGAACAAATTGAAATTGTTTGCATAGTTAGTGGAGACAGTTTCTGATGAGATGCGAATACCAATGGTAAATGAGATTATCTCTCAGTATCCATGAACAAGAGTTTATAGGAATCATATCAGAGAGCAAAGTTTGCCAATGTCTGGGTCACTTGTTTGTACAAGCTAGGAACATCCTACATGTACACACATTGCATTGTCTCTATATTATTACACCTAAAATAATATAAATGCTGTGTAAATGGTAGTGTGGCATGAATAGTAATGGCATGGGAAAAAGTTTTACCTGGAAGTACGTGCACAGACTTGAATACATAGTCACATGAGCAGCAACCTATCATTTTCAAATATCTTCAATCTGAGATTGTTTATATGCACAGACAGGAAACATGAATATTGATGAGCAACTGTATTTCTCTCTTACCTTAGCACCTTTGTCCTCACAATAATATTTTAAAGACTTCTTAATTTTTAAAAAATTCTAGATTCCATCCAAAAAATCCTAATCATTACTATGTTTAAATAAATTATTGTCATTATAGTATTCTTATTGTTGTATAGTATAATTGTTGTTCTACTATGTTTGTGTACATATGCAATATGTACACCAAAAAATTGACTATAATTTTGGTAGTTCTTAGGAATTACCAAAACAAAATCAAATTAAATTGAAAAGAAAACAACAAAGTCAATAAAATACTAATTAATATTAATTTAATGTGGCATAATCTTGGTTTGATAGAAACCAGAAATCAACTGCTTACAATAAAAATTAGAAGTCATCTGTTACTGCCTATGTTCTCCTTAGTTCGAATTCCAAGAGTAAATATTCTAGGAATAGGCACCATTGTGCATATTCTCCAGTGTACCTGAAAGTCATTATTGTCATTATTTTAATTACTCCATTGAATTTCTCCTTTTAGATGCTACTTTCCAAAGCAGTAGAGACAGTCAACTCAGAGTTTGTATTGCTTCTCTCCATTTCACTTACATTTTGAGACTCTTGGATGCCTCTGAGAAGCGTGGTCAATAAAAGGAAGAGTGGTGGGACAAAGAAGGAAAGTATCCAGTCTCCAAATATTCTGCCCACACCAGTCCTCCAGAACCTCATCGTCAAAATGTCCCAGTTACTGTGAAAAACACCCTCCTCCATGTCCATGGCACATCTACTTCCAAACACACTGGCTCTTGGTCACGCCAGGCATCCCCACTATCCTCTCAACAACCCCATCTTCCCAGACCTACCCAATAACCCCAGAACTATGACTCCACAGGACATGAGCCCTGGAGTAAATGTCAGAAACCCTCTATAATATTCTTAAAATGCATGTGAATGTTTCCATCTTAAAATGCATGTGAATGTTTCCACCTTTTGCATTTTCTCTCTATAAATCAGTTTGGCAGGAACAAAGTGAGATAGAATTCTTCCAGCATTCCTGATGAAGCAGAATGAACAAAAAGAATTCACATTTGAAAAATATTGTTACGAAACATTGCCATTTTCTGAATTACTCAATTCTTCCTCCATGTCTATCTAATGAAACTTCAGCACATCATGGCATTGCCTACACCTCACTTGACATGAATATTTCACTTTCATATCTAATCTTTCTGATTTCTCATCTACCACAGACTTGGGCACTGAAAGTAAGTGGAAATATTCTATCATGTCACCATTCCATTATGTGACCATAAATAACATGCCTATGCAAATAACTGAGAATTGTCCCTGGCTGGAAGAAAGAGGGCGGGGGGAGTAGTGAAAACATAGTATCTGGAAACTTTTATGGATGATTCTGAATATGTTCTTCAGACTTGGGGTTCTGGAACCCCAGTTTAAAAAAACATTGATTTTCAATAATCACTTTCTCCCAACTTATTTTCAGTAAGTGTGAAACTTAAAAATGGCTGTGCATGGAATACATCTCAATTTTACTTTTTTAATGACAGCATGCATCATGCACCATCAGTAAGAGCCATCTGAATGTCCCTGTCTTATTCCAAGGAAGACAACACTCATCCTTCAGTTTCATCTGTGTTCATGTAAATGCACTCCTGAACTCTGCCTTAAAAGCACTGTGTTTGATTTCTCCCTGTGTGATACATGTTCATCTTGATTCCAGTCTTCTGCTTCTTCTCTAATATGAGTGTTTGTTTGTGTTGTTGTTGTTGTTGTTGTTGTTGAGACAGGGCCTTACAATGTATATCATGCTAGCCTTGATCTGCTGATCCTCCTGCCTTGGCCCCCAGTGTACAATTACAGGCATGTATCATGGTGAGTTTAATTGTTTTAAGAATTCATTTTGGCCTTCTGACTATCAGTTGCATCCATGTAGCCTAAGCCTCCCTTCTTGGTAACTTAGAGATGCAGGTCACGAGGTCTGGAAACCATATGGCAAATATGCATAAAGGTAAGTTGTGATTGGCCCCCTCTGAAGGGGGTAGAGGAAAATATGGCCCCCAAAAAGAATAAAATTATGGACAGTGAGGAGATGTTTGTATACTTAGCTAAAAGTTCTTAATCTATATCTACTAGCTCTCTAAAATCATCTTATAAGAACCAACATGGTATATGACAAATCCAAATGTTAGAACATGATGCAAGAATGAAGTAGTGTGAGGAACAGATTTGGAGTGCTTGTGAGAACACACCAAGAAAACAGGACAGGAGTTTTGTAACCTCAGTTTCTTCAAAACAAGAAATTGTTCTTGGAATGTGTTTTGGTGATCCTCCCAGGTATAGCAGATAGGAGTGAGTTTACTTCAGATTATTCATTACAACTGGCTATTGTTATTTGTTTATATGCCTCCATGGATAAGCATGTTTTTGCCATGCGCAGCTTGTCCTTGTGATCATACAGCTTGAACTCATGAAAACTTTACTTGGGTGACTCTTCTTAACCATCAGAGTATAAATTTTCTGATGTTCTAAAAAAAAAAAAGTTACCTTGTCACAGGAGAGAATAGGGGATTGACAGGGGTGGGGGGAGGCTGGGCAGCAGGAGGAAGGAAGAGATGGGGGTCTGTGGTTGGTATGTAAAATGAATAAAAATTTCTTAATAAAAAATGAAAAGAGAAAAATAAAGTTGGCTAGTGCATGAGACTTCAGTCTGCCTCATTTTTAGGCTCTGCTCTCCCAGGTTCCATCCCCTAGAGTGGTGAACACTTGAGTAGAAAAAGTTGCTTAAGTAAGGCATGTCCTTTGAGCATTAGAATTTTAGCCCTTGGTATTATTTGTAAGTCTCTGGACATTAAGATATCTACTGATAACAAGGCCAAAGGTGGGCCTCTTTATTTATTTATTGAAAATAAATTATTCTCTCATACAATACATCTCAACCACAGTTTCCCCTCCCTCCAGTCCTCAAAGCTCTATCCCCACCTCCCCTCGCTCCCAGATCCACTTCCTCTCTGTCTCCAGTAAGAAAAGAGCAGGCCCCTAAGAGACAACAACCAAACATGACAAAACAAAATACAATAAGACACGGCAAAAGCCTTCACACAGAAGCTGGACAAGGCCACCCAACAGGAGGCAAAGAGTCTCAAGAGCAGAAAAAAGTCAGAGATACACCTATTCTTGCTACTGGACGTCCTACAAAAACATCAAACTAATGCAATAACATATAGACAGAGGACCTGGTACAGACCCTTGAAGGCCCCATGCTTACCGTTTCAGTCTCTGTGAGCCCACGTGTACTCTGATTAGTTGATTCAGTGAACTGTGTTCTCCTGGTGCTCTCCATTCTCTCTGACTTCTATAATCCTTCTTTCTCCTCTTCAGAGGCTGGATTCCCTGAGCTCCGTGGGAAGGGACCCTATGGAGACCTCCGATGTAGACTCTCTCTCTACATAATGTCTGACTGTGGATCTCTGCACCTGTTATTAACTGCTGCCAGAGGAGGCCTCTCTGATGATGACTGGACAAGGTGTCAATCTGTGAGGACAGCAGATGTCATTAGGGATCATTTCATTGGTCTTTCTTCCTTCCTTCCTTCCTTCTTTTCTTTTTTCCTCATGTCTGGTTCTACCCTGGGTCTCTGGATGATCTTATCTCCAGTTTCTGGCCATCCAAGCAGTGTCAGGCATGGGCTCCCAGCTGACTGAGAAACACTCAAAGAAATGTTCGACATCCTTAGCCTCCAGGGAAATGAAAATCAAAACTACTCTGAGATTCCATCTTACACCTGTCAGAAACACAAGTGGAAGCTCATGTTGGTGAGGATGTGAAGCAAAGGGAACACTCCTCCATTGCTAGTGGAAGTACAAACTTGTACAGCCACTATGGAAATAAAAATGGTGGCTCTTAGAACATTGGAAATCAATCTACCTAAAGACCAAGCTATACTACTATAAGGAAATACCCAAAGAGCACTCCATCCTACCACAAGAACACTTGCTCAACTATATTCTTTGTAATTTTATTCACAATAGACAGAAGCTAGAAACAACCTATATGTCCCTAACAGAAGAATGGATATAAAAAAAGTGGTACATTTATGCAATGGAGTATTACTCAGCTATTAAAAAACAATGACATCATGAAATTTGTAGGCAAATGAATGGGGAAAAATCATCCTGAGTGAGGTAACCCAGACACAGAAAGACAAATGTGACATGAATTCACTTATAAGTGAATGTTAGTTGTTAAGTAAATGATAACCAAGGTACAATCTGTAGACCCAGAAAGGTTAGGTAAAGAAGAGGGACTTAAGGAGGACACATGGATTTCCCTGGGAAGGAGACTAGAATAGATTTTGTAAGTGGTGGGGGGAGAGGAAAGAATCAGGTGGAGGAGGAGATAGGATGGAAGGAGAAAGTACGGGGGAGGCAGCTGTAATTGGGGACATTTGTGGAGCAGTGTGGAAACCTAGTATAGTAGGAACTCTCTGGAATCTATAAGGGTGATCCTAGTGAGGACTCCTAGTAATGGGGATACAGAGTCTCAACATCCATCTCTTGGAGCCAGGCAAGGCTTCCAGTGGCAGAACTGGGTTGTAATCTATTGAGTTGTAGGCCAATAGGGTCCTGTAGAGAGACCCAAATAGCCCAGGCTGACACAGGACAGGAGGTTGCTCTCCTCAAACTGACAGTGATGACATCCCCATTGCTGAGGATAACATCTACACAGATCATTGAAGAAGAAGAGGTTGAGCTGGTGCCTGCATAAAGCCTTCACCCCTGCATTCTAGTCTCTTTGGTGCGGGAAGGCACTCTGCAGGCTACTGAAAGAGAAACATGGACACCAACCCAGCCATAAAACCTTTGACCAACAATCTGCACAGTCTGAAAGATGTGCTGGGGCAATGGTGGTGCAGAGCTTGTGGGAGAGACCCACCAATGTCTGATTTAACTTGAGACCTACTCCATGAGATGGAGCCCATGCCCGACACTGACTGGAGAGCCAGGAACCAAAGGTGGACTTTTTAAAACCTGTATTTTTAAAGATAATAAATATTTGCATTTGAATTGCTACCTTCCTATTGTGGAATGAAATCTATTTCCAAATTTGTTTCTTCCATCACTCTTTATTAAGCACCAAGTATATTCTGGATACTTATCCCCAGGTTTGAAGATATTGACAATAAAGACCTAAATACTGAAAAGGGCACTACTGGATTGTAAGGAACTCCTAGGATAGAAGGCTGGTCAACAAAAACAAGGTAAATCACATGTCCCCTCATTTACCTGATACACTCTTGCATGAACACATATATGCATGCACATACTCATACACACACACACACACACACACAGGTACAAACAAATGCACACATATATGCACATACACAAACTCACACATGGACACATGCATGCCCATACTCACATGCCAAGTGGTGTTCAAATCTCATTCATCTAAGTCTTACTGAATCCTTGCTGTTGCCTCCACTTGACCTGAAAATTAAATTTCAAGGGGAAGGAGGTCTGTCCAAGTTAACTCTGCTGTTGGTGGAGAGGTTGGGATTTCAACTCAGAAAGTCCATCTCCAGGGAGCCTGCTCTGTGTGCTGCCTGTAAATAAGCTTCCCAAAGTGCTTTTCACAAAGTTCGATGGGGCAGGTCATTCTGAGAGTTCTTCACAGTTTCCCCCTCTGATAGATTTACACTATGAATTAATTAGCATGTTGAGTTCTAACTATAAAGAAATGTGTTTAGCTTTGCTTAAATCAAATATCCTAATGGGTTTAATTTTAATTTTAACTTCACAATCAAAACTTTTTTGAGGGCTGGGCACAGTTCAATCAATAAATACTGAAGTAGTCTATGTTTTTACTTCAGATTATTACTCTTTATATTTGCTACATGTTTGATTTGTGTTAATGAAAATAGTTTTTTCATACAATATATTCAGATAAAAGTTTCTCCTTCCTCATCTCCTACCACATCCTCCCCACCTCACCACCCACCCAACTCCGTGGCTTCTTTCTCTCTCACACTCTTTAGAAAACAAACAGACAAATAAACAAACCAAAAGAAAACAAAACAGAGAGAAAGAACAGCATGAGATGAGAGAGAGAGAGATCATAAAAACAAAATCAGAAACCATAATACCATAATATATAATCAAAGGCCAATAAGGTTAAAAAAAAAAAACTCCCCAAATACTACTGACTTAGTTTTGAATTGTCCATTGTCCACTACTCTACTACTATGAGTGGGGTCTGCCCTTGAATATGAGACTCTATTGGAGAAAGCTGATTTTCTTTTGTAAGCAATTGTCACTTGGAAATAGAGTCTTGTTTAGGGATAGGAGATCACATCCACTTCCCCCTCTCAGTGCTGGGGCTCCATCTGGCTTGGACCTGTGTAGAGCCTATCCCTGCTGCCACCGTCTCTATGAGTTCATATATGCTATGTCATGTTGTGTCTGGAAGGCATCATTTTCTTGATGTCTTCCATCCCCACTAGCCCTTACATTCTTTCCTCCTCTTCTGAAAAGTTCCCTGAGCCCTGAGGGGAGAAGTTTGATGAAGAAATCCTATTTAGGAAGAGCATTCCAAGGTCTCTCACTCTCTGCACATTGTCCAGTTGTGGGTCCCTGTATTTGTTCCCATTTACTGTAAGTGGAAACCTCTCTGATGATGGCTGAGGAAGACACTGATCTATGGGTGAGGCATTATGTTTTTAGGAGTTACTGCATTGCTATGTTTCATTAGCCTAATAGCATTTAGTATTATATATATATAGTATATTTTATATATATAATTATAAAATATATGTAATATATTATATAAACAATATATGTTGTATATATTATATAAATATATAAGATATATATTGTATATAAATATATAATATTATAGATGGCATTATGTATTTGGTATAATAGCATTCCATGTACTATAGTAGGTCTATGACCTATTTAGCCCCAGAGATCTAATATTTCCTGACACTAGGAACTGAAATGTATTATGTCACACCATTTCAAAGCAAGAGCTCTACATATAGAATGATTTGGATCAAACCAAATTGCTAAACAGCCTAAGTTTGACCCCTGTTGTGGGGACAAATGAATTATAAAATCCCAGTGACTTGAAATAGTGAGAAATTATCGTTCATCTGCTCAAAATACAATATAGATATTTCTGATGTGCTTCTGTTTCCAATTATCCAAGCCTTGTCTGGGAGACTCAGGCTGTTCCAGCCTCACAGCTCTGCCATCCTCACCCAATGACCTCAAGTTCACTGCAGGAAGAGAAAGAGGGAATGTGGCATTTTTGTAAGTGTGTTAAACAGCCAGACATGAAATCGCAAACATCATTGCTATGTATAATTCATTAGATTGAAATCAATCAAAAAGCCCCCATTTAGCTACAAAATAAGCTAGGATGTTCCCTTCTACTATACTCAGGAAAGGGGTTATGAGTTTCAATGAATATAAAGCATTGTCCAACATACTGGACAATGACATAGGTAGGTTTCTGAACACCCTTGGGCTTCTTTCTGCTTAGCTATAGTGGGGATGTTATCTCACTGGATGATTGTAAGGGTTAAATGAATCACCGTGCTCAATGATTTAGAACTGTATATTAATTTTAAGCATCTGATTCCTGTATGCAATAACATATAATCCCAATTATGAAAAGCAATATTATCTTGTCTTTTAATTTTTAGAGATAAGGGAAGAGCTTTAGGGAGACTAAATAATTTGACTATACTTACTCCTATGCTATATTGATCCAGACTCTCAGAAGAAAACAAAACACACACAAAAAGAGGAGAGAGAGAGAGAGAGAGAGAGAGAGAGAGAGAGAGGAGAGAGAGAGAGAGAGAGAGGATTTGTTATAAGGAATTCACAGGCTGGCAAGTCTAACTCAACTCAACAAATAAGCAAATTAGAAAACCAAAAGAGTCAACAGCATGAATTCAGTCCCAAGGCCAGCAAGTTGCCACATGTTCCATGGCTTTACCTGATGCCTCTACTTGATGTTCCCTGAAGGGCAGCTGGTGTCTCCTCCTCCTGCCTTCCTCTCATTTTCTTCTCTCCTCTCTGTTAGTCCCACCTATACTTCCTGTCTGGCTACTGGATAATCAGTGTTTTATTTATACAGAGCGATATCCACAGCACAATAGTTCATAGGCTACTGGGTTGGGGTAGTTTCAGCAAGATCACAAGCATCTCTCATTAGCGTTTACTCCTCCTGTGAATTTATTTTTCTTTCTTGAGCCAACCAGAATTTCACACACCTAACAGTGTCTGAAATGCATTATGCCATTCCCCTGGTAAGTCAGGGAGACATGAGGTTGTTTTCAGGCTGAATTTTACAACCAAAGAAGCACCAATCAGCAGCATATTGCATCCAACAGGAACTCATGCCCTCATAAGACAATGCACATTTAAACTCACTTCTCATGGAAAAGGAGAACTTTGTCCAGTCTGCTTTTACTAAAAAGCATACATTTCACAAATATAGTTGATTCAGAATCCACTCACATTAAAAAAACACCTGACTATATTTTCAAGTACAAAGATGAATACATATCACCTAATTTATTCTTTGAATCATAAACTTGATTGTGTGAAAATATAAATTCTATGACTGAAAATTAAAAAAAAATATGTTCCTGAGATGTTCCCCATTATTATGCTATTAACAATGTCTCAACCCATTTTAAGATGAATTGTTAAAAGATGAATGATTTGTGAAAAGATTTACTAGGACTTATAAGTGCTGTGAGAGAACCCAATTAAATAAATATTTATTGACAATTTACCTACAAGTTAATTACTAAGAAGGACACAAAATAGGCAAATAGACTTGTCCCTCTAGAAGTTCCTAACTGAGGAAAGAAAATATGAGGTGTACTCCAATAATCATGCCAGTAGACAAATGTAAGCATGAATGGAGACACACCCCCCCAATTTGGGCAACTGCCTTTTCAAATATATTTGGAGGTTTCTGCTGTTTTTACAATTTCCCAGAACTGAGAGAGAACATACACCAGCAAATGCTGAGGAAAATGAGGCTTGGACTTATTAAAGACTTACTGAGACCATGAATATGATGACTTAGATTGTGACATGTAAGTATCACTGTCCTTGTGCAATGGCTGCACTCTGGGTTATGTGTCACAGTTAAAACTCTCCACTAATTTGGCCAAGATCCCTACTCAAATGGTTACAGAAAATGGCTCCCACATAACTCATCAAGTCTTATTCTTTACCATCAATTATCAAAGGGGAAGACAATGACGTAAGTCATCTGTACATTGTTGGGATGAGCACATACAATTCTAGAGTCAGTTGATCCATATCAAAGCTGAATGTAAACACTTTGTCCAACCTCCTTATCTCACAGGCCAAGGGCAATATGTGCCATTGTCTCCTGAGTTCAAATAAGGGAAACAGTAGGGACAGTTCATGATACAGATGACATTTGCGATACTATGGAAAAGCTAGAATGGATTTTGATAAAGGGAAAGTGGAGGAGGGAATTCTGGGCATGGAGAGAAGAGCCAGACTATAGACATGCTACATAGAATGCACCTAATTTCCCCTGATCTCAGAAGCTAAGCCAAGCTGAGACTTGATAAGAGAGAGGGCCAGCGAAATGACAGAAGCAGAAAAAATGTGAGCAGGAAACTGTGAATGGACTAAGTCTCAATACAGTTTCCTCCTTTCAGAGCATCACAATCTCCTTAAGATTCTTCTCTACCTGCAGCATGCTTAGAAAAGAACACCACTTTCACACCTCCACCAATGTCATCACCATCTCTACCACCCCCACAACAGACTCCAGAGCCCTTGCCAACCACTCTTCTCTTTTCTCCATCCAAGGACAGACTTTATGTTGAAAACAGCCTGTACTCTTGCATGTTTTCACAGACAGACAGACAGACAGACAGACACACACACACACACACACACACACACACACACACAGTGCATTTATTAATGATTTCACATTCTCTAATGCTCTGAGGCATTGGTTTCCAGCATTTAGGAAAGATCCCTATGGATTTCTGTTTTCAGGAATGTACCATCCCTGCTCTGTGATAAGGGGAAGGCCTGCTAGCTGACAGAATAAGAAAGAAGGAGAAATTGTGGGGGGAAAACTTCTTAGTACATCAAAATATCACCCAACCCAAATGCAACAGATGATGTGATGGTCACTGTAGGTTTATAGGATGTAGTAATGATCACGGAGCACAGCACAAGGAGACACAGAGGGGGCAGAAAGAGAAATAAAGAGAGGGGGCGACTGCTGCACTTAGCAGAGGGCTGTTAGGATGGAACACAAGACAAACACAAGAGATGCCAGAACAATAAAATCAATGATTAAATGAACATGAGGAGGGAGGAAAAACATTAAAAACTAATAGGAGACTAGAATAATGATTCCCTTTCTGATAAAGAAAAAACTCAAGAAGTGAAAGAGCCTATGTATTGGGGGGAAATGAGATGTGTTTCTTCCTTACCCACTTCAAGATGACAATATGACCAAAATCACAGCCCAGGAGAAAGGCATGCTGGGTCTTTCAAATCCTTAATGAAACACAGTCTACGTGAGTTATCAATATGTCACATTATATTAAACTAGCACTCTAGGGAGACATCTGTAGCTGCAGGAAAGGGTTGCTTGTTTGTGATGACAGGAAGAACATGGAAGCTGGAAGAAAACTGAGGAAGTGTCAAGCAGAGATTCAAGACATGAGAGGTTCATTTAGTAAGGAGCGTGGCCAACATCTGTCACCCTATGTGTCAAGAACCCAAGTCTGCCAAGAAAACCTGGAGGCGTGACAGTGACTAGAGTGACTCCCAGCACTGACACCAGCAAGGTATTAGGGTGTGATGACACACTGTCGGAGATTTAATCCTGGAAATATGGTATGTGGCTCCTCCTTGGGGATAAATAGTACCAATGGAAAGAGAAAAGTGAGGTTAAAATCACATTCACCAAGAATGACACATGAGAGAGATAAAAGAACACATCCAACTCATCCATAAATTCTTTAGGTGTTGGTGAGATTTCATGGTGTCTGGATCTCAGCCGACTCTGCTAACATTCTAACTGTTCTCCTCTCCCCTCTTCGAATCCCTTTAGGTACCAATTTCCTTGATTTTCAAATTGTGAACAGCGCCTACCCTAAATGTTACAAGAACAATAAAACAGATTGAGAAATGACCCAGACTACTGTCTGTCACAGAATGGATGTATAACTAGTATTTTACTGAGAACTGTGTTTCACTGAAAAATACAACCCATATAAAACTACCATAAGACAATAAGAAAGGGCCTAATGTTGATATTGGAGAGGGAATAATTAACACTCATGTGTGGCTTCTTACACAGCAGGGGAAAGAAAAGCAACCTAACTCAGAGCCTTGCTGAGGCAGAAATGAGGAGGAAAATATGGGTAGAGTGACAACTCGAAGGTATGCTTAAAAGTGAAGGCAGTGGTTAGGGCTCCTGCTCAGTCATTTAAAAAGCAAGAAAATGTCATTTATAACAATATGGATGGACCTGAAGGATTTTCTGTTAACCAAAAAGTCTAAGACACAGAGAAGTAAAGGCCATTAACTAATTGTCTGAGTATGGCATGCCCTCCACAGACTCAGACATTGTGCATCTGCTATCCATCATGGGACACTATTTGTGGAGGCCCTGGGGACTTTAATGGGTATGGTCTAGCTATAAGAAGTGGGTCACAGAGGTGTGTCTTCAGGGATATAAGATCCCTCACCCCTTCCTGTAATAATCTCTGATTCCTGTTCACTTCGAAGTCAACAGCCCTTTCCACCACATGCTCCCACCACCATGATGCTCTGCCCAAGCACCTAGGACAAGTGAGGACAGAATGAGACCTTTGAGACCATGAGCCACAATAAGTGTTTTCTTCCCTGAGTTTTTGTCAAGGGTTTTGTCACTGCAATGCAAAAAGTGACTAAAAAGAACTATATGACCTCACCCATCATGGATCTAAAACGAGTTTACTTAATAGAAGTAGATGACAGAAAAGCAGTTTCCATAGACTAGGGACAAGAGAGCAGGGAAGAGGAGGAGAGGGGAAGGGAGAGGAGAGGAGGGGAGGGAAGAGAAGGGGAGGGGAGGGGAGACAAGAAGCCTCATCAGCAGGTGCAGAGGTAGAAACAGATAGGAAGCTCTCACGTTCTAAATGCACAATAGGGTCACTACAGTTAATACTGTTTTCTTCAAAATGAATAGAAGAGATGGGTTTCTTTTGCCATAGATCATCTTAAATGCTCTATCAAAACATTAAATATACTATAAGAATTGTTTAGAAAATGCATTTAGAAAAGGTAAAAACACATGCTTCGTTTTTGGCTCATTAGGCTCTTTGTGGTGTGCTGTTCCAGAGTCATTAAATATTCTGTGGTAATGAATCCTTTAATAGTCTTCTACAGCAGGATGAACTAATCAGAATGCATGCATTTATTTAAATCCAGGAAAAACAATACAGAATATTATACTTTTATTGAAATACAAATTCAAAAACGCTAGAGTGTAATGTAAAGATATAAGTACCTCCTTAAAAATATATTAAAAAAGAATTCGTGGCAGGTCTGGTAACAACTTAATTTTTTAATATTACTTTAAATATCTGCACTGGAATATGATATTTAGTGTTTATTTGTGAATTTTCTAAAGTTCTAACTGTTACAGGTTTATTCCATTGTAGTCAGAAAAGATACTTGGTATGATGTTCATCTTAAAATTGTTAGTCTTATGACTTACCTTGTAGACTGTGTGTTATTTGTGTGAGGTGATGGATATGCTTATTGCCCTGATTTGATTATCACTTAATGTACACATATACCAAAACAATATCACATAAGTAATACTATCAGTGAATGTCAGCTTAAAATAACTTTTAAAGAGATTCAGCCAGACTAGTGGTCTTCCACATCAGCCCTAGCGGAGATTTTAGCCCCCAGGATTGGACAGAGTGGATAGCCTTTCACAGGTATAGTCAAAGGTGTGGGAAATCCTGAAGTGCTGATAGCAATCTAACACAATCAGAACTTGTCCACTGCCCTCCATCCTAATGTCCCTCTGCTATTGGAATAGGTGAAAACCCTTGTCATCAGAGAGTCTGGAATCTAATTCTGTTTGACACCAAAGCAAAGCAGTTTCCCATTCTAATGTGCACCCTGCTAGGTTCTGTTCTAACATCCACTGTATCTCTGTTTTATACTTTCTTTTTGCTCTTTCAAAATAGTTCCTGCTCTTCTTTCAAGTTTAAACTTATTTATTTTATGTAGCCCATGCCTCTGGCTGATTCAACATGTGTTCCAAAGCAGAATTCCAAACCTATGAACTTGTGTTTTGAGTTATATATTGAGGGAGATCAGCTCCCTCTTTTTCTCTCATTGTAGTCCTGAGGAGGGAAGTGAGAAGTATGTAGATAGAAGTATAGAGGAGAGAGACAGAAACACAGGATGACTCAGGGAAGCCTGGATCCTAATCCACTGGTCCCTTCTGTCTTTACTAAAGGACCTTTAAAGGAATGCCAAGAGGTGGAGCAAAAGACCTCCCCACTCCCAGCACAGCTAAGTGCAGACCATCCCAGACACCTGGTGACCATGCATGTGGTCAAGCCATCCTCTAATGCAGCCTTGCTGTGTAAAGCAAGCTCAGATCTCACTAGGAAGCTTTTGTGGGCTCCCACAATATGTTACCATAAATTGTTTTTCATTTATAGTTTAGGGCATTTTAATTGTATTTATATATAAATTACTTATTGTGTGAACTTTATTTTAGCTTAGTGTACAAGTTTCTATAGTTTGGAGGTAGAATATTCTTCAAAGACCACATATTAAAGGTTTGGTCTCCAAGGTGTATAGAGGGCACAAGGTTCTTGCACTCACAGATAAGTACCAGGGAAACTGAGAATGTTAAATATGCAGGATGTCTTTGCAAGAGAAGAGAGGTTTGCTGTGGGATGGTCTGTATGTCAAATTACTCTGATTGGTCAATAAATAAAACACTGATTGGCCAGTGGCTAGGCAGGAAGTATAGGCAGGACTAACAGAGAGGAGAAAAGAAAGAACAGGAAGGCATAGGGAGTCACTGCCAGCCACCACCATGACAAACAGCATGTGAAGATGCCGGTAAGCCACAAGCCACGTGGCAAGGTATAGATTTATAAAAATGGATTAATTTAAGATATAAGAATAGTTAGCAAGAAGCCTGCCACGGCCATACAGTTTGTAAGCAATGTAAGTGTCTGTGTTTACTTGGTTGGGTCTGAGCAGCTGTGGGACTGGTGGGTGACAGATTTGTCCTGACTGTGGGCCAGGCAGGAAAACTCTAGCTACAGAGGTTGAATCTGTTTCCATCCAGAAGTCTGGAAATGGATGTGGTTAGTAGCCCTGGATGTTTGCACTATCTGTATGACTGAGACCACACCAGATCCTCCCACAGTCCCTTAAGATGTCACATGTAGTCCATCTACAGGACCCAACTTTATGGAAGAGGTCACACGTACTTTATAAAGCATTTCTATGTAGTCATGACTTATGCTTTATTGTGCACATAGGATTGAGTTCTCTGTCACCAGGAAATATTTTCCCTAAATTGTGCTGTACTTAAATATGCCTAAAATAAACTGCCTGGTATAAGATTATATAAGTTTGAACCAACACCAGCTACTCAGTCAGGTTGAACTGGACTTCCTTACTGCCTCACATGGATCATTACTTTGATGGTTGTGGTGTTTGCACCCTCACCAGAGTGGAGCTATAGGAACCTAGTGAGAAGTGCTTAAGTCACTGAGTGCTTGCTCTCAAAAGGGACTGTGAACCTGCAACACTTCTGGCCATGAAGTAAACAATGCTGCAGAGAACACATGTTCCACAATGCTACTTGCCTCACCACAGGTCCCAGATCATCATAGTCAACCCCATTACCTAATTATACACTGAAACTAATAAAATGGCAACCAAATTAACCTTTTCACTTTGTGAGTACTTTGGGTACTTTATTGTAGTAACAGAAAGTTCACTAACACAAGAGTATTGCAAAATATTTGTTATAAAAAGGATTATTAAGGGGATCCAAGAAACCCCTGGAACTCCCCATCATTCTTAGTTACCTCCTAGAATTTGAGAATGGTACACTATTGCTGAAGACATCACCTACTTTGGTAACAGGACTTGGAGAAACCAAGTTGATAAAAACCTGGAAGCCTCCTCCCTGATGTCAAACTCTAATAGTGTCCAAAGGTGCTAAGTAAACCCTGGGGGAAGAAAGTTATCAATAGGCCTTCATAGCTGTAACTCCCATGAATGGCAACAATGACAGACCAGGAGAGATATGCTCAGTGGTATAATTATGACAGTTTTCTGAATAAAGTTAAGACATACTCCACAGGAGGGAACTCATGTCTGGTACTGTAAACCTAGCCAAGAACTCATGCTGGAGAGGTCATAGACCCTACAAGAAAATCCACCACAATTTTACTAAACTGATATAGTAGCCAACTGCCTTCTACATACATATCCTTATGCCACAGATTACTGCAGTTTGAAGCCCTCATCAAAGAAGCTGCTTAGTGCAGCAGACAAAGGATGCTATAGAGAACTATGAATGGTCAAAGTGCAGAGAACAACTGTCTCTAGGGTGTCCAGATCCAAATCAGACAAGTCTAACAACACTCCTACACTCAAGGCTCAAGGAACATTGTGGAAGGAAGGGAAAGATTGCAACAGCTAGCAGACATGAAGGGTGGCTGTGAAATAGTATCTTCTGGACATGACACGGATGCTGCATCCATGAACTCCCAACAATATGGTTGCCCTACTTAAGACCATCACAAGAACACACTAGCCAACATTCCAGCATGGATAGGGGAAAAGCACACACTGAAGAGCCACAGGCAGCCAGTGACTTCTGAAGGAGGCAGAGTCTATTGTGGTTAGGGATGAGCCCCCAACAGATTGCCCATACCCAAATGGTCAGCCTTGCACCTGAAGGCTGCACTAAATTGAGTACACTAATATAGGCAGCGTTAAACTGAATTCAGTCAAATATATACATATTGACTTGTAGTTCAATCATCAAAATTCATGTTTTAAAAAAAATCAGACATGCTGGTGAATACTTTCAATTCCAGTGGTAGGGAGTAGGAGTCAAAGTGAGCCGTGGGCCTTGGGGCTTTCTGATTAGGCATCCTAGCCCATCTGGCAAGTTGCAGGCCAATGAGAGATTCTCTTTTAAAAAAAGAATCATACCCAAGGTGTCTTCTGGCCTTCAACACACACACACACACACACACACACACACACATTCCCATGTGTATGCATACATACATGAACACATATACAAATAAATAAATAGTACTCTTGTCAATCTCAAGACTAAGCATAAACTCACATATATGCAGATAAAGACATAAATGATAATAGAATATAAATAAAATCAAAAGATTTCTATATGGTTTGCAATGACACTTTCTCTTACTGATATTTTCCAGCCCTACACAAATGGCTGTTTTGCTTTTAAACAAGTAGCAGACAATAATTTTAAATCCCCGCAAAAACTATGTGATTGGGTTTGAAAGCTACTAGCTTGAATGTTCTGGTATTTCTCTCTCTTCTGAATTTCTACATCTCCCCATTTTCCACTTCACCTTTTGCTGAGGACTAACGCCAGAGGAAAAAAAATCAAACCATTTTTTTTTCAGCATTCTATTCTTACAGGTAAAATTGATTATACTTTTAAGCATTAATGATAATGTGGGTATTGTTCTCTCTTGTCCCCCTCCCCACAGACAGCTATCCAAGGATTGAACAGCCAAAGGACATTGCCACGAATATTGGGAGATGGCTAGATCCACGCTCATAGCTGCCATCTAGGCAGGATGCAGGCAGAAGCATTGATCTTGCTGTTTTTTCAATGTCCAGTCAAGATTATCCTTCCGTTACTTCTTCTCTGATCCTCATTCCAATGATATTTGCCCCAGTGAGCTTCTGCATCCTCTTTCTGTTGATGACTCATCTTCATTTATTTCACCATCAAAAGAGATAAGTGAAACTATTTTTCAAGAAACAGAGAAACTTTTGATAGAGCTGGAAAGGCATGTCATATGCAAACATTGAAAATAATGTGTGCTTGGTGACTGTCTCTATTTCTCAAGGAAAACAACCTAGAAGCTGTGTGGGATTCTTCAGCATGCCATCAATTCCATTTTCTACATTCTACTTTTGAAAAACATGACCACTCAGAAGCACAAATGTAATGCATATCTTAAGGGATAGGTGCGTCAATGTCTCACTCTTTAGGCAAAGTATAAGTAGAATCTTCACTTTTTGTTCTGTATGAAAGAAAGTGGGGGGACTACCCTAACACAGAAATGCTTTCAGCAGCTACTTGTCTCTTTTCTTTTTTTTTCTAATTGTGTTTTGTTTTCTTTCTTTCTTGACATGTAGCCCACACTGCCCTCAAACTTATTATTTTTCTGCTGCCTCCTCCTCTTCTCCTCCCCAAAGCACTTGCCTCTATTTTTTTCTGTTCTTCTAACCATGCACACTAAGGAGTCCTAAGATGTTAACTCTCTTAATCCCATTATTTGGGCATCTGATGGCAGCTATTGTCTTCCTTTTAAGAGAGGAAGCCTGGGTCTGTCTCTCCTCTCAGGTAAGCTGCCTCTGAGAGTTAGCAAAGAACTTAATCCATTATGAGTGGGCAGAGAAGGAAAAAAAACTTTTAAATACTAATACTAAATATCAATAGTTTATAAAATCTAATACATGATTATAAAACCCATTTGCCAAAGTCATTGTATATTCATGCCCTATGGTACTTTGTCCAGAGAAGCCTTGAAGCAAATGTCACAATTATCAGAAAACTTAGAGAGAGAGAAAAAAATGTGTCCTTCCTTGTTTTAGTTTGGGTTTTATTCTGTGAATAGATGCCATGACTATGGCAATGCTTATAAATGAAAACATTGAATCAGGACTGGCTTACAGTTCAGAGGTTTAGTCCATTATTATCATGGCAGGACATGGTGGCGTGTAGTGGATATCTGTTCTGTCTATGGCCTTGAAGCACCCCTCCTAGAGATATAGCAGGTAACTGTCCTACCTACCTATGACCTTGAAGTACCCGTCCCTGGGGCTTGCCCTCAGGGCTACCCTTAAGACCTGAGATGCACTTACACAGCTCTCTTCTCTCCCTGTAGGCTTGGATGCTGAGATGACTCAGGGAGAAGAACAGAGTGGGACTGTAACTCAGACTTCCAGGACCCTACGATAAATCTCCCATGCTGTAGTGGGTCTTCCTCTCTAATAAATTCCTTACCCTGTAAGCAGTCTCCATTGATTTCTTGTAATAGTGGCGCACAGGCAGACATGGTGCTGGAGAGGAGCTGAGAGTGCTACATCTCGATCTGAAGAAAGAGATGACACTGGGCCTGGTTTGAGCTTCTGAAACCTCTATAACCAACCCCAGTGATACATTTGCTCCAACAAGTCCACACCTACTCCAACAAGGCAACACCTCCAATAGCACCACTCTCTATGAGCCTATAAAAATTGATTTTCATGAAAAGCACCATATTCCTCTACGTCCCACAGTAGAGGTCAGTGACAGGAGACTCAGACGATACCTTCAAGGATTCTGAGAAACAGATCTGGGTATGGAGCAGTGGCACTACTTCACTAAGAGGTGCTGTAGAGAATGGATGCATTAACAAAGAGTCAAGAGCAATATCATCCTCAGCCACGGCTACTTGATGGGGCCTTGGCCAGGTAATCTGTTCTTACTGTTGTTTCTCTAGTGGGGAACTGTGCAAGACAGCAAAATAGGCAAATAAACCATCCTCTCTGAGGCTGATGGACCCCATGCACTCTGATTAAAAGCACATCAATCCCTTGGACTGTCCCACAACCAGCAGGTAATTCTGGGCTGCTCTTTCATAGGGTACATTTATTTCATTCGTCCTGTGGGATTCTATTACTCATTGAAAGATGATCCACAAACTGTTGGTGTGCTTTGCAAACAACAAACTTGCATCATTTACAACAAAGGAAGAACTATAACTGTGACAGGAATGCAGTAAATATCTCAAGACTCAGACTCTGATAAATAACAACTCTCGGCCTTTACCCTCCACAATCCCACAGAGATGCACGTCTCACCAGATTAGAAAACTGTTTATTGGCTCCCTAAACCACCTGCCTGGCTGCCTGCAAGTGCAGAGAACTGGGTTTTTCTGGAGCTTTGCTGTATTTGACAACACTGGAGCTAACAGTGTGGCCATCTATTCCTTTTGCATGAGTCTCCTCTCGTCTGAGCTGCTCTGTAATTTTTGCCTCATCACAGTGATGAAAATGCCCCCCAGCACTATTTTGAACAAGTTTCCAGGCAACAGTTAGGTAAAACCCAGGGCCTCACAGATGCTAGGCATGTGCTCTACCCCTGACCTATATCCCCAACATAATACTTGGATTTTAGCCAACCGTCTTTTGTCTCCAGTGGCTCTCCACTTGAGCTGGTACTGTGCAGGGAAGCCACAGGGAGCTCCCAAGTGTTTGTACCAAGGAAAGAAGGCTATGTGCTTCTGTGATCAGAAAATGATTAAAAAACAGCAAGATCTGAAGACACTGGAGGCTTTCTTTCCCTTCAATGCTGGTGTGAACTTCCATCATACCAGCTGCAACTCAGGGAACTACTACTATCAAGCAAAGAGACTTTATAAAGCAACTAGATCAAACAGATCTCAACACTACCTTCCAAACAGCAATGTTCTCTAGGTGACCTGTTGACAATTGCGTAGATCCCCAAGAGTAGCCTGACTCACTACAAAGACTGTTCTGTGCTGTGACTTGAAAAGCAATGTGTTCCTTTTAAATGTCTGTGGCCGCACAAGGCATGAGGCTCCTCTATCCTGCCCCAGCTGTTTCTCTGGCATCTTCATCCCATGCCTGGTTTTCCTGGAGCATCCTGCCATAAGTCCATGGCCTCTGGCTTTTGAGAAGACTCTGTCTGCCTTTTAATTGTTCCTACTAAACTTTTTTTTCCCAGTGGGGACTCCCATGGAGATTCAATTTCAACTCACATTACTCTTGTTCCTCCTTCCTAGACATTTGGGAATTTACTTTGTCAACACTTGTCCGGCTTCATATTTTGTGTTCACCTCTCCAGATTCCCCTCCAAATTCAGGTCATTAAGTACATATAAAATCACACAGAGTGGCCACAGAGGAAATGAACAGAAATAGCAGAGAAGAGTGTACATGCCCTTGGGTAGAAGATCTTCAGCTCAGGGTCAAGTTGTAAAATCAATCAACCTCTAGCCAAGACTTCAATACCAAATACTAGTCTTTTTGAAGAGTCAACCAATAATCATACCAAAAGAATGGGATAAGGGAAGAGAATGTTTTGAATCCCATTTTTTCTTTGCTACTTAGCCCATTTAAAGAAAGGGTAAATGTCCCTCTATCTCATTTTAAAAACTAACCCCAACAAATTCAAGTTTTGGACTAATATGGGATATATGTTTCCATCACATAATTGACTGTACAGTCTCTATCTTCTAAGGGTTAGGACTATTTTTACCAAATGGATCAGATTCACTTGAAGGCTTGGGACCACCAACTGTTCATTTTAAACCCTGGCACAGCAACACTTGGACTCTGGCTTCTTCCCTCTCTTCTGTAGGAAGATGTTCCAGTAAGAAGGGCTTCTGCCTGACTGTCCAGCCAACCACAGGAAATGGAACAAGGTTATAAGCCCCAAGTCAACGAGCTATTTACTATTTCAAATATATCTACCAGTGACATGTAGATGTTGCCCTTCACATTCTGCCATCTGGGATCTAGGTGAGAAGCAGGGCCTTCTCCATTCACAGTGGTAGAAAGCCTTGTTAGAGGGCTCCACCCCAGACACTGGGCACCTCAGCTTAGGGAGCTTTAGAGTTAGACATGATACATCCCAGTGAGACAGATGACATCCATGTTCGTCCTTCTATCTGGCCAGTGAGGGGGGTAGGTTTAAGTACAACTGTGTAAATATTACTTCTTCGGGACAAAGAAGACATGTTCTAGCATAGTGTGACTTAGAATACACAGTGAAAGCTTACAAGTTCGCCACAGAGAGGAAACAAAAGCCATTTCCCATAATTCATTATGCTTGTGGCCAACATTTTAGTGAGCATGGGAGACGAAATTGAATACTGATAGATTCCTTTCTAACTATCAGTTGAAGGCACAACTGAAGACTAAGGGTTTTGATATAAACAAACACCATCTCATCAGCTTGGCTTTCTGTGAACCTAGAATGAAAAAGAGCAAAGACCCTTACCAAGGTGGGGCTCTCTTTAGGTATGACCATAGACAGTGCAAATTATGTTTAGAGTGGTCAAAACAAGGCAAGGAGAATTTATGACACACCTAAATGCAAAGTGGGCTTTAGGAAAGGCAGAATCAGACATGTCATGATGCCAACTCTCTCCTCCAATGCATAGCCAACATTCTTCAAAAGGATTTCCATGCATCCTATCTTGATCTCTCCCATTTTCACTCCAATTTTACCTTCACCTCCATCATTTCACTCATGTATCTTGGCAAGTCCAACAATGAACTTCATGTTGTGGAATATTAGTTTGAGATGTATTATATTTGTTCATGCTGTGGAATATTTGTCTAATAATGTCAATTTTGCATTCTTTTATGTTGCATTTGTTTAATTCTGTAAAGTTGTGTTACTTTGCCTGCGTAAAACACATGGTGGTCTAATAAAGAGCTGAATGATCAGCAGCTAGGCAGGTCTGGCAGGCAGAGAAAATAAATAGGAGAAATCTAGGCTCAAGAGAAAAAGAGCTAAGAACAAAACAAGGAGAAGGGGAGGAGGACACCAGGGGCCAGGCACCCAGCCACATAACCAGCCACAGGGTAGAAGGAGAAGACATATAGAATAAAGAAAGGTAAAAAACACAGAGGCAAAATGTAAAAGAGAAATGGGTTAATTTAAGTTAGGAAAGCTGGCTAGAAACAAGCCAAGCTAAAGCCAAGCATTCATAAGTAAGAATAAGTCTCCATGTATTTATTTGGGACCTGGGTGGTACCCCCCAAAAGGTTAAAAAAAAAAAAACCACCACTACACCTTCATGTAAACTTATCCCAATGATTGCTCACTGTTATTACCACTCAGCAGCACTGGTCATTGCTACCCAGGCCCTCCGACCCATGGTATTCTCTATGGACATGTGATTACCTCCCTACAACATCTTCTTCCTTGGAGTTTCCCAAGACTAGGCTTTCTATCTTTTTATTTTTCTCTCTACTGTCTTAATAGATAGTTTATCCTCGAATGTGGTTTCAGCAAACATCATTTACATACAAAAATAACTCAAGCTTTACCAAATATTTGTAGCTTATATTTCTCCCCTGAGCTCTAGACTACCAAAGCCCTTCACTCAGATGTCAAGTCCCAGATCCCACACGCCGAGAGTGAGCATGTGATCTGCCCCAAACCTGGTTCTTGAAGCACTGCCATCTCAATGATGTTTCCCATCATTGTCTTTCATGTGACAGCAGTCATGAGCTCACATGCTCACCTGCCTCTTCCTTGCCCTAATAACTAATCCACAGTTCAGCCAACTCCTTTCCTATGTATCTTCAGTGCCTGCCAATAGACCACTCCATCTCTCATTCAATTCTCTTCATCTCTGGCTACCTTTGCTCTGCTCTTCCCATCCAAGTGACATTTGGAAAGTAAACTTTCTCAAACAAAAATCCAATCATTTCACTCTCGATGAAAAAGTACCCAATGTGATTTTTACATTACCAATTTTACATTGCTTGCAAGATGGAAATCCTTAGGAAATTTGCATGACCTTATCTGTACTTGCTTTTCCTCCATCATGTTTTCCTCTGCTTTCCAGCTATGGTAGTCATACCACAGGGTTACAATGAACCATGATCCGTGCTTCCTTCTACTACAGGACCTTTGCATAAACTGTTCTTCTGCTGGAACTATTTTGTTTATGGTCTTATGGTATTCCCAGGAATTCCTCTTCCTCCTTTAATTCCAAATTCAATGATCTTTTATTCAGAAAATATTTCTTTTTTTCATTTTCTCTGTTTTGGTTTTGTTTTTAATTTGGAATGAGAATATAGAACCTATATCTGTTGTTTTCTTGGGGTGAGGAGTGGTGCTCTAGGCAGATGGGGGAGATAGTTCCTTAGAGTACTTGGGAGTTGGCCTAGATACAAAAAAGGCCAAGTGGTGCTTCCAATCTGGGTCCCCCAGGCTGGGGAGAGAGGCCAACTGACCATGACCTGCCCCAAAGGTACTAAGCAGCAAATTGCACAGGTGAGGAGTGGGTAGAAGAGGATGCAGTATCCAGTGCAAGGCTCTGGTGGTCCCATGTAACCCATTCTCCATGCAGCCCAGCTGTTCCTCCAGGCAGCTGATAAGCTCAGGATGTTCCTGGACCAGCGCCCACAACCCTCACAGCTTCTGCATCACCTTTTCCAGCTTCCCAGATTCCCAGGCCCCAGTGAAGTTGTCACAGGGAATGGTAGTGATGGCAGTAGCTGTGGAGGTTCCTGGGCAGCTGGAGCTGACAGGCTGGCTGTAGGACAGCCTGATACACCCACTGTTTTCAGATCCTGTTGTTTACTGGGCATCAGTTTCCCATGATGAGACAAGAATGGCATTAGCATCCAGCCTGCTCATCCAATCCTCTGCCTCAAGAGCCAGCTCAGGCCTGGCTGTATCAGTCCATGCTGTATCCTCCACTCTGGGTACATAGTAGGTCCTTGTACATAGTGGGTATTCAGTAGCTATTTGCGAATTGAGTGGATAAACAAATCCAATTGTAGCTGGCATTTTCTTTGGACAGCAACCAGCTCCCAGATAAAGACATGGAGACTTATTTTTAGTTATGAATGCTTGGCCTTAGCTTAGGCTTGTGCCACTAGCTCTTTTAACTTAATTTCACCTGTTTCTGTGCATCCATGTTTTACCTGGGGCTTTTTACCTTTCTTTCATTCTGTATGTCCTACTTTCTTGCTTTTTCTGTATCTGGCTGGCTGGTCCCTGGTGCCTCCCTGGTGTCACTTTTCTTTCTTCTTTGAGCCCAAATTCTTCTATCTACTTACTCTCCCTACCTGGAAGTCCCACCTATATCTCCTCCCTCACTATTGGTCATTCCACTTTTTATCAGACCAGTCATGTGCTTTAGGCAGTCAAGATAAAATAGCAACACATCTTTACATAATTAAACAAATGCAACACATCTTTACATAGTTAAACAAATATACCTTTGTATAGTTAAACATTCCACAACACCCAACAACTGCTTCTCCTCACATAATCTGATAATTTATCACATGCCCTTTGTGTTAAGTCTCTTCTGCTGTGGAATGATAAATCAGAGAAAAAGGAGAGAGAAAAGAGATGATAGGGGTCTAAATTTAAGTTGCGTCATTAAGAAAGAATTAAAACCATCTAAAAGGGAAGTACAAAAGTAAAAAGGCACCCTGTCACAATCTGATCAGTGAGCAGTGTGACATTTCTGTAGGATAATTGGTTGTCATACTGTTCTTCTGTAATTGTAAAACAGAGCCTTGAAGGAATCAATTATCCATGATAAGGATCATGAAACCTTATGATTAATATGCTGAGACCTTTTCTAAACATCCTTATCAAATAGTCGAGCACTTTGTATAGCTACCTCAACATTGGGACCACTGGGGTGTTTTATTTTAAAATACAGAAATCTAGCTGCACTCCCTGGCATTTAACTCAGTCACCTTAGAATTGGGATCTGAAAATCTGGACCTGGGGAAGGACAGAAATAATATGAGACAGAATATCTTACAGTTCAGAAAAGTAAAAAAAAGTTTACCACCTCTCCTTCTGAAATGGGGGCATGTAGAAAGACAGGCATTAGTCTGAAGGGGAATCAACTTGCCAAGTTGGAATAGTTTGAATATTAAAATAGATACCAGTTTTAGATTATTTCCCATTGAATAAAATATGTGTCTATGTTCCCATACTGTCATACAGAGAGAGAGCAACAATAAGATGATATGGTGACACATTGCTGTACTGGTGCATGTGAAAGTGCACAGAGTCGGACCTAGGGTTAGCCATAAGCTAGATGAAGGAGGTTGTTCAATTTGATGTTGGATGCCATATTATAAATTCTTGGAGTTGCCATACAAAATGATGAATTTCTGCACGGAATTTTCATACATATTTCATTATATTTTGTCCTAATTTGTCCCCCATGCCCAAGGTCCTTCCCCAAGATCCCTGCCCACCTCTGGTTGGTTTCTTTCCTCCTTCTAGATAGTTCCTCAGATGCACACTGAAACTTTTGTCTCATGTGTTCTCTGGTACTCTCTTTATCCTACCCCCTTCTGTAGGATATCTTCCTCCTTCTCATCATTACTTTTCCATTTTGAGCATACACACAAACTACACATGTTTAAGTTCCTATGAGAGAGCACACAGTGCTTATTATCATAGTGATTTCCAGGCCCATACAATTTCTTGTGAATATCATGATTTCATTTTACTTTATAGCTAAATGAAATATTTCATTGTGTACATGTCTCACATTCTTCTGCTGATGGACATTTTGGCCAGTTCCTTTTCCTGGCAATTATTAATAATACAGTAATAAATTTGGATGAGCAGGTATCTCTGTGGTATACTGACTTAAAGCCCTTCAGATGTGTACCCAGGAACAGCACAGCTTGGTGATAGGGAAGTTCTACCTTTGGTGTTTTGAGAAGCATCCATAGTGATTTATACAGCACAGTATATTTTTCATAATATCAACCATCAGGGAGCAAGAGTTCCTCTTACAGATTTTAGGCAGGAATCATCATTTGTTTCTTAATAATAGTCATTCTAGCCAGAATGAAGAATAATGCCAGGTAAGTTTTATTTTGCATTTTGTTGATGGCTAAGGATGCTGAATTCTTGTCAGGTATGTGTTAACCATTGGCATTTTTTCTTTTAAGTGCTATCTAATCAAGTGGCCATTTATTAACTGAATGATTTGGTTTGGGAGTGTGCAATTATTCATAAGTTCTAGACATTCATCCTCTATCTGATATGCAGCTGGCACAGGATATTTCCAGTTCTGTTGACTGTCTCTTCGCTTTTGTGATTGCTTCCTTTTCTGTGAAGATGCTTTTTAATCTCATGTAAGCCCATTTCTCAGTTCTTGGGATCATTCCATTTGCTACTATAGTCCTCTTCATAAAGACTTTTGTTGTGCTATATGTATACACTATGTGAAAATGTATTGCTGTGGTTGGTATAATACAAAGCTGAATGGCCAATAGCTAAGCAGAAGGTAGCTGACTTCTGGGCAGAGAGAGGAAGTAGGAGAGATAATCGAGGTGCAGGGAGATGACTACAAGACCTGGAAGGAGTCAGACATACAGAATGAAAGAAAGGTAAAAAGACATGAGGCAAAACATAGATCAACATAAATGGGTTAATTTAAGTTATAAAAGCTAGTGGGACAAGCCTAAGCTAAGGCTGAGTTTTTATAATTAATAAGAAGTCTCCATGTTGTTATTTGGGAGCTGAAAGCTCAAAGAAAAATCTGACTAGACATGGTGCCCAATGTGGGGCATGTGCACAGAGCCCACTGCTCACAGTGCACAGAGGTGGGGCTCTTTTAAGAGGCCCTGCTGTGTAACAGAGCACTTGAGCAGCTGGCAAGCTAAGTAAAAATGCCTGCAAAAGTGTAGGTACCAACTTCCTAGAGCTAGGGCCATAAAATGAAGCTCTGGGTTAAACACAGCTCCCAGTTAAATGAAGCTCTCAGGCAGGCCCTTGGGCATAAGGCTCAGATCTCACAGGCCTGAGGAAGAGGCAGAGCCAACCACCGAAGTTACAAGGAGAAGGGACTAGCTGCCACTTAGCAATTAAAGGTTTGGATTACAGTCAGATAATGCTACAGGTGCTCAGTAAAACAGGTCCAGACCACTCACCACCACTACCACCACCACCACCAGCACCAAAAAAAAAAAAAACCACCCTAGTAACAGTAACCTAGTTACAGTGTACATAGATGCTTAAGAAAGAAAACAAAATGGTTATAGATAGTCATAGGAAAAAAATGTTAAATAGTTTAAAATAATTAAAGTCTTCAAAGAAAGAGTAAAATAACATAAAAAGAATAAGCCATGTAAAGATGGGAAATGCACAGGGAGTCTGGATTCTGTATGGTGTTTTGTTGACTTCAAATTTTTTGAATGCTGATGAGTGAATGACAGCTGCTGAGAGGCATGGGATTGTAAAAATGATTGCTGAATTAAACCAGCCTAGATATTTTAGGGATGTCTTAACTTTAAAATAAAATGCAGAAAATGTATTGCACTGGGGGAGAGGTTATGCTTTTTATCCCCTACAGGAAATGAAAGGCTCAGGATTTCTTAAAAATTAACGCAGACCAAATTTGACTGGGGGAGATCTACTGAAAATCTTGGCTACAGACATAAAGACATAAACCTAGAAAACTACAAGACAGGTGATGTATATGCTGATCCCTTGACATGGAAACATCTATGAGACTGGATGAGACATGATAAATATTTTTGGTTACAGAGTCCTTATGACTTACTATTACATGCCATCCTTTTGTATTGCATGGATAAAGGTTTGGGTATACAGTCCAAACAAACTTAAAAAGTTGAAAGATGTCTTTTACCTGTTCAGACATAAAATGAAAGAATCATCTTTGTCTGGCTTATGTACAATGCACATTCTATACTTGTGTTAATACAGATATGTATGTTACCTTTGAAAGTTTGTGCATTTTCAGAACAAGGGAACCAGACACCAATAAAAATGGGTGACTCTAGTGATCCAGCCTTTCAGAGTGCCTCTGTTGTAGTTTCCTCAGATTTCTGCATTCAGAACAACTTCAAGGCTGCTAGTTGAAATGGTTCAGCCTCCCAAACTATTCTAGCCAGGACTTCAGATAAGCAGTGCACTTTCTCATCACACAGAGATGGGACAATAAATGTTATAACCCATTTTCTTAGGACTTAACCATTATCTCGATTTTTTCAATACCCCTGGGGATGGTGTCCCTCCCAGATAACAGAAGCAGTCTAGAGAACACATTATTTAGAGGTGGAGTGGGTGGTTTTGGTCATTCAGTGGGTAATAGATGTTTGTCATCACTTAGTGGAGATATAGGAATATAGAATTACTAAAACAACTATTCGTCTCAAATATTTTACACTGGTATGAATTTTTGTATATTGATAAAAATTTAGGTTATTTTTGCTACAACATATATATTTCTACTCTTGTTTAAGGTATTGTACCTGTGCATGTTATTTAAAAGTGTGTGTGTGTGTGTGTGTGTGCACTCGTGCGTGTTCTTCCTATGTTTTCGCTAGTACTGTCAAATCTGCAAATGTTGTACTGAAGCCATCGATGTCCTTTGCCTTGATTTTTGTACAGGGAGAGATACATGGATCTAGCTTCTTCTACCTAATGTCATCTAGTTTGCCCAGAAGGAGTTCTTTAAAAGGCCATCTTTTCACAATATGTGTCTTTGTTGCCTTCTTTAGAGATTCGGTGCATATAATGGCATGGATTTATTCCTGGGTCTCTTCTGTTCTATTCCTGTTCTCTCTGTTTTTGTGCCAGTGTCACTCTGCTTTGGTTACGATGCTCCATAATCTCCATAATGTAATTTGAGATTTGGCATCTGATACTTCCAGCATTGTTATGACTATGAAGGATTGCCTTAGCTATTCAGGAACTTTTCTGCTTTTATAAGAGTTTAGATTTTTTTTTCAAGTATATGAAGACTATCATTGTGACTGTGATTGAGATTCCACTGAATCTGTAGATCACTTTCAGCAAGGTAGCCATTTCCATAACATTAATTCTCCCAATCCAGGAGCATGGAAGGACTTTCCATCTTCTACCGCCTTTCTGCTTTCATCGTTTTGAAGTTTTCCCTGTAGAAGGACTTGCCCTACTTGATTAGGTTTATTTCTCGGTATTTTATTTATTACTAAGCAATAATGAATGGAATTTTTTCTTGATTTGTTTCTTGGCATGTTCATTATTTGTGCGTAGAAAAGCTACTGATTTTTGTGTTTTGATTTTGTATCCTGATGTGATGAATATGTTTCTCATTTGTAAGAATTTTCCATTGAAGTCTTCAAAGTTTTAAGTATAGGATCACTGCAATTTGGAAAAAGTTGACTTCTTTCCTTATTTCCTTTTATTTCTTTCCCATCTTAATGTTCTAGTTAAGACTTCAAGCACTACATTAAATGAGAGTGGAAAGAGAATGCATCCTTAATTCATGTCAGAGTTTGGAGAAAATTCTCTCAGTTTTTCCTTTTTAAATATAATGTTGGATATAGGTTAATTTCATCTAGCTTTTATTAAGTTGAAGTATATGCCTTCTATTCTTGCTTTCTTTAGAGATTATTTCATGAAGCGATATTATCAAATATCGCTTAAGGCTATTTTGCATCAATTGATATAATCATATGATTCCTATCTTTAATCTATTTGTATGCTGAATTACACTTAAAGATTTGTATATGTTGCGCAAACTTTGCACCCTGAAAGGAAACAACTTGGCCACAGCATATACTATTAATATGTTCTTAAACTTGATTTGCAATTATTTATTGAGAATTGTTACATCTATTATCATCAGGAGAATGGATAGTTTTGTTGTGTCCTTATTAGGTTTTGGTATCAAGGTAATAGCTTCATAGAATGAGTTTGGTAACAGTCAAACATGAGGATTACATATGTAACCCTAGCCCATGGGAGATGGGAGGAAGGGAAGTCAGGATTCAAAATTGTCCCTAGCCTACATATTCTAAATACTTATCCTTATGTACACAGAAAAGTATAGCTCTCATCCCTCATCAAAGCAGCTTCTTTTTGCAGCAGACACCATTACAGAAAGCCTCAACATGTCAAAATGTAGAGAACACTGACCACAAGGTGCTTGTCTTCATCTGATACATTGGCAACAAAACCCCCTATAGCTAAGGCTCAGGTGAAGTCCTGGAAGAGGGGATGGGAAATTGCAAGATCCAGAGGCCCAGGACATCTACTGTGAGAAAATGTCCTCTGGAAAAAAAGTGACTTCTGAGAAAGGAAACTATCCTCTCCAAAGGATGAGCCTCCCAAATGACTATCCAGTACAAAGTGTTCAACTCTACAATAATTTGCACACAAGCCATAATAAATGGAATCAGCATGTTGTATGCATAAATTTATGCAAACATACAGCAATAATAATAATAGTAGAAGTAATAACAATAAAGAGGGCATTAATTTGTGAGGGAGTGGGTGGGACAGGGCATAGATTGAAGGGAGGGAACATGAGAAGAGTTGGAGAGAAGAATGGGAAGGAGGGAAGTGATGTGATCATATTTTAATTTCAAAAAAGGAAGACATGAAGTGGAAGGGGACAGGAAAGAGGAGGTGCATCTGATAGGAATTAGGGTGGGTATGATCAAAATATACTGTGTGCAAATTTTAAAAAATAATAATATATGAAGAACATTGTCCTCATCTCTGCAGCAAGTTAGAAGCTAGCTTGGGCTATGTAAGACCATGTCTCAAATAAACATTAAAAACAAACAAACAGGCAACAATATATAAAATCATTTGGTGGTGTTCCTTTCCTTCCCATTCTCCAGAAGAGTTGGGGAACACCAGTGGCAGGTCCTCTCTGAAAGTCTGGCAGCACTCAGAGCTGAAGCCCCCATTCACAGACTCTCCTTTGTTAGGAGGTATCTTATCACTCTTCCCAGGTGGCTGCTTGTGATAGGACCTGATTTTGCTGGCATTATCTTCTTACTCAATTTTGAGTCATATGTGTCTAAGAAGTCACCAATTTCTTCCAGAATTTTCCGCGTTCAAAAAGTACTCTCTTGCTGGCCCTGAGGTCATAAGAGCCAGAATGCTTTCCCTTCTCCCCAACAGCTGTAGAACGCTTGGGAGAGCAGGCTCTGCACCTCACCTGGGAAGTACAATAAAGCCAGCCCTGTCGGCAGAGGTGTAGGCAAGCCAGCCCGTCGGTTGTGAGCAAGGGAGACCTTTCCCCTCTACTCATCTGTTTTGTGGCAGCATGGGTGGGGGAGAGATGTAGCCCCTCTCTGCCCCCATTGATGCCTGAGGCAGATGGGAGAGCTGTCCCTGCCCCCACCAGCTGCAACACTCGGGAGAGCAGGTCCTGCACCTCACCTGGGCAGTACAGTAGAGCCAACCCTGTTGGCGGAGGAGGTGTGGGTAAGCCAGCCCCAAAGTTGTAAGCATGGGAGAGCTGTCCCTACTACTCATCTGTCTTGAGGCAGCATGGGTGGGAGAGACGTGCACCCCCCCATCAATGCCTGAGGGAGGTGGGAGAGCTGGCCCTGGGTTCACTGATAACAATAGAGTTGGCTTTCCTTTTCATTTATGATCTAATTTCTTCAACTTTAGAGTATGTCTGAATCATGCAAATAGTCTTTAAGGTCTTCTCCATAAATGACAATATTTTTAGGAGAAAAAAACAGTAAGGATCCAGTGGAGAAAGCAGACAAAACCTTTCTGGGTAATCACAATTAACAGCATCAATGAGGCCTAAGAGTACTATTAAACATCTTCAAGTGACACTTTGTGGAAGACACATATCCCTTTTGTAAGATTTACCCAAGCATTACATAGCCTGAATCCAACTAAGATGAAATATTCAATTTGGCCTATATTTTTCAAAAGTATAAACACAACAAAAGGATTTTAAAAAGACTAAGAAAATATTCTAGATTAAAGAAGACTAAAAAGACAGAAAAATTAAATACAACAGAGTTTTAGACTGGGTCTTGGGCTAGAGGAGATAGAGAGGATGCTGTAGGGCGTTAGAGAAACAACAGATCAGGATGAAATAGAATTAAACCCTAGATAGTGACAGTGCATTAATTTTAAATTGTTACAACTTGAGAGCTATATTGTAATAACCTTGATGAGGATCTTTATCTTACAGAGAGGAGATAAATATGGAAGAAATACTTAAAACTATTAAATCTTAATAAAATGTAGAGTTCCATATATTGTTACGGTATTTTTGCAGATTTAAAAATTATTTCAAAATATAAAGACATTTTGTTCACATCCCTCAGTAAACTGTGTATGTGCCCATGTGTGAAGGTGAATGCTCCTGTGCACAGCCCTGTGGAGGTGAGAGGTCAATGTCTGGTATCTTTTTCATCACTTTATGCCTTTATTTTTGAGACAGGGTCTAACCACTGGTTGATCTGACACTCAAGAACTGTCTATACGGACTGGCCAATAAACCCCCCAAATTCTCTTGTCTCCACCTCCCAGCATTGGGATTATAAACACATGCCACCATGCTCTGCTTTTTACTGGGTGTGGGGGTCTTAACTCAGGACCTCCTGATTTTCTAGCAAGCATTTCACCTGCTGAGCTATACTTCTAGTACGCTTAGTGGTTCTTATGACTGGCATTTGGAGGTCACAAAACAAGTGCAAATGTTACCTTGAGAAACCTAATATGATTTTTTTTCTCATCTTCTCTCCTATTATCTTTATAATAGGCTTTGATATAATTATAATAGTCACTATGTTGTCCAGAGCTATAATCCAGATATAAACCAGCTAAGAATGATCATAGGTATTAACTATAGAGAATGACTGGCATATATTTATAATTAAGTTTTTGCATTAAACTTTCCATGCAATCAATTACTTGTCTGAACTTCCGGAGTTTTTTTTAAAGATAATTACATGTGCAGTAATGATCTGCCTGTATGCTTATTCATCAAGACCAGAAATTAATGACTGTAAAACAGAAAACTCAAATTCCATGGAAACTCATGCATTTTTATTGCTTCCTTTGTATTCCTTTCTCGCTAGTGATAAGACATTGAAACAAAAGATTTCTGGAGACTCTGACTAATGGAATCATAATAAGATTCTTCGTTTTAATAACTACATTATTTTTACTACTTGCTGTGTGCCAGAAATTCTGTCAAGCACATCCCTGCGATATCAGGAAGTAGCAGCTGCTGATGATATAACTAGAAACATCAAAGGTTCCTGTAGTTTGCTAGAATTTTATAACTACCTCACACTCCTGGCCCACACAAGTCAGCAATGTGTTTCTGCTCCTGAGTAGCCCATCTTGAAACATTAATTGCTATGGCAAAGGTGGCAGGTGGCTTTTTTGAGAGTGCCATGATAACTCTGATTCCCACTCTTAATGCATTTACCAGAACAAGTCATATGGCCTCGCCCAACCAAAGAAGATTGAGAACATACATCGCTAACATGGATTGAGCAGCATGCATCCCCTTCTAGTGACTACAAAAATCTGCATTAAGCCATTTATCCCTATCTCTGCCTGCTGGCACAAAGAAATAGTAACTTTCATTATTCTCATTTTATAGATTAAAAAAAAGGGGGGGCTTACAGGAATTCAGGAAATTGCCCACACTTAGATCATAAAGGAGTCAAGATGTGTACCCAAATCTGTGTACCTAATGATTGGGATCCTATCCCCTAAGCTTTGTTACCTGCATGCTTATGCTCCTCCCTCAGCACAGGCTCTGAAATAGAGTTATGAGGACCTTCACTCACAAGTCTGAGGACTCACAGGGCGATGGAGGGACAGCTGTACTTGGGAGAGAAAAATACCCACTAACTACAGCTAGCTATAATTACCCAGCTTATGTGCTCTCTTTTCTCCACAATGGCCAATGTGTCCCTCAGCTGACACCTAGAGTTGATACCTACTGCCAGGATAGCTTTATCTGAAAGGTATCTTTGCCTCAGCTGCTCTTTCAGACAAGCACATTGGAGTCTCAGCTGGCAGATTCTTCCCCACATGCTGACCACGCTGACTTTCTGATGTTTGGGTACAACTAAGTTGCCTTTGTACTGGGGGCCTGTTTACACCTTATAGTTATATAACCCAGGCTTTGTCATTTTTTGGCTAATCTTGCCAAAGAACTTCCTTCCACTTTTTAATTAGTCATCCGTGACTAAATATTTTGTGTTCTCCCCAAATTCATATACTGATTCTGCTATGAAAGGTGATAGTGTTTGAAGGTGGAGACTTTGAGACTTGATCTGGTCATGAGGGTGAAGCCAATATGTATAAGATTAGTGCCTTATGAGAGTGACTTCATGGGATTCTGTCTTCCTCTTTCCTCCATATGAAGACACATGGGGAAAATTTCAGTTTATATATTAGAATTTAATTATGCTGGTACCTTGATCTAGACTTCCAGCCTCTAGGACTATAAGAAATAAGTTTCAATATTCACATGCTACCCACTTTATAATACGTTGTTATAGAAGCCTGAATAATGATGACCAATACTACTTAGTGAACCACTCTACATGAAAGTATACACACACACACACACACACACACACACACACACACACACACACAGCACAGGTAGATAGAGCAGTCAGTAAACATTGCTCGACCCAAATGGAGATCTGCAAAGTCACATGGTAAAAAGTTGAAACTAATATTATTTTCATAAGGAGAATAAGTAATTAGGGTCAATAGGTCAGACTTTGATATACTCCCACTTCCCTGCAGACAACAGCAACAAGAGAAACAGAAGATGAAGTAGCTGAGGAATAAGTTTTATTGGCATTACTTACCCTATCTCTTCACCACAAAAATTGTCCCTATCAAGGTTACTTCATTCAGATCTGTATAATCAAGTACCCAGCTGTGACCTTGTAGAAGCATCAGTTACACACTCTCATGCTATGCCACCTTCTTTATCCTTTTACTTCCTCACTGTGACACTGATTAAAACCATCAGACTGTAATTCTAAGGAATCAGAGTGAAGGCATGGTTATAAGTTACAGGTCACTAAATTATTTTCTAAAATGGGGGAGATATATACATGCATATACATACATGCATATATATATGCACATACATGCCTGTGTCTATATATACATATATACAAATACATAATTGTCTACACAAACACACAAGTTCAAGTTCATAAACCTGCAGACCTAGGGGCTTTGGTGGTACCATTATGCTTTATTTTAGTTAATACTGAATCAGATTAAGGTCAGCATTTCAGACTCACCATGGCAGGAAGTTTTACAGACATCCTCTGTCACCCTCAGCCTTCTTTCCCTCCTGCATGTGTGCCCTTGTCCTACTTGCAATAGCACATTAATCCTTCCAGGCTCAGGGGCTCCCTCCCATGCGAGGATTTACCTAGCAATGTCTTTAGTACCCACAGCCAAATGACCTGTGTTCCTACTTGTCACAAATTTTGACTTTTAGTGGATTTATTATCAATAGTCATAGAATTGCTTATTAATACATGTTTTCATTTCACTAAAATCTGAAAATTCAAAAGGAACTTATAGCATGTTATATATACAGATAATATAATAACCTTAGAGCTAAGTTCCCCCTTGTTGGGGGAAAATCAATAAAAGAACCAGTTACTCTCCAGAGTTGGCATTGCCAATTCAAAGGTGAATTTAGCTCTAATCAGGTAAGTGAAAGATTTGTATGATAAAACTTTAAGACACTGAGGAAAGAAATTGAAGAAGATATCAGAAGATGGAAAGATCTCCCCTGCTCATGGATCTGTAGAATTAATATAGTAAAAATAGACATCCTACTGAAAGCAATCGATAGATTCAGTGCAATCCCCATCAAAATTCCAACATAATTCTTCATAGATCTTCAAAGGACAATTTTCAGCTTCATATGGAAACACACACATACACACACACACACACACACACACACACACACACACACACACACAAACAATCAGGATAGCTAAAATATTCCTGAATAATAGAATTGTTTGGCATCACCATCTCTGACCTCCAATTGTACTGCAAAGCTATAGTAATAAAAACAGTATGGTACTGACACAAAAACAGACATGTTAATCAATGGAATTGAATCAAAGGCTCAGGATTAAATCCACACACCCATGGACACGAGATTTTTTTCAAAAAAAAGCCAAAAATACACACTGTGGGGGAAAGCCACATCTTCAACAAATGGTGCTGTCCAAACTGGATGGCTGCATATAGCAGAATCCAAATAGATTCACTCTGCACAAAACTCAATTCCAAATGAATCAAAGCAAAATTAAAAACAGATACATTAAATCTGATATAAGAGAAAATGGGAATAGCCCTGAATGCATTGGCACAGGGAAAGACTTTCTTAACAGAACACTGTTTGCACAGTACCTAAGATCAACAAATAATAAATGAGACCTCATGAAACTGAGAAGTTTCTGCCCAGCAAATGGCACAGTCACTCAGGCAAAGTGGCAGCCTACAGAATGAGAAAAGATGTTTATCAACTACACATCAATGTAGGGCAATATCCAAAATACCTAAAGAACTCAAAAAAAACTGATATCAAGAAAACAAATAACCTAATTAAAAATGGGGCACAAATCTAGACAATATTTTCAAAAGAGGAAACTCAAATGGATAAGAAACACTTTTAAAATACTCAACATCCTTATCCATCAGGAAAATGCAAATCAAAGCACTTTGAGATTTCATCTTACTCCCATCAGAATGGCTAAGATCAATAAACAAATGGCAGCTCATACAGGCAAGGATGTGGAGTAAGGGATTTAAACACTCATCCATTGCTGGTGTGAGTGCAAACTTGTACAACCACTATGGAAAACAGCATGGTTTCCTCAGAATGATGCTAATTGATCAACCTCAAGATCCAGATATATCACTCTTGGTAATATGCCCAAAGGATCCCCTCATCCTACCTATCACAGAGACATTTTCTCAACCATGTTCATTGCTGCTCTATTCATAATAGCCAGAAATTGGAAACAACCTAGATGTCCCTCAAGAGATGAATAGAGAAAGAAAATGTGGTACATTTACACAATGGAATATTACTCAATTGTTTTTTTTTTTTTAATGAAACCATGAAACACACAGGTAAATGAATGGAACTAGAAAAAAATCATCCTGAATGAGGTAGCCTAGACCCAGAAAGACAAATATGGTATGCGTTTTCTTATAAGTAAATGTTAGCTGTTGAGTCTACAATAAGCAGGCTACAATCCATACGGCCACAGAAGTTAGGCATAGAGTAAGGAACTAGGGGGAATGGATAGAGCTCCCTAGGAAGGGGAAATAGATAATTATGGATGTATGTGGAGGGAGGTAATGGAACTGGATGATCAAGCAGGAAGGAGAGAATAAGGCATGGAGTATGGAGAGAGACAGTTAAATTAAGGACCACTTGAGTGATGGTATGAAAAGCTAATACTATAGAAGCTTCCTAAAATATATTTCAAAGGTGATCTAAATGAAATCACTAAATAAAAGGGGAGACATGGCCCCAACTGGGTATCTCTTGACACTAAATGAAGCTTCCAGTATCAGGAAAGGGTTACATCTAATTGAGTTGTTGGCCAAAGGAGTCCCATGGGAATCTCCAAACAACCCAGCCTTTCTCCCCAACACACCCCCATCCCCTCCTCTGAAAAGGTAAGACCTCCCAAATAGTGTCTTAAACTGTGAACTGTTGCTCTGTTCTTTACAAGGTGATACATAATGTTCTTTGACCAACATCTGAAAATGTATACCCCAAAAGAATTGTTGAATTTTTCCTTCCATAATTTCTGTGTGCCGCACTGTTGATACTGCAGCACAATTATGCCAATGACAAGGTTCATGCTCAAGAACCATGTGATGGAGTTATAAGAAAAAAGACACTATTTAATTCATTATAATGTTTTAAGTAAGTCTACAAAGTAAACTTTTTGTGTTGGGCCTCATTCATAGCCATTCCAGGCCACACACAGCCCCATGTGGCCCATGGACCACAGGTTAGGATACATACCTTAAGGTGGCTTGCTATTTGGGGTGTGTTAACTGTTGGTACTCTTATTGTGAATGGCATCTTATTTTAACAATACTTATATTTGGCTGTTGGTAGCTTAGGAAAATTCTACTCATTTTATAGCTTGATGTATCTAAAAGTCTTAAATTTTTTAATTGCAATTGTTCTTTCTGCAATTCTTCTGAGTATTACATGTCAATCAAGATAGGACATACAAGTCATATTTTTTCTGAGATTTCTAAGTATTGTGGCTTTTTATTATCTTAGGTAATGACCTGAGACAACAAGTGTATCTACATGCATACCTCATAGTAGTAACAGATTACATTTATTGAAATTAGAAGTAAAAATCTAAATGTTAGAAGGGTTCTATAGAAATAAATAGTATGTGTATGCTGGGATGTGGTGGAGACTCTGTCTTCACCTAGAGCATGCTCAGGTGGAATCCCTCACAGTGATGTGTGTAGAAAACCTGCAAATGATTTCCTACATTTTGTTGTCTTTTGCTCTACTAACATTCTGGATCATGTTGCTAGGTTATAATGCTATCCAAATATCTTTGCATTGCACAAAGACAGTTTACCTTCCAACATGCTAAATTTTGTAAAGAATTTAATTTAGAGAGGCATTGTTTTTCTTTAGATTTTTTTTTCACAGTAGTTTCTAAAAGATTTAAAATTACATTTTCTTAAATTGTGCTCAATTTTAGTACAAAGTTGTACTGGCCTTGTGTGAGGCAAGATTTCTTCTTCTTTTTTTTTTTAAACATATCTGCTACAAGAACAGCAAGTCGTCTGAGTTATTTCTCCAGCTCCTACAAATATTCGTTCTCAAAACATTATGAGTATAAAATGCTCACTATAACTACAGTTTACCCCTTTGCAATTCTTGCTACCTCCTTACAGTTTTAGAGAACTTGTTTTGACTATTCTTAACTGATGAATAAGCTTTTAATTTATTCAGCCTCCTTCCTTTTGCGAAGGTTACAGTTGTAAATGCATTAACTTCTGATTTCACCATTAATGCCCTTGATGCTTTAGATTTACTTCTGCCCCTTTACTAGATTATTGAAAACTGGGATTATATAGCTTCCTTCTTCTTATTGAAGAGTATAATCAAAGCTGCAAATAGCCACCAGCTCCAGTCCACAGTGCTGACCTAAACTGCTTTGATATCTAGTCCCCTTTTTCTCATAACCTTTCTCTGCATGGTGGAATTATTTACTGATATTTTCAATGATGTCTAGGTGGGCTTTTTAAGATACAATGTTACTATTGGCTCCTGATCATGTGCTTTGTATTCAATAATACTATTTTTGTATTGCCAATGATTTAAAACTGATAATTGCTTTGTAGTCCAATATGTATCTTTAAATGTGTGTGTGTGCGTGTGTGTGTGTGTGTGTGTGTGTGTGTGTGTGTGTGTGTGTGTGTGTGTGTAGAGAGAGAGAGAGAGAGAGAGAGAGAGGGAGAGAGAAAGAGGGGGAGGAAGAGAGGGATGCCTGTTTTATGTTATAGGTCAAATCTAGTTTAATTTTATTTGCATTATTTTTCTGTTTCCAAAATGAGTAGATAAAAATAAGTGTTACTAACATCAATCATATTTCCATTTTCTTATCTGCAAATAAAATTTGATGCTTCCTACATTCAGGGCATATTCCCTAGGAGAATATGTTTGGTGACTTTTAGGATCTCTGTCTAGTAATTTCATCAGTTTCACATACCTCTTTATCATTTTTTCTTCTATAAATTTCACAAATACTAAAATTGCCACAAAGGTTTTTTGTTTTAAACTCTTTTCCCTGTAGGAATATATATTACCAAAATCTCTTCATTCTCTCATTTTTTATTGTACTTTCTACAGAGAGCATATCCCTGGATCTTGCTTGTTGGACATCTGGGTTGCCAGTCAGAAAATATCTGTATTCACTGGTGATTATATTCCACTTTAATGTATTGAAAATGCTGTGATATGAATATTTGTTTACCATATTTGCCAATGTTTCTATGCATCACTCTTTCCTTTTATCTTTTCTCCTTTCCTACTGACTTGGGAGTCAGACATTCAATGTTTTGCTCTTTTCTGATGATTACCCACAATTTATAAAAAACACCTACTTGTCATTTTCTACAAACATTCCTCCAAATAAGACAAAGCATTCTCAGTCTGCTCATGCCTTCTTTCTCCTCTCCAGTGCTAACATCTTCTGGGAGTTCTTGTCCTCTCTAAGGATGGATGGATGTGGGGGATGCAGCCAGGGTTGCTTACTGGTTCACTGTGTCATCAAAGACAGAAAGTTCCCACACAGAAAAGACAGCCACGCAGTATTTGAAAATCATTTGTTTGCAGAGACTTCCTTTTCTGAGGGAAGAAAGCAGACTTTACATAATTGTAGCACCTGGCATCTGCCAGACCCTTGAGATGTGACACTGAGCAGGATGGATAGCAAAATTTAGCAGAGCTGAAGGTAATAACTGACATGATTGGAAATACTCTTGTACAAGGATTTCCTTGAGTAGTTAAAGAGTTTACAGTTTTAAATCTGAAATGATCTAATTCATACAAGCTCTTTTCTTCATTTCTTGATGTTTCTACAGTTCTCATATTCTAATTTGTACCTTTATCCATGAAAAATATTCAGATAAGCTCTTCTTTTGCCTTGATCATCATCCCTTTACAAACTTGTTTTTTGTACTATAGGTTTGAGATTTAACTAGCACACAATTAAGTATATATTTCAAGTTTACAGGTGAAGCATATACTCATGAAATCATCACCATAATTAATATATATATATATACATACATTTTATCACCCCAGAAGTTGACCCTACCTTATGTATCTCTTCCATTCCCAGGGCCCCCTCTGCCATTCCCAAGCAACTGTTCATCTCTTTTCCATCACTACAGATTAGTTTTTATTTTTTAGAATTTTATAAAAGCAGAGTGACATAGTGGGTACTCTTATTTGTCTGCTTTCTTTCAGCCCAAATAATGAATTTCAAATACATTCTGGCACTAAGTTTCTATTATGTGAGAATATTTCAGCTTGTGTATTCATGTATTGTTATTTCTTTCTTATTTCTGTGACCAAATAACTGTTAAGAAGCAACTTATGGGGAGAAGAGTTTCTTTTAGCTTACAGTTTGGAGGTACATCCTGTCATGTCAGAAGAGTCAAGGTGGTGAGAAACATGAAGCTTGTTCTAATCTGGATGGATGAGGAAGGACTAAACAAATAGGAAGTGGGTCTGGGCTATGAAGAGGCTACCCCGCCCCTTTCCCCATAGCCTATCTCTCTGCTACATCCTGAACTTTCCACAGCCTCCCAGAACAGTGTAGCCAGCTGGAGAAGTGTCCAAACACATGAAACTGCTGGGGAGCATTTCCCAGTGAAACCACACTAGTCCACCCTTGATTCTTACATGCTAATGACTATTTGATACTGCAAAATGTCTCTATTCCAATCACAAACGTCTTTAGTTAACAGTTTCAATGCTGTTCAAAAGTGCAGTCTGTGGTGAAACTTGAGTATCTAACTGTGAGTCCCTAAAAAATCAAAAGGCAAGTTACATATTTCCAACACAAAGTGGTACAGAAGAAATGGTCTCGTTGCAAAATGAGAGGTTCAGGAGGATAAGAAAGCATCAGGCCAAAGCAAGGTTGAAACCTAGCAGGACAAACATCAAACACTGCAGCCCCATGTGTACTTGCAGGGCTCATGATGAGTTCCAAAGTGCTTGGCTAGTCCTGCCCCTCCAACCCTGTTGTCTATAGCACCTGTGGCCTCTCTTGGGCTGCATGAACTTTGTGCCTGCAGCTGTGCTGGTGAAGATCCCATGTTTCAGGCATCTCCAGTTTTCCTGGATCTCCTCTGCGACTTGGACTTCACCTCAGCAGCTTCATGCACCGCCCATTCAGGAGCTCCGTGCAGGAAATCTGACCTGCTAATGGTTGCCTGGCCTAAGCAATTCAAAATGTTAGTGCATGCCTCCATGATCCCCTCACTCTCACATCTTGCATGCCTGTGATACTCTACCATGTAGACTACACCAAGTTCTGCCAACCTGAAATGTTTAATCCAGATAATAACCCGTGCATTTGAGGCTAAGCCTGGGAAAACAATTCCCAAGGCAACTCTACTCCAGGAGGATTCATTTAAGTTTCTCTTTGCACAATCACTGTCTGTACAAATGAAAGCTCTGAGACAGGAGATATAACTCAGTCAGTAGAATGTTTGGCTATCATACACAAAGCCCTGAGTTTGATAAACCCCTGTGCTCCCAGCACATAGCCACATAGCAGGTTTGAGGTCACCCTGGGTTCATGGGACCTTGTCTAAAAAGACAAAACTCAACCAAACAATCCAATGAAGGTTTTCAAATAAATTTGCATGATTACACTCTGGAGCTTTCATCAGTGGCATCTTGCATTGAAGGAAGGTTAGCCTTAATGTCTCGGTGCAAAATTCAATGTTTTTCTTTAACAATTGCAGCCATTTCATTCACAGCAGCACAATCCTCAGCTTTAACTGGGTTTAAGATCCCTTCCTTACTGAATTGCACACATTTAATGTCTTTCTTTTCCATTCCCCCTACCACCCCTTACTGTAAATCTGGGTAAATGAAGTGACCAATAACTATTACACATCCTGAATGTTTCACTGTCTTGAAATTTTCTTCATCAACCAACTCAGTCTATTACTTCTAGATTCAGAGTCATTCAAATTTTATGACTCAGACAGAATACAATCAGATTCTTCCCCCAGAATAGAATATGACTAACCTCTACTCTAGATCTCAATGGAGTCTTTCCTCCTTTGGGAACCTCAGGAGCCCAAACTTTACCGTGTACATTTAATATTCTGGTCTTCTGTACTTCTTTTAGAATGTACCATTAAACTCTGCATATAGCCCTCTGGGGTTTCTCTAGCCCACAGATTCAAATTCTCCATCAAACCACTTCCAAAGGCCTACAAACAATGTAATCATGGCAACAGCCTCACTCTCTGGTACCAATTTTCTATGTTAGTTATGTTTCTATGAATAAAGACCAGACTTGGAGAACTTGAGAGTGCTTATTTGGGCTTGTGTGTGAGGGCATAGTCCACTGTGACGGGGAATGCAAAGAGTACCTATCTGGTATCAGGTAGAAGATGAAGCCATTTGCTGACATCCAGATGAATCACAAAGCAGAGATGAAAGCAAAGAGTCAGTAAGTAGGCATGGGCTGGAAAGCTCCAAGGCTTGCCCTCCATGGCCTACCTCTTGCAGTGAGGCCCCACTTCATAAAAGTCCCAGTCTCTGATCTTGATGTAACTTTGTTAAATTGAAGCTAATCTAGATCTATCTAAGCTAGAAAGTTGTCCATTTCTTTTAGATTTTCCAATTTTGTGGAGTACAAGTTTTTGAAGAATGACCTGATGATTCTTTGCATTTTCTTGGAGGGATGGAAGGAGAGAGTACTGGGAGAGATGACTGGAATTGGAGGGCATTTGAAGGGTGAGGTAGCAACCTAATGCAATAGAAAACTCTTGGGAATCTATAAGGGTGATCTTAGCGAAGACTCCTAGTATTAGGGGATACGGAGCCTGAATTGGCCATCTTCTATAGCCAGGCAAGGCTTCCAGTGGAGGGATGGGGACATCAACTCAGCCACAAAACATTTGACCTACAATTTGTCCTGCCTGCAAGAAGCGCTGGGGCACAGGTGGTGCAGGACTCATGGGAGTGACCAACAAGTGACCTGTCCAACTCAAGACCCACACGTGAAAGGGAACCCACACTTGACACTGCCTAGAGGGCCAGAAACCAGAGACTGGCTAACCCAGAGATCTAGGAGAGAACCAAACACAAATGGGGGAAAAGGCAATGACATGATTCATAATGATACAAGCCACAGCAATCCATTATTTCCATTTATGGATATTTGAATAGTTTTTAATTTTAGGCATTATAAGTAAAGCAGCTATGAACACTCATATGGAAGTTTTTGTATGGATACATGCTTTTGTTTCTCTTACAAAGAGGCTGAAATGGAATAGTTGGGTCATCTGGAAGAAATTTTGAACTTTTTAGGAAAATCTGAGGTTGTTTTCAAAGTGGCTTTTCCCATTTTACATTTCCAGAAATTTCAGAGTTCCACATACTATACAACTCTTGGTAGCCAGAAATTTTAATTAGAGCCATTCTAACGGGTGATAGTATAGTTCCAATTTGTGTTTTCCAAACGTGCTTATTTACTGTGTATATATTTTGGTAAAATATCTGCTCAGTTTATTCCCACTTTCTTATTGTTTGCTTTATGATTATTAAGTTTTGAAAGTTCACTACTATCTTAGTTTGAGTTACTAGTATAATGAAACATCATGACTAAAAGTAAGTTGGGAAAGAAGGGGTTTGTTTGACTTACATTCCCACATTGTAGTTCATTACTGAAGGATGTCAGGACAGGAACTCAAACAGGGCAGGAACCTGGAGGCAGGAGCTGATGCAGAGACCATGGAGCGATGCTGCTCACTGGCTTGTTCAGCCTGCTTTCTTTTTTTTATTATTATTATTATTATTATTATTATTATTATTTTATTTTACAATACTATTCAGTTCTACATAACAGCCACAGATTCCCTTGTTCTCCCCCTTCCTACCTTCCTCCCCTTCCCCCCAGCCCACCCACCATTCCCACCTCCTCCAGAGCAAGGCCTCCCCTGAGGACTGAGATCAACCTGATAGACTCAGTCCAGGCAGGTCCAGTCCCCTCCTCCCAGTTTGAGCCAAGCATCCCTGCATAAGTCCCAGGTTTCAAACAGCTAACTCATGCAATGAGCCCAGGACCTGGTACCACTGTCTAGATGCCTCCCAAACGGATCAAGCCAATCAACTGTCTCAGCTATTCAGAGGGCCTGATCCAGTTGGGGACCTCTTAGCAGAGATCCACAGCAAGCCCCGGGTGGAGTGCCAGGAGTCTAATTAGCGAGAAAGAGGAGGGTTTATATGAGCGAGAATTGTTGAAACCAAGGTTGGATAAAGCACAGGGACAAATAGCCAAACGAATGGAAACACATGAACTATGAATCAGCCTGCTTTCTTATAGAACCCAGGACCACCAGGCCAGGATGGCACCACCTACAATAGACTGGGTTTTCCGCCATCAATCACTAATTAAGAAAATGCCCTACAGTTTTGCCTACAATCCAATTTTATGGAAGCATTTTCTCAACTGTGGTTTCCTCCTCTCAGATGACTCTGGCTTGTGTCAAGTTGACATATCACTAATCAGCACAATTGACCCCTTGTCAACTTGACCTACAACACTTTTCAAGACATAACCTTTCCTTTTTTTTTGTTCATCCCCAAATTCTCAAATTAATAAATACCACAAATATAAAACATATTACAAAACAAAAATCTCATAGTCTTTACCAATTCAAACACTTTTAAAGTTCAATCTCTGTAAAAATCCAAACTCTCTTTTAAAATCCAAAATCTTTTTTAAAAAATTCCAAGTCTCTCAACTGTGGTCTCCTATAAAATCAAAAATAAGTTAAACACCTTCTTACATTCACAATCTAAACAAAGCCAAACCAAACTCCAACCACGTAAATAATTCCACATAAATAATTTAGTGCCGAGTGTCTGGTAGTCACTTACCGTCTTTCAAGCTCCTCCCAGGAGCTTGGGTCACTTCTCCATCTCTGCCCTCCGCAGCATGCCCAGCTTGTGTTCCAGGCTTTACTCCCCTGCTGCTGCTGTTTTTGGTAGTCACCCCATAGTCCTGTCATCTCCAAAATGGTGGGGTCCTCGGCTACACCTGGGCTGCACTTTCTCAATGGCCGCTCCTGGGCTCTCTTCATGGTACCAACCTCAAATTTTTCCCACGACCCCTTCAATCTTGCGGTCTCCACTGCTACCCTGGCTGCACCAATGGCCTCTCCTGGCCTCTCACAGTACCAAGCCTCAGCTGCTCTCCGTGACCCCTTTGTGCCTTCAAAACCAATCCCACCTGGGAAACTCACACGTTGCCGAGTCTGGCTGCCGGCACAACTTTACATACTGACTTCTAGCCCTACATGGAATTTGATTGTCAAATGTTTCTTTCTAGTTTGTGTCTTTTCTCTTCAATCTTACAGCAGTGTCTTTGGAGAGACATGTTTAATTTTGATGCATAATTTATCATTGCTTTCATTTTCAGACCATACACCTTTGGCATCATCTCAAAGAATATTTGTCTGGAAGTATCATGAAGATTCTCTCCTTCCTTTGCTTTTGGAGAATTTTGAAGTTTGGAATTTACCTTTAGACATATGATCCTCTTGAGGTTAAGTTTTATAAATGATGCCAGGAAGCCGGGTGGTGTTGGCACACACCTTTAATCTCAACACTCCTGAGGCAGAGGCAGGAGGATCTCTGTGAGTTCAAGACCAGCCTGGGCTACAGAATGAGTTCCAGGAAAGGCACCAAAGCTACACAGAGAAACCTGTCTCAAAAAACCAAAAAATAAAATAAATGATCCCAGGTTTCAAAGTATGAAGAAAAATGGTTCTTTGTTATTTGTCTATTTTTTAAGTTTTCCATATGGCTATTCATTTGTTTGAGAAAACTTCTTGGAAAGTCTCCTCACTAGTTGCCTTTGTTGCTTGGTCAAATATCAATGTTTCATAAATTTGTGGATCTATTTGCACCTTTATGTTCAATACTTTCTTTTGTCTTAGACAAGTTCTCACTGTGTAGCTCTGGCTGGTCTGGAACTTGCTATGTAGACCAGGCTGGCCTCAAACTCACAGATATTGACCTGTCTCTGCCTTCTGAGTGCTGAGATTAAAGGCGTGTGCCACCCATGCCTGACCTCAGGTTTTTTTCTCATCTATTTGCAGAAATAATAAATATTACTGCAAGTCCATAGTTAGCCTTGACATAAGTATATCAACCCAGTTTTGGTCATCTTCTTCAAAATTACTTTGACTACTATAAGCATATCTTTTCCCACATGGACTCTAGAATCTCTTTAAGAGGAAAGCAATATTAATTTTTTATTTTAGAAGTTTCATTGATAATATGAATTATTTTGAACGGAATCAATACCTTAAGATTTCACAAACATAGTGAGTATATCTCTCCGTTTACTTATATAGTCTTTAATTTGTCAGAAACCTTTTATACTTTTTCTACATACAAATTGTATACTTATTTTGTACAGGTTTGTCACTGTTTCATGCTTTATGTTAGAAACTCATTATTTATTCAGTGTTTTGATTGATGCTGATAGATTATAGAACAATCTATAGCTTTTATAGAATAAGTTTGTCATTGACCTTGATATGATTTTTAACATTATTTCTTCTCTTTTTCCCTATATTTATTATATTGAAAATAGGTTTTTCTTCATACACTATATTCTGATTACAGTTTCCCCTTTCCCAACTTCTCCCAGATCTCCCCCACATCCTCTCCCATCCAAATCCACAGCCCTTTTTCTCTTTCTCTCATTAGAAAATAGGCATCCAAAAGAATAATAATAAGATGAGATAAAGCAAAAACAAACCAGAATAGGGCAAAAAACAAAGACAAATAAACAGAAGAAAAAGCCAAAAACAAAACAGAAGACACACATATAGATGCACAGACACACACATTCACACACCCAGAAACCCCATTTAAAAAAAAAAAAAATCGCAACCATAATATATCTACAAAGGACCTGTAAAGTTTTATAAGAAATTCCCTGGCAAAGCATTGTGAGACAAAGAACCTCCAAAAATGCCATTGAGCTCCATTTACATTGACGTGGACATCCATTGCTGGGCCTAGGGACAATTCTCAAGAGTGGTTTGCACACCTGGTAAGACTCCCTTGGGAAAAAGTAAATTTTCATTTACAGGTGGTTATCAACTGAAGATAGCTTCTGGGTTAAGGACAGGACCATGTAGCCACTTCCCTTCTTAGGGCTGGGATCCCATCTGGACCAGACTCCTACAGGCCCTATGCATATTGCCTCAGTCTCTGGGAGTTCACATGTCCATCGGTCTTTCTCTGTTTAGACAGCCTTGTTGCCTTGGTGTCCTCCATCCCCTCTCGCTCTTACATTCGTTCCACCTCCTCTTCCACAGAGTTCCCTGAGCCCTAAGGGAGAGACTGATGAGACATCCCATTTAGGACTGAGTGTTCCAAGGTACAAGTCACTCTCTGAACATTGACTGACTGTGGGCCTCTGTATTTGTTCCCATCTGCTGCAGGAAGAAGCTTCTCTGATGATGACTGAGGAAGGCAGTGATATCTACAAGTATAGCAGGATGTCATTAGGAGTTATTTTATTACTACATTCTATTAGTAGGACAGAAGTATTTGGCTTTCCTCTAGGTCCCTGTCCTATTTAGTCTCAGGTTCTTGGCCACCCAGTGTTTGGGATGGGTTTCAATTCATGGAGTGAGCCTTTAATCCAATCAGATACTGGTCAGTTACTCCTGTAAGCTTTTTGCTACTACTGCACTAACGCATCTTACAGGCAGGTCACCATTATAGATCAAAAAGTTCGTGTATTTTTCATGGATTCTATCAAATTTCTATATTGATGGTCACTGTTCACCAACACTTGTTAGCCATTTCCTTTCTGATATTGGCATTATTTTCTAATTATCTTCCCTATTTCAGTAGCTACAGTCACATTCAACATTAAATAGATACCTGCATTTTCTTTCTAATTTTAGGGATAAGTATCCTGTTTTTTTTACGCTGTGAGATTTAGGTTTTTCCTAGAAGCTTTCTTCACGCTAAATCTCCCCTTGTCTTACTTTATCTAAAGATTTTAAATATATGTAATAAAAGGATGTTGGACTTTTTCAAATGCTTTACTCTTTATTGAGATTCTCTGTAAAATTTCTTGTTTGTTTGTTAATATGTTGGATTACAGTGATACCTTTGGATGATATGCAAACCTTTTAATTCCTGGCACAAACCCCACAGAGTCAAGATAATCTTTTTTGTAACATAAATTGGGTGCATTTTTCTGAAGTACCTTTCAGGCTTTCTGCTTTTTCTTCATGAGCAATGTTAGTCTCTTCTTTCCTTGTAGGCACTTCCAGCCTCTGATGCCAGGACAATGCAGCCCTCTAAGAAAAGCTGGTAATGTTCTCCCTTCTTCAGTTTTATGAAAGAGTGCTATTTCTTCATTAAACATATAGTGCAATTCACCAGTGAAGCAACTGAGGTCTATAATGTGTATACACATTGATGAAGTAATTCTGTATTTGGGATAGTTTCTCAGATTAGTTGTTTTTTCTCCAATGAACTATGAGAGTCTTGTAAAGAATTTTTCCATTCTATTCAAATTGACAAATTTATTAGCCAATAAGTAAATAAATAAACCTACCAAATTGTCAGATTTATTAGCCAATCATCTGCTGTTTATTAGTTGATACTGCCTTTAGTGCCTATAATATCTAAATTATGATAAGCTTTTGGTCTCGCTAATTTTTGTTTTGGTTTGGTTTGGTTTGGTTTTTTTGTTTTGTTTTGTTTTGTTTTTTGAGACTGGACTTCTCTATAGCTCTTGGAGTATATCAGTAATTTTATCTTTATACAAATTTACAAATTTAAATTGCTTCTTGTCTTTTTATTTTGTTTGGTGCTTATGTTTTGGCTTTGTTTGGGCATCCTTTTCTAGTTTCTTAGGATTCAATGATATTTCATTCTAAAACCTGAGAAGGATGGTTAAGTCTGTGGTTAGACAGGTTTTCTTAGTCTTGTTTGGTTTGACTACTGGCCAAGCAATATTCAATTCCCAATTAATTCATTTCCTAGTGCAAACCAGGAAATAAAGGATACTTTCTCATGGTTCCTCTCAGGGAAGTTATCACAGAACAGTGTTGGGAAAAGGATAATACATGTGTGTTGACTTGGGCCTAAGGTGGCATAAGGCAGAATGCTATGATGCTATCTGCTGCTCTTCAGTGTGCCAGAACTGAATCCAATTTAGATTAATGGTACCAAGCCACAGTTAAATCTAGGAAAATCAGTGACACCATTTGAGGTTAAAAAAAAAAATCAGTAATTCTCAAAACCTGAAAAAAAGAAATTAAAATCTCAACACATTGTTTCTTCTGAAAAACATCCATGGCAGTTTGAGCTGCAGGTGGACATCACTGATCTCCACAAGTGACCGCTGTACTTGCTATTTTTACTGATAGTTATTTGCGTCTTGGTGATCTCGAAAATCACTCAGCTTTAAGCATCTTCGGCTTCAAAGTCACTGGAAGCTGTGTCTGTCACACCACAGTACTTCATGAGCTTATGTGTAAGACTGGAAATGACTCCCAGCCTTTTCCTTGAGCAGTACTTGCTCCTAGGCCATCCCTGTTTTAAAGCCTTAGGGAGATGTGTAGAAGGCAGATTTCCAATGACTTCAAAAAAGCACTTGATCATAAGGTGAGGAAAATGTAAGGATGAAAAGCTGATTCTTCCTCCAGGTTAGAGGCAATTTTTTAGGCAGGTCTCATAGCTTCTCCATGTCACTCTTTCATCAGATATAAAATGCAATTATGTTGTAAATTATGTCACTCACTCTACCCCTATAGCACCAATCCAGCCTAAGATTTAAAGTGCAGTATATGGAATTCTGAAAATCACCTACAGATCTAGCCATCTGCACTGGCTAATGTGAGTAGATATTGGGTAATGCATAAACCAATGTTTGTCCTTAAAACACTTAGTTCCAGGGAATGACTGACTTCCCTGACTCTGGAATAAGCTGCTTGCAAACACATAAGACAACTTGGATTGCAGGTCTAAGTGATGACAATTAGGAAGCAGGCTTTTAGGAAACCTGTACAATAGGAACAAAACCATTATGTTGCTTTTTCCCTAGGAAAGCTCCCCCTGGAGAGAGGCAGCTTACTATTAAAAAACTATGTTATAGCAATTCAGAGTCATTTTAAGAATTAGTTTCCATGGCTAGAAGAAAGAAGCATTATAATTGCATATTAGATACCCTAAAGAATTCCTCCTTGCTTTATTGATTTCTAGGGCTCTTAGAAACATGTTTAATGCATTCACGCAACAAATGTATATGTACATGCATGTGTACACATGTGAGTGTTCAAGTACATGCTTATATGTTTTCAACACAAGTATACATGTGAGTATGTACATGAATACTTACCTATATGTGTTAAGCACAAATAATAGGGTCTACCTTCGCTAGTTAGTACCCAAGGGAAATTTTAATGAAGAGATTGGCACTAGATTTTGATTTGGTTGGCTCTCTATATCTATGCTTTCCATATCTGCAGATTTAGCCAACCATGAACCAAAACTATTAGAAAAAATTTAATTATACCAATGATATAGACATTTTTTGTTGTTATAGTTTTTAATTGTTTATTGGGAATTGATTCCAGGTATCCCTGCAGGTACTAAAATATACAGATGCTACATCCTAGCTATGAAATATTGTATGCATATAATTATATACATCCTTCCACACACTTTAAATCATCTCTAGGTGGTATACAGTGCCTGATACAATGCGAATAATATAAATAGTTGCTGACTTATATTATTTAGAAGTACAATACATGTTTGTTGATTTGATTTGACCTAAGGTGTCATAAGGCAGATTCCTGTAATTACCATAAGTCTACATAAGTTTAGTACAGACAGATGATAATAATATGCATACTACAATTTCGTTAATGTTTTAACTCTTTGAGAATTTCACAGAATGTATTTTGATTGTATTCACACACCCCCATTCCAGATCTGCCCACACCTCTCCTCCCTAACTCACCCAACTTCATATTCTTTCTTTTTTAAACCCATAGAGTCCAATTTGTGTTGCACATATACTCTTGAGTGCTGGGCCTAAACCAAGGACCACATTTTTAAAGAAAACTGACTCTTCCTTTCCTAATGGCTACCAAATTCCAATAGCTTCTCAGCTTTGGATGGGACTTCATGCCCACCTTCTCTTCTCCACACCGGGACTTTGTCTGGCTTGAGCTTTGGCAGGTCTTGTACATGCTGTCAAAAATCATTATGGATTCATATGTGCATCTGACCTGTTGCATCCATCAAACACATTTTCCTTGAAGTCATCTATCACTCTGGCTCTTACAATCTTTCTGTCCCCCTCCCCACAAACATCTGTGAGCTTTTGGGGAAGAGATATGAAACAGACATCCTATTCAGGGTTTAATACTTCACAGTCTCTGCATTTGACCAGATGTGGGTCTCTGTGTTAACTGCCATCTACTACTAAAATATGTTTCTCTGATGAAGAATGTGAGCTTCCATGATTTACTGATATAGCAGTAAGTTATTAGGAATTGTTTTTGTACTATATATATTCAGCAGAATAGTAGGCAGTAGGTTCTCCCCTTATGCATATGACTATCTATACACAAATTTTAGGCCCAGATAATGGATTCTATCACATGGACTACACTTTAAACCCAAACAGAAATGGTTGGTGACTCCCATAACAGTCATACTACTATCACACCAGTAGGCATATCTTTTCAGAACAATCATTGTTGTAGTTCATAGGGTTTGCAGATGGGTAAGACCAGTGATAGAAGACTTTTCTTCTATGGCAGTGAACATAACACCATAAAAGGTAGACAGTAGGGTGGAAGCTTCCTGATTGATTTGTCCATGTTTTAACATGTTAGTATATGATATTCTCAGCAATAAGGTCTTCCCATCAAGTTCTGAAGGGTAACGAAGAACAATGGCTTGAGCATACATTCAAATATTCTTTATCTTACTGCAGAGATATTGCTCAGCCATGTTTGTTGCTGCTCTATTCACAATAGCCAGAAAATAGAAACAGCTTATATGCCCATCTACTGCTGAATAGAAAATGAAAATGTGGTACATTTTCATGACAGAATATTATTCAATTATTACAAAAAAAATATGAAATTCACAGGTAAATTAAGTAAGGTAACCCAGGCCCAGAAAGACATCACTTGTTTTTTTTCCATATGTAGATGTTGAATCTTTAGTTATGTGTGTTTCATGTGTAATACCAATGAAGGTCAAGAAATTAGTAGGGTCCATGGGGGAGAAAGAAGGGAGATAGAATATAGATGTACAATTAAAGGGGAGAAATGTTCTAATGGAACAGTAAAAATTAAATGGAGAACTCAGGGTAGAGGAGGAAATAGGGGCAGGGATAACTAACATTAAGATTTCTTGAAAAAGCCATAAAGAAACATACTACTGTACATACTTCCTAAAATATATACAGACATAATTTGTTTTAAAGTAGGTTCCATTCATGGTTGGTTGAAACCATCTACAACATTTTATCTACTACACATAATCTAGGGATGTTTGGGGCTAGCACAAAAGAGATGCACAGGTCATATGTAAATATGCTTTTCTGGTTCTCAACACATTCACCTCAAAATAGTTCTGACAGGAAGCCAAATAAAGAACCTCAAGTTAAGGGATGTGATGCTCACTTTCTAAAGTTAATTATAGACAATGACTTCATTCCTGTGAGAAAGAGGTACCTTCTAAATAAAAAGAACATGATATGCTAAATAAGTCATTTGGGAACAGATAGAGGGCATCATTTCTAACACTTGGAATGTTTAATTATTTTGAACAAATACCCCATTCACAGAAACCAGAGTATCAGACAGTGCCTCTTTGGCTGTAAAGTATGAAAGATGCCTGCAAAGCATAGAGGAAAAGCCCTTTTTAGTAGCAATTCAGGAACATACCTAACATTCCAGTCAGATATTTATATTAACCCATGTGGGTAAGAAATCATACACAATATATATGTAATAATTAAGATATATGAAATATACATTATATATGTATATGAATGTATATCTTCTACTAAAGCTACATTAAATTTCTGGCCATTTCAACTAGAAACTTGGCTACAGGTTGCCAGCATTCCTGGCAAATTCACTTGGATATCCCTAACCCAATTCAGATTTATCTTAAACTGAAATCTGGATTTCCCCCTTCAAGCCTTGACTCTTCAGACTCCATAAATGGCATCTGTAATTGTAAGTAGCTTCACACCCAAAAGCCTGGGAGTCACACTTGTCATACCCTCTCCCTCACATTCCACATGCAGCCCTTCACCACACCTTGGCAACAGAATTTACCATTTAATTCAGATTTGCTCATTCCTCCCTTCCTGAGGCACTCTACACTGAAACCGCATTATCTCATGACTGCACTATCCCTGGGCTCTCACAACAGCTTTTTACAGGATGAACAGCAATTGCGGTGATATTTGTCAAACATAAGTTAACCCACATTAGTATTTACTCAAGATTATTGATAGATTAAGTGATAGCATTTTCTTATAAGGCCAGCATAACTTCCATGTACAGGTTTATGCACAATTTCCACATATGCTGTGGTTTGAATGTGTGACTCCTCAAATTCATCTGTTAGAAATTTGATCCAAGTGGCAATGTTTGGGATATGGGCCTCAAAAGAGATTTTTCAGTCATGAGGACTGTCTTTCATGGATGCATTAATAACTACTATAAAAGGGGCATGGACTGGGTTCATTCTCTCCTAGCCTTTTGTCTTCCATTATGTGACATTAGAAATACATTCTTGATGGCTGACAAGATGGGGAAAGGCACTTGCCAACAAGTCTCATGACCTGAGTTTGATCTCCAGAACTCACATAGTTAAAGGAAAGAACTTCAACCTCAAGTTTTCCTCAGACATCTGCACATCTGCCATGGCTTCTCTCCTGTCATACACCACACACACACACACACACACACACACACACACACACACACACACACACAAATAAATAAATAAATAAATAAATAAATAAATAAATGGAAATATTTTTAAAATATCAAAGGGCAGGAATTAAATCTTGGATTTCTCAGCCTCCATAACCATGAGATTATAAATCTCTGTTACTTATGAATCATCTAAGCTTGAGTATTCTGCTATAGCCATATCAACAAACTGAACAATTTGTAGCCCAGTTATTCCCAACCAAAAATTCAGTAAACTCCACCCCCATTGAATTGGGGCTAGGCTTGTGACTCACTTCTAATTAATTAATGACATGCAATGGAAATGACAGAGTGTGACTTGTTGAGCTCAGTCCAAAAGAGCCACCAATGTCTTAAAGTTTTTGCTGTATAAGTTTTCTACTTCTATGGTTTGACAAGATATTTTTAGTGAATGGAATTTTTTCCCCCCGACTTCTTTCTCAATATGCTTGTAACTTGTATATAAGAAGGCTACTGGTTTTCCTGTATTAATTTTGTCTCCTGCTACTTTTCTACATCTATCAGTTGTAGATTTCTGCTGAGCTCTTTGAGGTCTTTTATGTATAGAATCAAACAATCTACAGAAAAGGATTTTTGACTACTTCTTTTCCTATTTGCATTCCTATGTCTTATTGCCAGACACAAGACTTATGGTACCATATTCAGTGACGGTTGGGGACAGTACTTCATTCTTCTGATAAATGCAGACAGTATTAAACTGGCTCCCAATAACTTATACCCACAGATCAGTGCATCTCTCAACCCTCATCAGAAAAGCTTCTTTTTGTAATAGATGATGATTAGCACCAAGACTCACACTGGTCTGGTCACAGTGAAGAGAAAAATATCGCAGAATGCTCATGGGTCATGCTCATTCCCATGCTTAGGAATGGGACATCTCTATCTATCACACACCCTCCCCCTGAGGCACAGGGATTGTTGTGGAAGAAGGGGTGGGAAATTTTCAGAACCAGAAGTGGTACATGGTAAGGAAAGAGTGTCTTCTGGACACAGCAGGGCAGTTGCGCATATGAACTTGCATATGGTTGAGACAACCTGCACAAGACCTGTAGAAAATCCTAGCATGGAAAAGGGAGCTATACAAGGTCCCAACCTTGGCCAATGAGCAATTGACCTGTAGAAAATCCCAGCATGGAAAAAGGAGCTATACAAGGTCCCAACCTTGGCCAATGAGCAATTGACCTGTAGAAAATCCCAGCATGGAAAAGGGAACTACACAAGGACCTAACCTTGGCCAAGGAACAATTGATAGCTTCTAGGAGAAGAGTCCATTTTTTAAGGTTGTGGTCCCTGGTAGGATGAACCATGCTCCAGTTGAGTATCACACATCCAATAGTACATGAACAGAACAAAATGGACTTGATGGGGCTTTAAAGGAAAAGGAGGGGGCACAGCTTGGTCGATTTGGAAATGGAGATAGAACTTGGAGAAGTGAAATGAAGGGTGAACATTATCAAAATACATTGTACAAAATTAACAAATACCTGACAAAAAGACATAGAAAAAAGCTACCAAGCTGCCAGCTATTTTCTTTTGAGACCAGGTGTTTTTGGTAGAAGCCTACAAAAGCTCAATTGTCATGAGACCACTGTTCTAGAAAGCCACACACAGGGACCACAGTGAACACTCTCAGCTGAGAGCTAGTGTCTCCCACCAGTCACATCTTTAATTCCCCTGACTGTGGCCAGACAACTTGTGGCCATGATCACATAAAAAGACCATAAATGAAAACTGATAGTCAGCTGCTTTCTGAATTACTAACACACAAACTTTTGAGTAAAAATAAAATTGTTGTTCTTATGTCACTAAGCTTTGGAGTAATTTGAAAAACAGTAAATAGACTAGATTCCCACAGACACAGAATCTGGCTCCTTGCCATTCCCTGAGCTTCTCTAGCCTCTGCTATCTGGTGTGCCTCCAGCTACCACATCAGGCTCTGCCCACACTGGGCTTTGCTTATTCTAGCTGCTGAAGCTCTCATTCTCCAAGCTTAGAATGCACTCTTCACCTCACTAGCACTTTCTCAGCTCATGGCTTTTAACCATTTTTTTTTTCAAGAATCTAAAGGATATACAGGAGAAATGCTTGAATGATTTTTACAGTGTGTGTGTGTGTGTGTGTGTGTGTGTGTGTGTGTGTGTGTGTAAGATAAATAAATTTAAGCAAAATTATCTGGGGTACAGAGCCATAAGGAACTGAATGCAAGGATACAGCAGATGTTTGTGGAATTAGTGGCAAAGAAGAGATCTTGATACAGGAGAGAATATGACAGGAAAGATAAAGCCAGACAGTCTTCCTTCTGATGTGATAAAGAAGGAAGCCTAAAGATACTTCCTGTATGTATGCATGGTAATCCTACTCTATTATGACAGCTAATCCATGGGACCACATCAGTGGACTCAGACTCTGCTTTCCCTTAGGATCAGCCACTGGGAAGTTGTCTTTAACTGATTTCTTCCTTCACTTGGCAATGGCCACTCCTCTCAAAATAACCCTCTTAGTCCTGGCTCCTTTAGAATTCCAGAATTTTCTCTCCTTGATGACCTACTGTATTCTGGGGTTTCTAACTCCCAAATGTTTTATAATAATCTGTTTATTAAACCATGCTCAAATTATGCTAATTTTGGTGACATTCATTTCTGGCTGGACACCTGACAAGTGTGCTTGGGAGAACTGCTAAGTAGGTAGAAATGGTTTGAAATGTGAAGCAGGCAATAAACTCAACATCTGATGCCATTCTTCTGGTTAAAATTGAAACATGAACAGTTAAGTCACTAAAAAACAATTACTGTTGATATTACTGTTGAACTAAAGAACAGAATGAAAAGGTTGTAGGGTTGTCATAAACACACTTTGTGTATATGTATATACATGTGTGTGTGTGTGTGTGCGCGCGCGCACGCACGCACACACACACACACACACACACACACACACACACACACACGATGCTTACATAGTACAAAAAAACTTCCCATTAATAGGGAATCAAGTGTTTCTTCTTTTGTTTCTTGAAGTTCTGAGCCTTGAGAGTCCATAGGATATGACAGGAAATCATCCTGAGGAGTCATTTTGTTCCTCCTCCATCACCACACAACTGCGGATTTGGAACATCACCTTTGCCACACACATCACAGCAGCCTCTCCAAAGTCAAATACTGTAAGTGTTATTGTCTAAGTTCTTCAGAGCAAGAAAAAATAAATCTCTCTCTCAATTACGGCAGATGTGTTCGGCCTGCATCCACTGAGCCTGCATCAACTCTGGAAATGACTCTGTCTCCTGAAAAATAAAAGACAAAATTGTAAATGAGAACTCTGATTCTAGTTGATATGCTCCCATTTCCAACATCCTTAACAGGCTTGTTTTAAAGGATTTTTAATATTAATATGACTACAATTATTATCATATTTTCACTGATAAAAGAGAAATTCTTAACACAGTCATGCTGTGTCTGCTTGTTGGGTACACAGCAGGATTCTAAGAAATCACATAAACTGAATCATGCGATAATCATGTCAATCCTATGGTGCAAGCACACCATGGCTCTATTTCTCATGAGGAAACAAAAGTATGAGCAGTTACACAAAGTCATATCCAGCTAGACTCACATGGAAGACATACAGCACGTAGGCAAGACAGCTGACAATTCATAACTGGAATATGTATGAGATGATCTTCAGGGTCTTCTTCTTACCAGGCTAGCTGCCAAGGGATGTTTTAGAACCCGGGGAGTCTGGATGTGTTTTGACCTCAAGATTCTCCAAGAAGTGACTTTTTCCCAGCTCTAAGTTCTCTGAAAGGAAAGATTCCCAAATCAAACTGGCGGTGAAGCTCTTTGCTCTAACTTGCCATTTGCATAATTCCTTGTGAGATTCTAGGAAAGCAGAGACACTCTGGCAATCAGAAAAGGCATTCTCCCACTTCCTCTGCACAAAACAGCTGTCATTCAGAGTGGATTCCTAATGTTGATAAGGATGCAGAGACTAAAACCTCCGTGCACTCTGGCAGGGATGTAAGGTGGGTACAGCTGCTCAAAAAGTCTGTAATTCCTCAAAACTTAAGCACAGAATTTCATGAGACCCACTTTTCTCACTAAGGTACAGAGCCATAAGGAACTGAATACAAATACACAGCAGATACTTGGACCCCAATAACCACAGCAGCCTTAGTCACAAATCAATGAATGAACAATGGATAAATGAATGAATGAACATTAGTAGACCTCCTTAAACATAATGAACTTGTTTGTCACTACAACACTAATGAATCCTGAAAATATATGCTATAGGAAACGGGCAAGATACAAACAGATAAGCATAATAGTACATTATCATGCAATAGCTAGACTAGGAAAATTTATAGAAACAGAAAGTCAAGGGATGTCTACCAAGACCCGGGGAGGAGTCATGTCACATAACAGGAAGTGCCTTCACCTGCTGAGCCATCTCACTGCCTTCCTCCCTAGGGTTTGTACTTAGGGTTATAGAAAGATGGAAAGAACACAGGTTTTATTCTTTCATAAAAAAAAAAAAAGGTTAAAATCCAAGTTGATAAACTTGCTTGGCATCTTCAGGGAGTTAAAGTGCTAGAGAACCAAGAACCCCTAAATGTAAGCAGGAGCAGGTGTCATCATGGGGTACTAGGCCAGGTACTAAGAAGCCACTGAACACAGTTACTCTCCATGGAGAGAACAGGTTAATTGAAAGACAAACAAACAAACGAATGAATAAAACCTGTCCAGCTACTTGAACATTGGAGAACTACTCCCAGCTACAAAAGCTTGTTGGGTTTTATGTGGGTGGACACAGGGCAAGCAACTCAGAAGCAGGACAGCCAGGTGGTTAGCCTGGGGACTTTTTTCAGACAGATGAGGTGTTGACAGTTGCAGTTAGAGATTCAGCCAGCCTTTAAGGGCTTCTGAGAAATGCTTTAGGATTCTGTTTCCTAGCAAACCCCAAGTCAGGGGGGACTTAAGTCTTTGCCACCAGCATCGCCACTGTGGGGTCTGCTTTGGGGACATAACATTCCAGCCTTTGTTTATGACAAAGGGCAATGGTGAGCCTCTGGCTACTGCTGGTTGAGTGGGCACACTGGAAAAGGGTCGTCTGGAATGTTTGTTCCAAAGCAGGGGAGGACAGTAGGAGACCTGAGGGAATTCCATCAGAAGCATCTGGCTCACAGAGCATATGATCAGTTCATCGATTTTTTTTCCTTAAAAAACTGAAGAGCCTGGTACCCCTGAGGGCTGTGGGGATACCTTGGGTCTGGTTAGCCACCTGAGACCATGTTGGTGTCCTAGAGCTATGCTGATACCACGGCCATGATGACATCTCGGCCTGAGCTGCTGCCGAGAGTCATATCTGGGTCCATGGTCCATAGAAACCATGCCTGTTGAAATATGAGGGCTGGGCTGAACAGGCACCACCCTTTGCTGGCACTGGGAGAGCTGGCCCTGCCCCTCGCTGGCCACTACAACAAAAGAGCTGGCCCCACCCTTCACCACAGGCATGGAAGAGCTGGCCCATGGGTCATGGTGTAGAAGAGCTGGCTCCACCCCTTGCCTGAGAGGGTTGGTCTCAGCAGCCCAGACTGACCAAATCAGCTACCACTCAGGCACACATGTAGGACTTTGAGTTGGCCCAAACCAACATCTACCCCATCTATGACCTGCTGGAGTGCATGAAGGGACTGGCCCTGATGAACCACAGCCACAGGACCTCCATGACTTGGGGCAACAACAGGATAACTGAGAGAAGTTTCAGTGAAAGTCTAGTATTGATGGTGTGCCAGAAGCCAGAAGCCTTGGACCAGCTCATTGCAGTGAACATTTATTTACAAGTAAAGCTGAGTGGACAAAAGGGTATACTGCATGATACACTGGAGCTTCCAATACCACTAAGATGAATGAAGAGGTGATACAGAGACAGAAAGATGGAGGAGTAAAATGTGGTTTTTGTTTTGTTTTTAATTAATATTTTTTAAATTTCCTTTTGTGGGGATGCTATGAGGGTAAGGGACAGATATGAAGGACTAGGAAATGAGCAGGATTGGGGGCATGATGTGAAATTCCCAAAGAATCAATTAAAAAATTATATTTAAAAGAAACTCTGAAGAGATGGGATTGATTATTAGTAAGAGGAGAATATGAATCAGAGAGCCCAGGAGAGGAGAGGCATGAGCCAAGAGCCCACAGGAGACATAGTGAGAGTCCTGCATTGGCATCAGCTCCCAGGGGTGGGACTCTGTGTGCCAGCTCCTGTTCATTGTTAATCCGTTCTTCCACGGATTGGATCTGGTCAGATTGGTTTACATAGTTGCCCAATTCTTCATTGCGGAATAAACAAGTGCCTCCTGGTCACCAAGTAGAGGGCCTTTCAGTTTTGTGGGACCACTAAAGCTGGGGGCTGAGCTGTTATGGAATAGTTGGAGGTCCCTGGTTGATTCCTGGATTGCATCTGCTAGCTGGGTGGAAATCTGCTGGGACAGAGACTATGGCCAGGAGGTGAAGTTTGAGAGTTTAGGGGAATCTTTATCTTGGGCATATATTTGAAACTTCCAAGCCTATTACAGGGTACTGGTGGTTGGGAAGGCGGAAAGGAGCCCTAAGACCAAGTCAAACAAAAAGCCCATCCTCGGGGACAGGTGGGACAGGTGGGACAGGCAGGAGCACTTAAGCTGTTGATTGACACGAGTACTTAGCCGACAAGGGACATGGATCAGGTTTGAGCTGGGGCAGATGGACCAAGTCATAACTCCCTGAAGCTTACATGCATCTTTTAAGGTTGACAAAAAGGAGGTCAGCAGGACTACCGCCTGTTTTAATCTGCATTGAAATCCTCATTGTAGAGAAAGCAGTTAATAAGAGTCTGCAGACAGCCCGAGCAGGCTCATGCCTTTGAGCTGTAGCACAAATAGAGACTGAAAAGTTATTAACACGAACAGGAACATTCATCTGCACTAAGGCAGAAATGTCCTGGAAGGAAAGAGAATGGAAAGAGGGGAAGCAAGGTGTGAGGGCCTGAAGGGTTCTGGGAAATAAGCACGAACACTCTTCCCTCTGTCCTGATGTCCTCATATCACCACATTAAGAGGGCTTGAGAGATACAGATTGGACAGAGACGTCTCTGGCACTTTTTAAGTCTATATTTATAACAGAAAACCAAAGGGAAAAATCTGAGCCTGTCACTATGATAATTTTAATGATTTTTTTGAAGTTTTAGTAGCCAGTACTTAAAACTGTCACCAGAAGTAATTACGGATGACAACTCTATTGATTTAAAGCTGGTATGTTAAATTTTGAAGTTCAAATTTTTAATAATAATGTTATTATATTTAAGTCAGTGATGGCTATTTTTGATTGTCAACTTGACTACATCCAGAATTAACTAAAACCCAAAAGTGGATGGCATATCTGTGATGGATTTCGCTTATTTTGACATGGGAAGACCCACTTCTAATCTGAATTTTTGAGGTAGGAAGACACACCTTTACTCCAGATCTTTTGAACTGGGTAAACCCACCTCTAACCTGGACCATACATGAAAGAAAGAAGCTTTTGTTCTTTGCCTGCTTAATCTCACCTCACTAGCAAGTCCATTCCTTCACTGGCATTAGAACCTACTTCTTTGGGATTCTAGCATATACTAAAAACCAGATGAGACAGCCAGCCTCATGAACTGAATAACTACTAGATTCTTAGACCCTCCATTCCTAAGAAGTCATTGTTGGATTAGTTGGACCACAGCCCATAAGTCATTCTAATAAATCCCCTTTCTATATATATAGACAGAGATTTGTTCTATAAGTTCTATTACTCTAGAGTAGTGGTTCTCAACCTTCCCAATGTTGCAGCCCTTTAATACAGTTCCTCATATTGTGGTGACGCCAATCATGAATTTTTTTTCATTGTTACTCCATAACTATAATTTTGCTACTGTTGTGAATTATAATGTAAATATACAATATGTAGGATATCTAAATATGTGACCCCTGTGAAAGGGTCATTTAACTCCCAAAGAGGTTGCAACCCGTAGGTTGAGAACCCTACTCTAGAGAACACTGACTGATACAGTCTCATTTTTTTGAATAACTTAAATCACTTCCTCAGACCCTGAAAACTTGAATAACTTATATAAAATTTTGTCTTTTGTTTGTATCTAGAAATGCCCAATCATTTACCATAGACAGATGCTTGATTTTTGAGAGTAGTCACTGAAGAAGTATGTCCTTATAAATCACCACTGGAGCATACAAAAATAGTAAAAAGCAAGGTGTTCTTATGGAGTCCACTTGGATCCAACACAACTCAAACACTAAGTCAATATAGAAAAGAAAAGTTTACTGTAATCAAGCCCCTACTGATGGATCAGGGGCATAGGACAGACTCCAGAACTGAACTGTGACCCGGATCCAGAATGTTATAGAGTTTTTAAGCACAAAAATCACAAAAGTCACCAACCTCTGTGCCAAGTTACAATTACATTTTCAACTTATCAGGACTCAGGGATAGGGAACTTTCCTGGAAACATTTCTTTGTAGTACACTCATCCTGTTCTCATTGGTTGGCTTATTCAACTGTGGCAGGGCAGCTTGCCCCACATTCATGTCTTAACTTGCCACCCAGGATATCAGTCACCCAGGAAGGTCTTGGCAACTTAAACTTTATTTGACCCCTACTCAAAATGGAAGTTTTATTCAAAATGGCTTCAATTTGGTTCCTTCTTAGATTTTTAAGTCAGTAACAATAGCATGATAGTTTTGAGGGGTTTTGTTTTGTTCTGAAACCTATTGGTGAGTTTACCTATTTCAGTTTCCTGTTACCTCCAGGAAAAGGCAAGGCCTAACTTTTACACTTGAGATGAATTTAGACAGGAAATTTGAGCCTCGGTTTCAAAGCGTTTTTACTTAAGAAAAATCAGGTAATTTTAACTTTTTTAAGTTATTAAATTTGTATCATCAGAAAGTAACATGTCTGTGTTTTATGCCCAGAGCTATTATAAAACAAGGATGTTTTTAAGGTGAAAGCAGACTTTCAAAATTTTGACCGGATGAATATTATATCTGTCAAGGTATCTCTGTGGGGTGTTTTATTTTATTTTTCCATGACTGACTTAGTTTATTTACTTTATATGAAATAGGAAAAAATATTTAATTTGTATTTAAAAGAAAGCTAAACTAGAGGGGGCTGGTCCTCAGAGGCTAGGAGACCATAGAAACTTCAGGAAGGAGTGGGAAATCAGATGGCCCCTAGGGGAACAGAGGAGAGGACCTGTAGCCCTGGGCTGATGGGGCCAGCCACCAACACCCATCACAGATGTGAGAATAAGTTTTACTGGAGTAAGCAGGAAGTATGGACCCAAATGGCCTCTGTATCAATTAAAAATGACAGCCGGTTGTGGTGGTGCACGCCGGTAGGATTTGCTGAAGGAGGCAGAGGCAGGAGGATCACGAGTTCAAGGCCAGCCTGGGCTACACATTTGGGCTGGGGATTTAGCTCAGTGGTAGAGCGCTTGCCTAGCAAGCTCAAGGCCCTGGGTTCAATCCTCAGCTCCAAAAAAAAAAAAAAAAAAAATGACAGGGACTTACCCGCTATCTGGACAGTTACCTGGGCCTCCTCCCTGGTAATCTTGGTGGTGTTTGAGCAGGGGTCCCAGAGCAGTGTCAGTCTTTGGCTGCCAGGTCTGGAAGATCCAAGAGATTTTCCTGTAGAGGAGGAACTTGGGTGACTGACATACCTAGGCAAGGCAAGAGGGGCAGTCGACCCTCCAGGGTCCTGTCTGGCCACAGTTTGGGTAGTGCACAAGGTGAAGGACAGTTCTTCACCCAATAACCAGTGCTGCCACATTTGAAGCAAATCCCAGGATGAGTCCATTGGTGACCGTGGAGGCCCAAATTACTCAGGGTCTAAGAATCTGAGCTTGCTTTACCTAGCAGCGCTGCATAATGGATGATTTGGCCATGGGTGTGTTTACCAGGTGTTTGGAAGGGTCTACACTTGGCTGTGCAGTGTGCTTTGATCTTGTAAGGGGGAGGTCTTTTGACTCTCCCCTTGGCATATTATAAAAAGTCTTTTGAATAAACCTTCTAGGCTGGTGGGTATTGACCCAGGTCCTCCCAAAGCTAGTCTGTATTTCTGTCTTTCTTCTTGTCTTCCAGGTCTCTCTATCTAATGTTTTCTGATTCCTCTATTCTTCTCCTAAGAACCCTAAAAAGATTGGAAAGTTAGGAGCTGGACTCCTGCAGACTGCCACAGGTGACCCATCTTCTATGAAGACTGCCTCAAGGGTATTTCTGTCTATCATGGGAAGCCTTTCCCTGTTCCTCCCTGCCATTAAACACCTTAAATGCCATATTCAGCAGTTCTCTCTGAGAGGCTTTAGGGCCATCATCTAGCACCTGATTTGAATATTATTTTACATTATACAAACTTTAAAACATAAATACAGTTTAAGAGGAGACTGGAAACCTCATTTTACTGATGTTTTTATACCTTGGGTTGGTTGGTTGGTTTGTTTTTAATGACTCAAATAACTAAAGATTAACATAGTTAGCAAAGATATTAAATGGTTAGTCATATATCTTTTACCTTTTGTTAGCTGGATGGACTTTTTATAAACTTAGGAAGTTCAGTCATCAAATGTGTGTTGTTTCTTATCCAAGATATTTTAAAGGCCTAGTGTTGTCTAATTAGTCTAGGGAAAATACAATACAACAAACCATCTTGGATGCCTGGTATTGCCTCCTTAGTCCAATAGAAAATCCATTTTCATAAACAAGCATTGAATCCAAGTGGCACAAGTATGCTGTAGCAAACCAAGATTATCTATACCTAGATTTTTAGTTATCTATCTTTTTGTTATACGTTTTTTAGTATTAATTGTTTGGTTAGAAGCTTTTACTATTAACTCTTTCACTGTAAGTTTTTATTATTAACTCTTTTGTTAGAAGCTTTTTGGGTTTTTTGGTTTTTGTTTTTTGTTTTTTTGTTTTGGTTTTGGTTTTTGGTTTTTAGTTTTTCAAGACAGGGTTTCTCCGTGTAGTTTTGGTGCCTGTCCTGGAACTCACTCTGTAGTCCAGGCTGGCCTCAAACTCACAGAGATTCACCTGGCTCTGCCTCCCAAGTGCTGGGATTAAAGGCATGCGCCACCACCTCCCGGCTTCGTTAGAAGTTTTTACTATTAACTCTTTTGTTAGAAGTTTTCAGTTCACTTTTTTTGATACAGATCTTAGAGACTCCTTTAAAACTACACCCAATGAACTTGCAAACCTGAGATAAAGAAAGCTTATATTTTAGCAAAACCTTTAAAGATAGTAAAGAAAAAAAGGAAGGTGCTGTGAGATAAGCAGTAGCAATCTCTATTGTGAATAGTTTACCTCTTAGCTCTTTTTAAGCACCTCCTGTCTTTCCCTGGGGTGCCTTATTTTAGTCTCCTTTCCCCTGCCACAGAGTCAGGTGGCCAGCCTGAAGCAGGGCAAAAACTTTGGAGAAAATTTTTAAGTAAACACACTTGGGTCTTGAATGAGCAGGCCAAATTCCCCCTCAAGAGCCACCTTTCAATTGAGGAGAGCAGTATGTGACACTATTTTAATACTATTCGTACCCAAAAGACGTTTAATCTCCATAAGACCGAACTGAGTGATCTGTGGGAGGGATAAAAATGAGAGAGCAAAGAAGGCTTAGGAATAATGTGAGCACAGAGAACAAAGAAAACTTAGAGATGAGGGAAATTTTTGATCATTTGTCTGTGTGGTTGGCTGAAGTTGTCATAATCTGTGAGAATTTGGAAATCAAGTGTGCCATTTTCTGGCCATCAGGACCGATTATCTGATTTGTACTGAGGCCATACTGCAGTAAAAAATAAAGTGACAAGGCCTCAATGCCACCTCTGAGCTGGAGAAGGGAAAGACATTAGAGAAGACAAGTGAGAGGAGTCCATGAATCTGATAAAATCCCATGGTTAGTTCAGGCTATAGCCAGTGAACAAGAGACACAGAGCAAGCTCCAGGAGCAGAGACAGGACAGAAAGGAAAGGCTATATTGACCCGTCCAGCAGGCCAGGTTATTAGGTGTGACTCGAGGAGGCACCTCCTGAAAGACCAATGGGGGCGAGAGAGAAAGGAGACCAAGCGCGTAAAGAAAACAGAGTCAGTCTGAGTTGTGTCAAGGTCTCGTTTATTGCAAGGGAAAGTAGGCTTACATATGCTGGTAGATACTAGAAATGAATAGGGGAAAAGGGGGGGGGAATGAAAGTTTGAAGAATAGAAGAATAGGGTCTGGGTGAGGTCTCTTTGAAGACAAAGAGTCGGGGCAAGGTCTCCTTGGTCCATAGCTTGTGCAACCGACCAACTTGAACATGTTCAAGGAAGTTATTCTAAAAGTATATTAATCTAAAGGTATATTTTGTGTTTTTTTTCGGGAGTTATTGTTTTTTGTAACTTAGTAATGGTTGTCAAGGGTGTAGTTATGTCAGATCATCCAAGCAAGAAAGGCCAGAGCGCAGTCATCCATTTTTTGGCTCCCAACACTATATCCTTAAAATGGTAGCAGGAAAGAGTTTCCGGGAACAGGGCAAGGAGGGGGGAGAGACTTAGGAAAAGGGGTCATAAGCTGGAATCCCACCAGAAGGAAGATTCTAATGGTAAAGAGGCAAAGAGACAGAGGGAGGTCAGCACAGTAAGGGGTGTCATGGGAAGGTCTGTATCTGAAGGTGTCCCCAGGGGACCAAGACTTGTCGAAGAGATGCCCAAGATCTTGTGGACAGGCAGGACTTTCTCATTGGTGGGATGAGGAGACTAAAATGGCACAGGGAGGCTACCTAGTGTACCAATGAAGGCCTCTATAGCAGGCTCCGGTGAGACGGAGCAGGCAGCTGCAAGTAGGCAACGAGAAGCAAGAGGATAGAGGAGATGGAGGAGAAAAATGGCTGAAGAGAAAGACTCTTAGATTTTGAGTCAAATGTGGTAGGTAGCAGGAGCCAGCAGAAGCAAATGATCCATACCACATGAGGGCCAAGTCTCTAATTTTGGTTCAGTTGAAGAAGAGACAAGGCTCCAAAGGAAAACCTCGGGATCTCTCCTGAGTTTCTGCACCAAATGTAAGAAGGTGCAGGGAAGAAACCACAAAATACGGCCACACTTCATGAAGAGAACATTTTGATTTAAAAAGAAAACTGTCCAGCTGCCTTGGACAATGGAAGACAATGCCCAGCTACAAACACTGGTTGTATTTTATAGGAGTGGATACCACAGAGAGGCTGCTCAGACACTGGAACATCCAGGTGGCTAGTATGGGGATGTTTTCAGACAGAGAAGGTGCTGATCGGTGCAGGTAGCAGCATTCGGCCAGCCTTTAAGAAAGAATAAAGAACCACTTTAGGATTCTATTCCCTAGCAACACCCAGCTCAGGTGGGAGTAGAGACCTTGCCATCAGCACTACCAATCTGGAGCCTGCTTTGGGTGCCTAACACTTGCTTCCCTGTGGCAGACTCCACAGGACAACACAAGGAAATACTCAGCTAAAGTAGGAAATTACTCAGAAAACAGGTGGTGCCATTGTGACAGAATGAAGACCAGGCACAGCAATGATAAAGTGTCATTTGCTAGAGCTCCTGGATGTTGAGTGCAGAAGATTTGGTAAAAGTATAAACTGAGTCTCTGCTCCACTATGACGTTGCAGGACACAGAGTGCATTTGTACCACCACCATGCACACTCCTAACATAAGCAACCTTCCCTAACAGAGTGGGGAGAATGACAGTGGTGTGTGGGATATTCCTTAATACTGTGTGAATATATGTCACTGCAATTGGTTTACCAAAGAAAATGACTGGCCAAAAGCTGAACAGGATTAAATTAGGTGGGAGAGCTAAACTGGGAATGCTGGGAGGAAGAAGGGCAGAGCTGGAGAGTCGCCAGCAGATGCGGAAAGAAGCAAGATGGACATGCCATACTGAGAAATGGTACCAAGCCACACAGCAAAGCATAGATAAGAAATATGAGTTAATTTAAATGTAAGAGTTAGCTAGTAACAAGTCTGAGCTATTGGCCAAGCATTTGTAATTAATATAAGCCTCTGTGTGGTTACTGGGGACTAGCAGCCAGGGAAAGAAAAGTCTGCCTACAGTGGTGCCTTCTGTGTGATGCTATTCCTGGGGAGATTTGAACAAGCATTTGGTCACCCCAGATAGGGAACTGATGATAGACCAAGGAACAGATACTGCCAGCATCCAACTTGGTGAACCTATGAATTTTATAGGGGAACTCACAGGAATATGACTGAAGGGTTACTTATTGGAACAGAAATGATTCAGAGACCACTGCATCCCCAGAGCCCACACCAGCATGGGTGAAGTCTCATGGAAGCTACAATATTGGAGTCTTCTGCACATTTAAAGTCAGTTCAACAAGTTGGAGGGTGTCTCTTTCAGGCAGCTCAGTTTGTCCTTGCCTCTTACAGACATTTCTGCTTGTCTCTGTCTCTTCCAGGTGGCTCAGCTGCTCTAAGTCCCTTCTAGTTAGCTTGGCTAGCCTGCCAGTGTTTCTTGGAAGTCCTTGTTACTTGTATAACCTTGGGGAGGAAAGATCTAGTGAATCTAGTCAGTTTCAGAGACTTTTAAAAGGTATTGAATTGCTTACTTCTTGAGTTCGGTGAGCTTTTCTGCAAGATGTGTATGTGTCCTCTCCCTTTGGGACATCCTTTGCTTCTCCTCTCTTCTAACATTCTGTGTCTTAATTAGCTTCCTTCCAGTATGGAATGTTTATCTGGAAGGAAATAGCCACACACCAGTGCTCTTGTGGGTACTGTCAGTGGCCTTCAGTTCCACAGAAACCATTTCAAAATAACAGTATTAAAATTTTTCTCTAAGTTGAACATGAAGTATGTAACACAATTGCTAAATGGTCCTATCAATTAAAAAAAAAAAAAAACAGAGCCAGATATTGGGATGAAAGCTGAAAGATCGGAGAGACAGAACAAGACACAGCCAACCTCACCTCGACAACTCCTCAGCTGATCTTATTGCCTCAGACTGAAAGCCTCTGAGTCTTCACCTGAAATGATCTCAGCTTAACTGCTCTTAGTACCTGTCTCCTCACACTTTATATACCGTTCTCCACCCAGTCATGTCACTTCCCGGGATTAAGGGCATGTGTGTTTTCCAAATAAAGGCATGAGATCTCAAGTACTGGGATTAAAGGTGTGTGTCACCACTGCCTGACTCTGTTCCCAGTGTAGCCTTGAACTCACAGAGATTCAGATGGATCTCTGCCTCCCAAGTGATAGGATTAAGGGTGTGTGCCACTACTGTCTGGCCTCTATGTCTAGTGGCTGTTCTGTCTTCTGCCCAGATAAGGGTACAAAATATATCACCACAAAGGCACATGCCTATTACCCTGTCTCTTGGAAGGCTGAGGCCAGAGGAACACTGCAGATCTAAGGACAGTCTGAACTATAATGAGACACTATCTCAAAAAATAAATGAATGAATTAATGAATTAATAGAAAAACAAAAACAAGACATGTTATGTATGACACCACTGTTCCCAAGGAGGAATGTATGGGAATGAAATATTAAATATTGCATTTAGTAGCATTAAATACAATGTTATATTTTAAAACATAATATGAAAACCAAAGCATTTTTGAGAACTCTAAGACAGTTCCAAGGAAAGAGGAGGGTATATCTCACCCTGAGCAATTTCTCTCATCTTCTCATTAGCTGGTTGTCAGGACTCTCTGAAATTCTGATTCCTCAGGGTTGCCCCTCTTCCCAGCTTAGAGGTATGAAGGGAAGAAACTTTGCAAGTAGATAGAGTTGACATTCCATTTGCGCAACTGCGCACTGGAGTGGTTTAATGAGAGGATGTGATGTAATTTAAAGGAAGAAATTGGCAATTAATCTACTCTCTCTCTCTCTCTCTCTCTGATTTACAGAGAGCTACAGTGGACTTGATTAAGTTCCTTGAAATAATCACCAAGGACACGGAGAGGACTCCCAGATCAGCCCCCTGCCAGTGACACATGGCTTCTAACCTTGCAGCTCCCTCACCATTTCCAGTATGATTGACCTCTCCCCTGACATCAGCTTGCTCTTTTCTCCTTACATGGTCATTAAAAAGTAAAGGCTGAAAACTGCTCACCCTCCTCAGGGCAAGGCAAGAGACAGAAATTCAGATTCCATCAAAACAAACTGTCCAGGGCTGATTATGTCCCCAGGGAAAGCATCACTTCTAATCAGTTCCGAAAAGAGTGGGAATTTCCCTTCTGCAGGGAAAACAAAATCCTTCTTCCACTGAGTTCTAAAAGATCTACCTCAGATTACAGGGCTTGTGTAAAAAAAAAAAAAAAGCAGGCACTGGAGAAAATGCAGAGCTCGAGCTCATACCAAAGATGGCTTCTCTGAAAGGAATGCTGTTCCTTGGAAATGAGGCACCATGACCCACACACAAAACAACGACCTAATAGAAGCAGCAGGGCCATGTCTACCAGGAACCTTAGGTTCAAATGCATTTCACTGTGCACAGGCTTCGCGGCTCTGATAATGTTACTTGAGCTTTCTGGTCCTCAAATTTCTCATCTACTTAGCAAACATTATGCTAATTTCACTCGTTGTTCATATTAAGTGACCCAAATAAAAATGAGTGTGGAATATCTTTCTGTCATTATTGTATGCAATAAAAAAAAACTGAGAAATCCAGTTATGAATCTATACTGTCATCTAAAAACTGAAAGGTGAAAAAGTAACGGCCACGATTAGAACAAAAGGGAACAATTCCAGACAGAATATGTAAAGTTCCTGGGGCATATAAGAGTTGGAGAAAGGGGAGTCGCCAATGGCTGTGGAATTTAATAAGCAGATAATATATCGGGGGTGGGGGGAGAATACATAGTATGGTAATAAAGAGGAATGCCGAAACCATCTCTTCCATTTTTCTGTCAACTTCTAGGACAGAAAATTTTATGTGACACCTTAGACAGGGAGGAAGAAAGTGATATGTGATATTCCAGTTCACAATGAATAATAATAAAGATATACAGAGATTTTAACCCTAAATTTAATTTAAACAACCCCAACAAAAATCCCATTCTCAATATACATTAACCATCCAAGATTCTCTAACTAACAAAATAGAGAATTAGGAAACAATAAGAATATTTTAGGATAACTACTGGGAATCAGACATTCGGGGATGGTTCAACATATAAAAATCTGTCAATGTAATCCACCATATAAATAATCTCAAAAAAAAAAAACCCAGATGATCATCTCTCCAGATGCTGAAAAAGCCTTTGACAAAATCCAGCACCCCTTCATGATAAAACTCTTGGAGAGATCAGAGCTACAAGGGACATACCTAAACATAATAAAGGCAATATACAGCAAACCAATAGCCAACATCAAATTAAATGGAGAAACTTAAAGCGATTCCACTGAAACAAGGAACAAGACAAGGCTGTCCACTCTTCCCATATTGATTCAATACTGTACTCAAAGTTCTAGCTAGAGTAATAAGGCAACAAAAGGAGACCAAGTAGATACAAATTGCAAAGGAAGAAGTCAAAGTATCACTATTTGCAGATGATGTGATAGTATATATAAGCAACCCCAAAAATGCTACCAGGGAACTCCTATAGCTGATAAACACATTCAGTGAAGTGGCTGGATACAAAATTAACTAAAAAAAATCAGTAGCCCTCCTAAATACAAATGATAAATGGGCTGAGAAAGAAATCAGGGAAACCACACCCTTCACAATAGCCACAAGCGTTATAAAATATCTTGGTGTAACTCTAAACAAGCAAGTGAAAGACCTATATGACAAGAACTTCAAGTCTCTGAAGAAAGAAATTAGAGAAGATTTCAGAAGATGTAAAGATCTCCCATGCTCATGGATCAGTAGGATTAACATGGTAAAAAAGGCAATCTTACCAAAAGCAACCTACAGATTCAATGTACCCATCAAATACCATCACAGTTCCTTACAGTCCTTGAAAGAACAATACTCAACTTCATATGGAAAAACAAAAAACCCAGGATAGCTAAAAACAATCCTGTACAATAAAAGAACTTCTGTAATGATGCATAACAATATTCTGCTATACTCATAGATTGGTGACTACCCCAATTGTCATCAGAGAACCTTCATCTAGCAACTGATGGAAATAGATGCAGAGACCCACAGCCAAGCATTGGGACAAACTTGTGGAGTATATGAGCAGGGAATAGGAAGACAAGGACATCACAAGGGAACCCCCAGAAACAACTAACTTAGGCTCATAGGAGCGCAGAGTCTGGACCAACAGCCAGGGTGCCTGAATGGAACTTACCTACCTTCTATATACAACTAACAGTTGTGTAGCTTGGACTCCTTGTGGGATTCCTAGCAGATGGAGCAGGGGGTGTTCCTAATACTTTGTCTGGCTCTTTATAAACCTATTCCTCATACTATGTTGCCTTCCCTAGCCTTAATACAAGGGGAGGAACTTAGTCCTACCTCACCTTAATATGCCATGCTTTGATGACACCCATAGGAGGCCTGCTCATTTCTGAACAGAAACAGAGGAGGTTTGGATTGGGGGTGGGGTAGAAGGGAGGTGGGAGAAGGAATGGGAGAAGAGGAGGGAAGAAAACTTCAGTTGGGATGTAAAATAAATGAGTAAATTTAATTAATAATAAAAAAGAAGTTCTGGGGATATCAACACCTCTGATTTCAAGCTGTACTACAGACCAATAGTAATAAAAATTGAATGGTATTGGCATAAAAATAGATAGTTTGATCAATGGAGTCTAATCAAAGACCCAGAAGTAAATTCATGCACCTATGGACACTTGATTTTTGATAAAGAACCCAGAAATATACAATGAAAAAAAAATCTTCAACAAATGGTGGAGCTCTAACTGGATGTCCAGCATGTAGAAGAATGCAAATAGATCCGTAACTATCACCCTATACAAAACTCAAGTCCATGTGGATCAAAGACCTCAACATAAATCCAGATACACTGAACCTGATAGAAGAGAAAGTGGGGAATAGCCTTGAATGCATTGGCACAGGAGACAACTTCCTGGACAAAACATCAATCATGCAGGCACTAAGATCGACAAAACAAATGGGACCTCATGAAACTGAAAAGCTTCTATAAGGCAAAGGACACTGTCAACTTGACAAATGGCAGCAAACAGAATGGGAAAAGATCTTCAACAACCCCACACCTGACAGAGGGTAAATATCTAAGGTATATAAAGAACTCAAAAAACTAGACATCCAAAAACAAATAATCCAGTTTTAAAATGAAGTACAGCTCTAAACAGAATTCTCAACAGAGGAATCGAAAATGACCAAGATACACTTAAAGAATTGTTCAACATCCTTAGTCATCAGGGAAATGCATATCAAAATGACACTGAGATTCCATCTTATAACTGTCAGAATGGCTAAGATCAAAAACACAAGTGACAGCTTATGCGGGAGAGGACATGGAGCAAGGGGAACACTCCTCCACTGTTAGTGGGAGTGCAGACTTGTAGAGCCACTTTGGAAATCAATATAGCAGTTTCTCAAAAAAATTGGGAATTGATCTACCTCAAGACACAGCTATACCACTCGTGGGCATATACCCAAAGGATGTTCCCCCATATCACAATGACACTTGCTCATCTATGTTCATGGTAGCTTTACTTGTAATAGCCAGAAACTGGAAACGACCTAGATGTCCCTCAACTGAAGAGTAGATAAAGAAAATGGGGTATATTTACACAATGGAGTATTACTCAGGCATTAAAAACAATGACATTAGGAAATTTGCTGGCAAATGAATGGAACTAGAAAAAACCATCCTGAGTAAGGCAACCCAGACCCAGAAAGACAAACACGACTTGTACTCACTCATAAGTGGATAATAACTGTCAAGTAAGGGAAAATCATGCTACAATCTACAGACCCACAGAAGCTAAATAACAAGGAGGGCTCAAAAGAGGGATGCATGGATTTCACCGTGAATGGGAAATAGAATTGACAGTGAAGCCTGTGCCTACGTGTCCTAACACTCACACACTGGATTACACTCACTGAAGTCAGCACATCATTGAAGAAAACATCTCATTCTTCCTTTGTTACCTCAATCCTGGGCAGAGTACACTGTGAAGACACATACAAAATGGTCAGCCAATAAGATAATAACTTTAAATCACAAACAGGTGATCAGGAAAGTATAAAATGAGCGAAGAATGAATTTGGGGTATCTGGGTATATTCAGTATGTATGTGTATTTGACAGGAAAAGTTTAATCCATTACATTTCACTAGCTGAAACTATAGGTAAAGATGTATTTAAAACATTAGTCTGTGATTTCACTCTTGTAACCATTATCTGAAGAGCAAAATTCACTTCTGTCTCCACCACAGGGAACAAGACTTCTCTGCTGATCCAGGTGGCTTCAGGAGAAACCATTGCAGAGAAATGGAGCTCAGAGAATCTGGAAAGTATGTGCTTATAATCTCATAACAGAAATTTTAAAATAAAAAAAAGCTATAAAAACAAATTTTTTCAGAAACTCATTGGCAGTAACAGTTAACCTATCTTGAACCAATTTGATTGCAGAACTCAACCCAAGGGCTATATAAAGACTTTATGTATCACTCCACTGGGGCTACTGTCCAACACTGTAGTCAATAATCCTTCTGCAGCTTCACTGTGAAATCTGCTTAGCAAGAAAGAGTACTAGGTGATTTCCCTTTCTGTGTCTGCACTTTATGATAGCCAAAAGGCCAATAAGGGATCCTATTTCTGATTCTGAACTCTCATTCTACACTAAGGCTTTGCAAAGCCTTGCTGTGAACTCAGGAATCCCCTCATCCTACTTGGAATTCTAGGCATATTTTGGTTTAGTTTGGGTTGGCTTTTGGAGGTGATAGGGATGGTATAAAATAACTCTGTGATTTTTCTTCAGCTTTATTAAAATAAAATTTACAAGAATTAAATCAATTACATTAATTAATTACATAATTAATTATATACATAAATTAATTACATAATTATATATAGAGAATATTTTGCTTCTTGCAGAGCTATGGATTGAACTTCAAGGGTCTCATATACTCTGCACATACTCTACCACAGAGCAACATCTCAACTCTATTCTTCGATATGATGATTTAATAAATACATGCACTATAAAATGATTACCACCCTTTAAGCTAACATCTCCATTGCCTAATAGAGTTCCTATTTTTTGTTTGTTTTTTGTTTTGTTTTGTTTTGTTTTTTGTTTTTTGGGTTTTTTTTTTGGTTTTGGTGTGTGGAGAACACTTTAAATCCACCCTCCCAGAAAACTGAGTGCACCATCCAGCATTATTAACTGCAGTCACCAGGCTGCACAATGGATCTTCAGAACTCAGTCATCTAACCTGGCTGTAGCATTGAACTCTTTGACTGACATGTTCTCTTTCCAAGTTCCTGGAAAATATCTATTCTGCTCTCAGTTCTTTGATTTTTCTAAGATATATTCCACACACATGAGATCATTCATATTTGACCTCTTGTGTCTGGCTTATTTCATTTATCATAGTGTTATCCAGATTGGCCAATGCTGTCACCAATAGCAGTATTTGCTACATTTTAAAGCTGAATGGATATATCTTCTGTATGCTTTTTTTTTTCAGTTGATATAAATCTAACTTGTTTCTTTCCCTGGCAATCGTGAATAATGCTATAATGACTACCTCTCTGACATACAGATGTCCTTTCACTTGGCTATGAACCCAGTTATGGGACTTTAGGATCAAAATAGGTCTATTTAAGAATTCCTGAAGATCTTCCATACTTTTTACACCTTAGCTTTAGATTCATATTCCTGCCCACAGTCCTAAGATTCCTTTTTTCCTCCACACAATCAACACTTACTTTTAATTTTTTTCTGTGTGTATGGTGTCCACATGCAGGGTACATACATACATGCATGCTGTAGACCAAATGCAGGGCATCATGCATGCTGGACAAACTCTCTATCACTGAGATATACCTCATGTACTTTTTATTATTTTTTGCTAGCCTTCCCAACACACATAATATGATGGGTTTGATGGCATAATCAGAATTCTTTATGTCTGCCTTCAAGCTAATAGAAGGGTAGGATTTTCTTCATCTGGCTAAATTCTATTCAGCACATTGCTAAAAGAAGATTAAGAGGACAAATAAAGCTGCTTGTAATTTTTTGTGTTAAAATCATAGCAACCATCTTTTACATACACTGCCTCTGCAAAGTTTTCTCAGTCGCTCTAATTTCTAGAAACACTTTACATTAGAAAGAATAATTCATCAAGCTATTACAGAGGATGCTCTTACTATAAATAATTATGTTATATTTTTCTATCGTTATTTAGAAACTATTTCAAACAGACACTGTTAGCTCTAATTTAAGTCCTTATACAAGGACTCTAACTTTACATTGGGAAAAATTCCAAATAGTTTAAATTTTTAGGGAGCAAACAGCAAAAAGCAAACAAAATCATAAATCAGCAGAGGATTAAAGAAGAGACTTTTCTTACTAATTCACAATCCAAATTATGCAACTTGGGAAGAATTTTGAGACTGCTGATAAATTTAACTACAAGAAAAAAGATTTTAAAAAACTTTTCACTAACCATCATAAATAAAAATCAAACAAAACATAATTTAGGAAAATGTATATATTATTATCATTAATGTACAAAATGAATTGCTATGATTAATTTAAAAAACAAAATAGAAAACTCAAAGTCATGTACAAATAAGTTACAAAATGCTTTGAAGTATAATAACTATTTCTAATCACATTCATAATAAGAATTAAAACTATCCTGCCATGTTTTCTCATTCATCAGATTGGCAAGGTTTTGACATTTTGGAAACATATTGTTAGTAAGCAGAAAATATAAACCCCTATCTTACTGGTAAAAATGCAAATTGGAGCAATCTGTACAGTAGTGATTTGGTAATAGTTATTAAAATTATATGTTATCATTCCATGCAGCAATTCTGCTTTTATTCTATAAATATGCTGCATTAACAGCTATAAAAGAGACAGGTGTGGATGGCTATTCACTGCAACAGTGCTTACATAGAAAAGATAAGAAATTATCTAAATTCTCATTAGTGTGGGTTTGGTTATCTACTGTTGAGCATAGATCTAATGGAATTCCAGACAGTTAGTTCTATATAACTTTCTTTACTGATATGAAAAGACATAGTTTTAGGTAAAAGAAAAAGAAAGCCAATGAGATGATTATATCTATAATTTCTAATGTCTCAGATAATATTTTCTAAGATGTCTCTTCCACAAAAGATTCAAAGTAGCAATATCTTCTTGAATTAAACTTTTAGGCAAAAGTAAATTTAAGGCAATATATAAAAAGATGAGAGATTGTGTATACATGCACACACATGCATATATATATATATATATATAAAAAGTGGAATACTCAAGAAAGTCTATTCACAATACCAAGAGTTTTTTTTTTTCTGTTTGCTTCTATACAGTTGGAATTAAACTGGCTTCTCACCTTCAAACTTCCATTCATTCTTCAGATCTAATGAAGAATCTTCTCATATACTTGACCATTTGGGAGAAATGTTCACTGTTTTGAACAACAACAGTATCAAGAAGCTCTAAGTTTGAGCCTTTCACCTTCTGGACAAAGATTTCATTTACTTGACAAAATATCCAGATCTACCCATTTAAAAAGAGATTCTCTAGTCGTTCTGGCAAATCCCTCTGTTCTTCTGCTGGCCTGTCTCATTTGACCCTTTCCCAGCTGTTAATATTCCCAGGAAAACCTCTCTCCATAATACACCAGGTGATTCCACTTCCTTGGGTTTATGTTTATCTCTAGGATTTTCAAACACATATCCAAAAGTGAGTTCTTCCTCTTTCCCAAATACATTTCCTCCTTCTTTACCAGAGAGTCGCCTTCCTTCCTCAGACCTAATATCAAACTCCTTACCAAATTCCATTGCTTCTGTCTCTCAGATACATCCAACCACCATCATCTGTTCCTACCCAGTCCAGACCCACTTCAATCCTCACACCAACAATGGTAAGCTTTACTAATTTGTTTCCTTCGTCTAGCCTTCAAAAACCTCCCCAAGCATAGCTAATAGGGTTCTATCTTAAAACAAAGACTTGTCCATAATGCTTTTAATCCTTTAACAGCTGCCTACCACTTACACCAAGTCTCTAGGAACTGGCTCCTCTCCACCTGACATCCATCCTTCACTCTTCCCCTAAAGCTCCCCTGCATGCTGCAGTCATGTAACTGCATGACTTCCATCTGTAACTAACATGAAATGTGCCTTTTTCCTTCACACTTTCAAATCAGGAATTCCCTTGCCCTGGAAAGCCTTCCCCATCCTCATCTCTGTCTTCGCATGCCACCAACTTCCTGAGCTCCGGTCACCTTTCCACTCTGGTGAAGAGTAACATGCCCTGATGAGCATGTATAGCCCTGTGCCGTGTCTGTTTGTGTAATGCCAGCCTTTCTGAACCAAACTGTGGCCATAGATATCTAAAGAACCAGGACCCATACTGTGATCACTTTAGCCACACAGAACATCTGCTCCATGAACAGCAAATTGTGGTTGAATGAAAGTCTGTAAGATGATAACTGCCTTAAAAGCTCTCATGTCATAGTGAGTTAAATTTTTTTTTAAAAAAAAAAAAAGGAAATGTTCCAAAGACTACAGGTTAGTTATCAATAATAATAGCAACAACATTTTAAACTAACATCCTGGCAGACAGTGGGATATCTAAAGTAAAGGATAGGGGGGAAAAGGGAAGAATAGCATAATTTAAAAATACCTCCCTGGAATTCTAGAAGTGATAAGTTTACCCCTTCTGCAAAACACAAATAATGCACCGGAACTGCTGGTTTATTTTTACTTCCTCTGAGGTTGTTGGGTGTTTATAGATCCAGAATCACTTAGAGACTAATTCAGACCCCTAAGTATACAGCCAGGCTTGTGATTTATCCCTTCTCCAATTCCACTTCTGCAGCCACTGACTAAACCCCAACCCCAGAGCTCAGATTCTGGATGTTAGGTATGAGTCTTCCTGGAGGAGACTCCCTGGCAGTCTTCCTTTTCCAACATACCTTAAAAGTACTCTCTAGTTCCTAGGGTCTCTTACCTAGGTCTCAATCTTGAACAGCCCTGCTTCCAACTTATTAGGTCCTTTGTGACTTGGACCTGAATCAGCTTCTTCTTCTAAAACCTTGAACCCAGAAAAGGAGACCTGACTGGATTCTCAAACCATTTTTTTTCTTTGCTGAGACTTTCCTATCTGTGCAAATGGAATTTTCCCTAAAAGGCTGCTCCCCTTTTGCATGCTACGTCTTCTCTGTCTGCTCCATGAGCATCGTGGTGACATAACTGTCTCCCAACCCCAGTGCTTTTTTTTTTTGTTTTTTTTTGTTTTTGTTTTTTTTTTTTTGTTTTTTTGTTTTTTTGTTTTTGTTTTTCGAGACAGGGTTTCTCTGCGTAGCTTTGCACCTTTCCTGGAGCTCACTTGGTAGCCCAGGCTGGCCTTGAACTCACAGAGATCCGCCTGGCTCTGCCTCCCGAGTGCTGGGATTAAAGGCGTGCGCCACCACCGCCGGGCATCCCCAGTGATTTTAAGTCAAAATGATTTTGCTTCATTATTTCACCAACTCTCTCAAAGAATTTCCTCATTTATTTTCTTCTCTTCTGCCTCTTCCTTCTCCTGTCTATTGTTCTGTTTCATACATACTCTGTCTCTTTCTGTAATGTCTCTCCCTCCCCCCCTCTCTCTCTACCTCTCTGTCCCTTCTTTCCATCCCCCTTTCCTTTTTTCTTTCCCTTTCCTTCTCTTTCCAATCCTCTTCTCTTTTCTTCTCATTCTTTTTCCTTCTCTCTCTCTCCTGTCCCCTTCCTGCCTCTATTCCTTCCATACAAATCTCCAAAATTTCTTCCAGTCATTACTAATGTTCACACAGCACATGTTTACATTTAATAGGGTGCCAGACTCTCAAGACAGATGTACTCTCATATCTAAACATACTTCTGGGAAAAAGATTATTGCCATCAAGAGAAATACCTAAGGGGCAAACATTTAAGAAACTAATTGGGAAGAGAAGAGCTTAAGCCAAAATGAAGGAAAACTCTTTATGTTCTTGGCAGCATCAGGATGCATACTGGCCTCTTCTGAATGCAGTGAGTTGCAGAAATGACATAAGCAAAAGATTTAGGTCCGTGGTGCTTTTAGATGTCTTTAGCCTAATAAAAGCCAGCAGAATGATTCACAGAAAAAAATAGAGAGATATCAGACAAAGATGGATATACAACATGCACCAGAAAATGCTTGACTCTGCTCTTTTAAATATGAGAATAGTTATATGCTTAGCCCAAATTTGCTAGATAAAACTCAATATCTACCTCCATGATTTTAAAATATTTGCTTCTTACCCTAAGAATTGCTAACATGGTCTTCCATCATACCATTTCTTCTCAATTCATCAAAATATGATATTCCAGCATATATTCTTTCTGTTATTCATTATACTTTCTTTCAATATCCTGAACTCCAAACATTTATTTTCTTTGAATTTATTTCTGAACCCAATTCCTATTCTACTTCTCAACTGTATTATCTCTACCCCCACATAGACAGACACATGAGCAAATGCAATTTCACACCAAAAGAACTCACCGAGTTCTAAACTAGTGGGAATTCAGTGATATATTTGCCATTTCTCATCTGCTGAATCTCAGTTTAAATGCTAACTCTGCAAAAGTCTTTTCTGGGAGAGACCCTCTCGTTATTCTAGATCCTAGAGACCTATTTATTTTCTCTCTGCAGTTGCCAATACTTTCAAAATTAATTGTAATTTTAAAACTAATCATTGTTCATGGGCTCTTCAAACAAAATTAAGATTCATGAAGAAAGGAACCATTTCTATGATGGATTTGTAATTATTTAATCAACAAATAAATAGGCCAGCATATTTTAGTTCTCTTTAAGTATACAAATCTGATTACTACTCCAAAATCCTTCATATTAAAGTATAAACTAAGCCAACATTTTAAAAAAGGTACTCAATATGGAGCAAGACATGAAAATGCCAGGTAAGCAATATTAATGAAAATATTTTTCTTTGATAATCTGAAATGGGGACATGGTTGAAAAGGTTTCTACTATATGACATCATCACAAACAGCAGCTTAGACTAGCACTATTCCATGTGTCTGTCATGTGATAAATGTCTACCTGGTTCCTCTTCTTCATGGTGCCATCAGACTGCAAATGAACTTCTGTCATAGCTGTAGTTTCAATGTAGTCTCAATTGAGAGAGGATCCATTTCAAGCCCATACAGTTTTTACCAGATACTGGAATATCTCTATCTCTTGGTGATTTTTAGCAGAAGCCACTGGCAGTTCCTTGTACTGAGGACTTTCCCAATGTCCCTGCTCCTTTGACATCAGTAGAAAAACTGCCTTTTGTATGACAGGGTTTGGAATCTTACCAAGCCTGATCACATCGATCCCATCACCTTTGTCATATTCTGTTGGTTAGAGGAAAGTCACAGGCATGCCCATACCAAAGAAAAAGAATCTCTGGTGGTATGGTTTAGATAAGGGTCCCCCAAAGGCTTAGTTGCCCACCTACTACTAGAAGGTAATGGAGCCTTCAAGCAATGAGGCTTTGTGGGTAGAAACTGGGTCACTAGAGATATGTCCTTGAAGTTCCTTGGAGTCACCTTCCTCTTCCTGCCTCTTTTCTTGCCATGGCTGAACTGTTTCTCCAATGCATACTCCTACTATGATAAGCTGTTTTACACGCCCAACAGCAGCATGGCCAATTAACACAGACTGGAAACTCCCAGACTATAAGGCAAAAATCAACCTCTCCTTCATAAACTCATCACCTCGAGTCATTTGTCAGGGAGGTGGAAAGCTGACTGTACACAAGAACAGGATCACCAGGAGGCAGATATGAAGGATATAACCAGAATCAATCCAACTGAGACAAAGTAGCCATTCAGAGCCTTGGATTTTGTTTTGTTTTTGTTTGTTTTTGTTTTTGTTTTTTTTTTTTTGTTTCAGATGAATAAGATTTTTTTTTTTTTGGTGGTTGAGAACATATACAAATCCATCAGTTTCTCTAGGGTTTAATAGTATTCAATATATTAAAATCACTTCTATGAGTAGATTAGGTGGTAGAGATTTTAATTTAATTTTCATGGTTTTGCACTACTAGAGACTAAACCTAGGGATTCGTACCTGTGAGAAAGGTATTCTACTCCTGAGCCACTCTACTACTCTAGCCTTAGAGTCAGGGTTAGCAGTACTTTATGACAAGAGAGTAAATCAAAGAGCTACACAAGTTTTCAGAGCTTTATCAAAGACAGATGGAATAATGAGATTATGCAAATTGCATAAAAAGCCACAGAAGAGTCTCTGTATAAGAAGCCAAATGAAAGCTAAAGAGGTATGTGGGAGGTTGTCTCACAATGTCTCCTTCTGTCCCCATCCAAAGCATGCTTCACTGTGGGTAGTGTATTTTTCCCTGACCCATTGACTTTGGCCTTGGTTGTGAGTTGTGCTAACCAGTAGATGTGGATAGAGATGGAAGTCCACAATGCTGAGCAGACTATAAGAAGTAGCAGGAGTCTCAGTGTGCCACCTTGGCATTCTCTCATCTGCCACAAGAATAACTCAGCCCAGAGTAAGAAGGCATGCCAAGCTTAGCAAAGCCTAGCAGGACCATGGTCAACTGTCAGCTCTATAAATGATGAACGAATATTTATTGACATAAGCCACTTAATTTGGGGCGTTGGTTTTCATTAAGCAATGTACTGAGGGGAAGGTGGCTGAAATCAGTATAGAATTTTCCAAGTAACAGAAGTAACTCAGCTGAGTCTGTTATTAAAATGTCTGCTTCAGGATACAAGTAACTATATTTTATTTTTATATTCTCCACTCTCATCTTAAAAACACAGTATTCTTTTCCTGGAATGACCTCTACTGGGATTTTAGAAAGTCAAGGAATGACTCCTCTTCTACTCCACCTGAGTTTAGAATATGGTTAGCAGGAGACCTCAAGCCACGCCTTAGAAACACACACACCACCTTTATCACCACTAATTTAATATCATTACTGAAGAGAAAGGTTTAAGTGTAAGAATCAAGGCATTTTTGCTAATAGGAAAGCCCAGGCAGACAGGCAGAAACATGACAGTTGCTATGGTGACAGGGGTCTCTCACGGAGCTTAACATACTGCACAGGCTATACTGAGCTCAGACTCTTCCAAATGCACAAGTCTGATGGGTCACTCCACAGACCCCCATGGTAGGGAGGTAGATGAAGGTTACCAGTCTAAGGAGACTTCTGGAAGGAAAAGAAAGGGAAAGGCTTTGATGTGGTTTCACATGTCCTGTAATTTCACAGGATCATTACATAGTGGAATTACTAAGCATTCGGGCTGTTGATGTTGATGGCTTTACCTGACTCTGCCTGTCTGTATTCTTGCTGTGAGTGAACAGTTTCCTCCATCACATATTCCTAGCATCATATGCTATCTTGCCAAAAGCCCAAAAACAATGCATCCAGAGACTGGTTTCCCAAACTATCAGACGAAACAAACATATAAAAATAAATAAAATATAAGCTGCAAAACTGTGGCTCCCCAAAGAGAAGAAGAAATGGATCAAAATTCCCATGGCACACAGTACTCGCAGCAAACAGGTGTGGAGGAAATGTATAAATCGAGAGATGGTGCTGTTTTCTAGAATGTCGTCATGCTGCTTAGTCTTCGCTGACATGACACAAACCAGTGTCATCTGGGAAGAAGGAACCTCAAATGAGGAATTGCTGTCGCCAGATTGGCCGATGGGCCAGTCTGTGGAGCATTTACCTCATTGTTAATTGATATAAGAAGGTCCAACCCACTGTGGGCGGTACCATCTATAGACAGGTACAACCGGGCTGTTATAAGAATGGTGTCTGAATAAGCCAGGGACAGGAAGCCTCCGGGTACCTGCTTCATTCAGTTCCTGCCCTGACTTCCCTCAATGATGGACTATGATGTGGAAGTACAAGATGAAATGGCTCCTTTCCATCCCAAGTTGTTTTGTGTGGTTAGTAAGTGCTCCAAATGAAGACTCAGAAAGAGGTGGCTAGTATTTGGACTCTAACATTCATTGGCTATGTCTGTGGGAAGTAGAAATGACATGTAACATGTAGCTGTATTAAGTAAAATGTTATTCTAAAATTATTATTGTAAAACACCGCATAGTACATAGTAAAGTATTACTATCATTATTGTTATTTCTCCTTACCTTCTAGCAAATGACTCCTTTCCATCCCAAGTCAGTGTTTTATCACAGCCACAAAGAAGCTAACTAGAACAGTCTCCTTTGTCTATCCATGAGAGGTTAGTAAAGATGGGTAACTTACAAGGTAAATGGAAGACAAATACTTGAAGCAAAAGTTAGGATGGCTGTGACTCCTCTCAGTGGTAGAAAACTGGCACATCATGCCTAGAGCCCCAACACTCTAGTACCTCTGTCCTCTCCACTGCTTTTGTGTCTGGGTGAGCTCCAGCTTCTGGCAGTACCTCTGCAGACTTTTCTTTGATGTGTTGGTTGCATAGAATTATAAACATTGCTGATGAAAAATTCAGTTCTTATATCAAACATAAAAAAAATCTGTATGCCTAAGTTAATAAACACATGTAAATCTCCTGGAAGACTTGAATGTTACAGACTCAAAAATACATTCCTAAATTTCTTCCCAGACTTTCTGATTCATTGTGTGTCATTTTTTTCATAACCATTAGCACACGGCTACTTTCTAAAAGTCAAACTTTCAATAAGATCATCATTCATCCATGCAGAGATGAAAAGTCCTGCATTTCCTCCCAATGAAAAGTACATTTCTGTTCCAAAAGAAAGCAGCCACAGTGATTGAAAATTCCTAAAATGACTGTAGAGCATTTCTAAGAATCATTTCCAACTTCACAGCCGTGAAAGGTGCCAAGGTCAGAACCAGTGACTCAAAACACCTGCCCAAGCAGGAACTGTACTAGAATTAGGAGGTGCCCAGCCAGAAGGAGGATCTGCAAGCAAGTAGGATCCTATTCCCCAATCAAACTAAATAGCAGCTTCCATAAGTCCACTTGGCAATATTGATTGAGAGGAGATTGCAGTCTGCAAGGGGTCAGAAAGTGTACCTTCTAGCTCCCATGATCACAGAAATGCCAGGAGCAGGGGTACAGCAACATGGACATTGTAGAAAATAAGAAAATGTAATAGCTCCATTTCCTACCAAACGTGGGGAAAGAAAAAGTGTGGTCAAGAATAAAATATTAGCTGTCAGGCCTAGAATCTCAGACTGAACTGAAAAAAAAAAAATAGCAAATAAAATGATCCTATATAGGACCCAGGCATCAAAGGCGCCATGCTCAGGCTGTTGCTGCATTTTATTCCACAACTCCAAGCAAATGCTGTTTGAGCATCTATGCTGTGTGTTAGAATCGCATGCCAGAGCCAGGAAAGACCTTGGGATCACCTAAGTTACCTCCTGTCCCACCCTGATCCCGAACCTGCCATTTACAATTCATAGACAAGGTTGCTGAGGTCCAAAGAAACATGGGACTTGCCTTCCAGCTGAGTTTGCATTTTTAACTAAACAACACATCACTCCTGAAAGCTCAACTTCATGTGAGATGGTCTAGCATGGTTAGCAAGTGCTCCAAATGGAGACTCAGAAAGAGCTGGCTGGTATTTGGACTCACATTCATTGGCTGTGTGAACTTGGGTTAAACCATTTAGCTTATCTTCTGTGGGAAGTGGAAATGACATGTAACATGTAGCTGTATTAAGTGAAATGTTATTCTAAAATTATTATTGCAAAATACCACATAGTACATAGTAAATTATTATTATCATTATTGCTATTACTCCTTACCTTCTAGCAGCATAAATAAAGGATGACTCACCTTGCTGGTTCTGTTGGGTCCTCCAGAGGGCTAGAAATAAACGTCATTTTGTCTCTAGAGCACGGTTTCTCAACCTCCCTAATGCTGTGACCCATTAACACAGTTAATCATGTTGAGGTGACCCCCAATCATAACTGTAATTTTTCTACTGTTATAAATCACAATATAAATATCTTATATGTAGGATATCTAATATATGGTCCCTGTGAAAGGGTCTTTGGCCAAAAAGGGGTTGTGACCCATATGTTGAGAACTGCTGCCCTAGAGGGTTATATAACACATGTTCTCACTCTGCATAGAGGCTCTGATTCTTCACCATTGGCCATGTGGACCCCTCTGTGTTCTCTCCACTTCACTCCCCTCTATAAAAAGAAGTTACCAATGTACATTCTCTTAATCCATCTTTTTTATTTCCTTTTATTTAATCTTCTAAATATATCTAGCCTAGAGCCCCTTCCCTGAGGCCAGATGGACTGGTCCATCTTTTTCCTTCTTGTTGAAAACTTTTCTCCATTTTCAGCTCTCTCCTCTGTCCTCAGTATCTCACGCCCTCCTCTTCCTTAGAAACCACCTCCATGCTGAGAAAAGTCATGGTAATTATAGTTCCTTCAAGTCACAAGGAAATGAACCTCTCCTCTGCCTTGTTTTGGTTTGATTTTGCTTGGTTGGTTGATTTTTCTTTTCCTGTCTTCTGTCTTCCAAGGACCATCTGTGTGGCTCCCACCTTCTTGTCTGCTTGATCATCTTCTTTCCACCACTGTGAAGGTGAAAGCTTCACCTAAGACACTTTGCCTGACTCAGTGCCTTGAATCCTTCCCTCCTGCATCTTCACAGAAGCAACAAACACTGCTGGTTCGCTGCTCTCCTCTCATGCCCCACCTTGCTGAGCACCTGCTTTCTCACCCTGTCTCTAACCTTTCCCTTGACATCCTTGTGAGTGTTGCTTCCATGTGTTAACTCCTTCGGGGTTGATTCCACTCAGTTCCATCTCCCATCATCCTGTCCTCCACTCACCTACTGTTAACTCCTTCTGGGTTGATTCCACTCAGTTTCATCTCCCATCATCCTGTCCTTCCCTCACCTGCTGTTATTTTACTGGCTCTCTTTCCCTCACATTCATCACTCTTGTTCACTGCCTCTCATCTGGATTCCAGTTTTATCAAATACCTGTAGAGCATCACAGTCCTAAAGCACATCAAAACGACACACCTACTCTCTGTGTTCACCCACTGGAGAGTGAGCTCCTCACTTCCCTTCCCGCTGAAGGACCCTCTACTTAACATGGAACACTTCCCATAATCTGTGCATTCATCTTTCTTCCACTCCAGCTAATCTCCATGTTCATGGCTCTCACTTTATTGGGCATCTCATTATTCCAGAGTTAGGCTATTAAAGCTACTCCAGCTTGGTCCTCACCAGCCCAGCACTTCCCAGTCCAACCCTTAACACAAACCAGTACTGGAAATCAATGAGAATATGAATCTTTGTCTCCTGAACTGTCGCACAAGCTCAGCTGTCAATAAGCTGATGTCATTCCCTTTTCAGAATCCAGCCCCACCCACCTATCTATATGTTTCTCCTGTTTTCCTCACACCAACAACTAGCCATGCTTAATGCCTTACCATTCCTAAGCATACTGCACTATCACCAAGGCCAGTGCCATATAAGCAGGAACCATTGCCTAAATTATAATTCCTCTCTTTCTCTTCTTGGTCCCAACTTCAGGGGCCAATTGCCATCTTCACCATAAGGTAGTCCTCGGAGAACCCCAGGCAAAACATGACATAATACTTTGTCCACTCCACTCTCAGACTTTGTGGTGGCTAGTTTTATGTCAACTTGACATGGCTATTGTCATTTTGGAAGAGGGAACTTCAATTGGGAAAAGTGTCCCCACCAGATTGGCCTGTGGGCAAGACTATGGTACGTTTTTCTTTATTGATGACTTATGTGGGAGGGTCCACCTCATTGCAGGTGGTGCCTCCCCTGAGCTGGTGATCCTGGGTGCTAAAGCAGGCTGAGCAAGTCATGAGGGGCCAGCCAGTAAGTGGTGTTTTTCTATAGCCTCTGCTTCAGCTCCTGCCTCCAGGTTCTTGCCTTGAGTCCCTGCTCTGACTCCTACCACTAAAGAACTTTAATGATGAAACAAACCCTTTCCTCCACAAGTGGCTTTTTGTCACAGTCTTTATCACAGCAATAGAATCCTAGCATTTCCTACCGGAAAAAAAAAAATGAATAATCGGACATATATTCCACTACATATCAGAACACAGCCAACACAGCAGGAGAGCAATGGAGGAAAACAGGGGTGGGGGTGTTCAGCTGGGGTTATTGCCACATACAGCTGAAGAGTGCACAGGGTGGCATCCATACATGCCCCACCCATGTTAGTTTTCCATCACTGTGACAAACACCCGAGACAAGCGGCTTCAACGAAGGGAACATTTATGTGGGTTCCTAGTTATTGGAGAAATTATTTTGGCCACTCCACGTAGTTAAAAGGATATTTATTTAATGGCGAAACTCACAAATTAAGTAATGGTAGGTCGCAGGGTGGGAGGTGTAATGCAGTCCAACGTGTTCCGAGCTCTACAAGTCAATCTCACTGTCAGCGTCCCGCCGAGAGCCCCGCCGCTGCCCCCCTCTCCCCCCCCCCCCCCCTCGTAGCGTGACAGTTCAGAGTCTCATGGGTGAACTTCCAGAACCAATGAATGGAACTACACAGAGAGTTATGTCCATAGTCACTGGACATCATGGCCGCAGGGGCTGTAGTCAGTCAATTCATCAGGGAGACCTGTTCTCCTCCAGACATCCCAGGAAGCAAAGAGAATGATGGGGGCAGGAGACAGGGTTCCAAAACCAATTTTAAAGGTAAACCTCAAATTATCTAACTTCCTCTCCGTAGATCCGACCTCCTAAAGGTACCATCAACGCCAAATCATTCCCAGGTTGAGAACCAAGGTTTCCCATGAGCCTTTGGAGGGCACTTCAAGTTCAAACTGCAGCATCCCCTCTGAGAGGCTGGGATGAAGCTGTGCTTTGTCAATTGGCATGGAGAGGGCTCAGTGTCACATGAAGGATGCATAACTTCACATAATTTTTATATTAAGTGAAAGCAAGATGTTCCAGGAGATAACCAGAGAGCAGAAATGTGGCATTTCTGCAATCACAGCCTAGGCAGGTGAGCAATAACAGAAATTCTTCAAACCCATGCCCTAGAATTTATTATCAGTGGGAAGACAGGAAAGGAAAAACCAAAATAACTGACAAAACTCTGGATTGTTTCAATAGATTCTGAATTAGGTAAGGGAAGTTACTATTCACTGGAACACAAAGACATGACAGAGAAATTAATTGTCCTATAAAAAACTTGATTTACATCTTTATACACCCAAAGTTATGAAGTGATATATGCTCCATCTACTATACAAAATACACTTTGATCTGCACCAAAGAACTGAACCTCCATTTTATGGGGAGAGACTCTCCTGCATTAGTGTACCCACCTCTGGCTGCCACCTTCAATCATCTGCTTTGACTCTAGCTAAGGATCTTCCTGAACAGGCGATCTACTCACTGTCCCTGTTCCTTCCTCTGACTCGGGTCTCAATCACTGACAGCTTGGTTTGGTCTTTATCACTTCACTGAAATGCCTTTAACACAGGAACAGCCAATGGGTATATTTAAGTTCTGGTTTTATTACATTTTATACAATGTCTATCATACCACATTATATTATTTGAAGTCTTGTTTGGCCTCAGAGCCTACCTTCCTCCTTGAATCTTCTAACCACTGGCTACCCTGACCTTCCAGGCCAGCTTTCTACCTTCTAGCCTCCTCCTCCTCCTTGTGACATCTATCACCTCTTGTTACAGCAGGAAGAGCTCTCTGTCTTTGGCCTGTGAATTTTTCTCTCTCCTTCTCTACAAGTGAGTAACTCTGTACTGCCTCATCCACTCTCAGAGTTTCAGTGGCCACCTCAACCACCAGTGGATAGGAATATCTAACTGACCACTCAGTGGATTCCTCAGCTGCCACTCAGTACCATTTCCTTAACTTCAATGCACGTATTACTAAATCTGTGTCTCCCACATTTCCAGTGCTGTACCTCTCTTCCTTATGAGTCATCCAGCTCTATCTGGGTGCCCCCCTCATGTGTGACTCTTGGCTTTCTGATGCCTTTTTCTCTCCACCCCATATTCACCTATTAGCAGGGTCCTGCCAATCTTACATTCTAATTATTTTTTTTTTTGATTTTTTGTTTTGTTTTGTTTTGTTTGAGACGGGTTTCTCTGGGTAACCGCCTTGTGATTGTCCTGAAACTCACTCTGTAGACCAGGCTGGCCTCGAAATCACAAAGACCTGTCTCTGCCTCCGGAGGGCTGGGATTAAAGGTGTGTGTCACCACCATCCAGCTTCTAATTATTTTTTAGGGAAAAAAATGACTTCTAATTATTTTTCAAAAAAAAAATTCCCTCTTCCTCATCTCTGATATGAATGGCATAGTTTCAGTTGCTAAGCTTGTCTGTTAATCAGTCCAATCTCCCCACTTCATTGCTGATGTAGAAGGCAGGAATCAACTATAACATTGCTTTCCACTTTGTCTACAGAGTGAAACCCCAGCTCTTCAATATGCTATAGCCCGCCTCCTCACAGGGTCCCTTTTAACCGTTCTGACACACCCCGAATTACGCATTCCAAATGAAACCAAAGACTTTGTGGCTTCCCACACAAGCACCATTACCATCACCATGGAGTTGCTGTCATTCTCTCCTCCCAGCACATTAACCAAAGCACATTCACCTGTCGTTCATGTCTCTTTCAGTTCTTCAGCATACTTCAAGTCTTACCTTAAAATGGACATTTAAATAGGTTAATTGCCTTTCTTTTATGTTCACACACCTCTGCATACTGCCAATCATAGCAGAATAAAAATATCATTTACATAATTTTCTTCCTCACTGGACACTGAACTTCTCAAGTGAAAGAAATGACCTGCTTCTGATATTCTCAGAAACTTGCTTAAATGTGACTCAAAAGAAGTGCCCAAGAGAGGTAATAGACTTTCTATTACATTACAACTCAAATATCCAACTAATTTTCCATTTCATCTAATCCAGAAAAAAAAAGTAGGACGTGCCAATTACATTTCTGGGACTGTGGTAGAGCTATAAAATAAAAATACTTTATATTCATATTATTTTTTATTTTTGAAGTGCCTTTATACACATTGAGTTATTTTTATTTTTACTTCATTTTCAGGCTAAGTGAAAACTACATATTCATGAGACCATCTCATAAGGTAACTCGTCAAAGTCTCATATGCTGGGCGTTAAATGCTCTTGAAATAAAGCCAAATAAAAGGATGGGGAAGATTCAGCTGTTTGGAGTATACATTCAGTAACAATGGAATATCACACACTAGCACTAACACATTTGCCTTTGTCTTTAATTCCTGTGTTCAGAGGGACATTTAGTAGAGCAGGGAGATATCACACACACAAAATCCATCTGAGAGAAATCAGGTGTGTGTTGGAAGTATAAAGTCATCATGGTTTAGAGACACATCCAATTAGAGGAATTAGGAAAGACTTCATTTGAAAGGTGGCCGGCTGAGAGACGAAAAGTATCAGACAGATCAAATGCAGGCCCAAGACATAGACATGTCAGAAGAGTCAGCAAGAGCCAGGTGACAGAATCAGAGAGGCCCAGAGTACATGGGGGAAAGTAAAGATCCCACTGGCTATCCAGGAATATGAAAGACAATGAGATACAAGGCTATGGAGATAATAGGAGGTGATTAAAAAAAAATGTTTCCAATGGGGAACCGAAGAACAAATGCTTGGTTCATATAGACAAGTAGAAGTTCTGAAATGATCATTAAGTGGTCAGAGGTGGGCTTTAGGAAGGGAAACTGCTGAAGCTGTGAAGAATGAGTGTAGGGAAGGTTGGGCAGGGAAGCAGAAGGCAATATTTGCTAGAGGGAAGGGGATTTGTATTTCATGTCAGTAAATCTTTACTACCTATACCCAACTCTAATAGAGCTAAGAGCTTGCTTACACAGTTATAATAAAATAGCTGAAGGATGGAAAATTGGGTAGCATTTTACAGTTCATTACTAAGTTCTTAATTGCTGTCTACTAGTACTATGAAAGGATAGTTACACGAAAATAAAGTAGAAAGTGGCACACACTGAAAAGATGTCAAGATATCACATAATTATGGGAGCCAAACTACTTCAGATCAAACCATCTACTAATGAGCTAATAGCTAGTATTGTGGCTTTGGTAGTCAGAAAATAAGACTAAAATATATGCTGGTGGATAAGGAAATCACCATATGAAACCTTATGACATGTAGATATATGTTACAACCTAAAATATTCACAGTATAGACTAGTTGAAGATTTGAATTAATTAGATGCTCAAAATAATAATCTTGGTGGCTAACTTTAAACGACCCATTCTTATTATGAAATGTCATTTATGAATTCATAACATTTAGCAATTACTTATGAATCATCCTCTCTGTCTCAGGCACTGTGTTAAATGAGTTTACAAGACATGTGAGCAGCAAATACCCTTAATTCTGAGGCTCACATTCCAAAAGGGAGAAGAAAATAAAGACAGTAGGCCTAATAAACAAGTAACATGGTACCCAAGGGTAACAAATGTGTGTGTGTGTGTGTATGTGTGTGTGTGTGTGTGTGTGTGTGTGTGTGTGTGTGTGTGTATACATATATGGAAGCCTTACCCTGTTCAAATATTAAATATGATAGTTTTGGGTGTGTGTACTTTCAGAGGTAAAATTAGAAGAGATATCACAACAGATCACTAATAAATGCTATAACCTTAAGATATAATCACCAAGAACATTACATATATACATATGTCTAAGAGTTTAGCATCTCAAGTTGAGGACGTAAACTAGAAACTTCTGGATGAAGTAAAAGCAACAAGGGTCTTACTAGTATCATTTAAAAACTGTAGATTGCCCTTCTGCTCGTGTGTTGGGCATCGTACAAGAACCAGAGTGCAGGGAAGAATCGTTTCAGCCCAGACACTGTGTATTTATTCCCACATCTTGCACTAGCAATCCCCAAATTCCCCCTGTGTTTGCACTGTGATTGGGCTAGTCACTTGTGTAGTCTCATTGTTGAGTTCAAATCCATCACATTTTTGTTGTTGTTAACACTTGGTTTCTGCTCTTATATCCCTACACAGAACACAATGGTTTTGCTGATTTTTTTTTTAAATCTGGGGTTTCTAGCAGGGAGAAAATCAGTGCTTTCCAAAAGGTTACACATTCATGCATTATGCACTTTAGAAAAGATGTAGGTACGGACCCAAGTGCAGGAGGTAACAGAGTTCAAGCTTCGTGAGGCCAAGGGAAACACCCAGGATACGTGTGTTAGACAATGATCCAGCAACTGATTTGGTACTCATCAGTCTATGTGCAAAGAATAAATGGGGAATACCCAGAACCCATCCTGTAAGTGACTCCACATGTTCCAGCAGAGAACCTGGAAAATATCCAGGGATCTGCAAAGAGCAGAATCTAGCAACCTTAGAGACTTGCCCCTAACTGCAATTCACACTCATCTTGGCTTTTATTTTTAAACAAAGGGAAATTTTAGTAAAAATTTGAAAAGCGAAGGGAAAGGAAGTATTTTATTAAAATTGCTTTTCTCTTAAATGTTAAGTAGCACAAAACTGTACTTGAACATGGTCTAAAGCAACCATGGTTGTATTTTTAATGGTATTTAACTTTTTAATGCTCAAGGTATTTCATCTAATACTTGATGAGTTGATACACTTCTTCATGAAATGAATCTCAGAACTCTGAGGAGAGATAAAAGACCACACTTACCATTTCACTTGCTTGGTTTGTGGCTTCACAATGTCAAGTGGTAGGACAGAGGACTATTGAGACAGAGGAAGAAGGTTCCTGAAGCTGAATAGGCTGGAGACCATGGGAAGCAGCCAGAGTGATATCTGTCCCCTGACTGCCGCTATAAAAGCCTAAGTCAATACATGACACTCTGCAGTTTTAACACCTTGAATTCAGATTGTCTATTGTGCTGCATCACTTGAACCTTGCTTTTCTCCCCCTTGCTTAGTTGGCTGGCTGGCTTCTTGCTTATCTCAATAATATAAAATTCCTTCCCACCCCCTGGGCATTTTCATACTCTCCTCTCTGTTTGGCTCCCCAAATCTTTCCTTCTTTTTTGACTCACAATCTCTAAAGCACACACAGTCTGATATTGTTCACATTTTATTTTTTTAGCACTTCTCTCTATCTGAAATTTTACTGGTTCATTTTTTTATACTTTTTATACTTTTATACTTGTTCATTTTCTTTCTCTCTAACTACAACACAAGCTGAAATCAGAATACTCAATTACCTTGAAAAATTAGGAAACCATAAGGAGCATAAATGACACAAAAATTGCAGCAAGGATAATGAGCTAAGAATAAAAAAAAATATGTGTAACTCCTTTGGTTGAAGGACAGAGAAAGCAACTTAAACTGAGCTGGAAGTTTCCTTCCTGCTAACTAGATTATGTAGGACTAGAAGGTGCTATGCAGGCTGCTGGGGAGGAGGAAAAGTCATCAATGGTATTACCAGCTCTGAACCCTGAAGGCTAGGATGCCAACATTCCAGGTAAGATTCCTACTGGTACAATAATGGTGTGTCTTGTTATGGGTGTATCTAATTGCTTTCTGACCAGATTGGGGACCCAATCCACAGGAGGGAATTCGTGTCGAGTACTATAAAGCTTGTCAAAATTCTGTGGCTGAGGAGGTCATAGGACCTAGTGGAAAAACCTGCTACTGTTGATCTGGTCAACTCACATGGTGTCTGGATTCATTACTTTGTTGTTGCTGTGATAAACACTATGACTGAGACAATTTATGAGAGGAGAGGTTGGTTTGGGCTTAAGGTTCCAATGGATAAGAATCCATCGTGGCAGGGAGGCATGTCAAGCAGCAAACATGGCAGCAGGAACCAGAAGATTTAGAGCTCCTAGTTTAAACTATAGTTAAACACAGAAATAGCTAACTGGAAAGAGGGCAAGGCCTTAAGTTCTCCAGCCTTTCCCCAGTGACATCCTTCTTCCAACCAGACCACACCTCCTAAGCCTCCCCAAACAACACTGACTAGAGAACAAGGTTTCAAATATCAGAGCCTATGGGGACATTCCTTATTGAAATCACCACAATGTCAGACTGCCTTCCATATGGTTATATTTACAAAACAGTTCGTGCTGACCTCAACCTGGTGTCAGAGAAGCTCCTGTTAAGGCGCAGACACATAACTGGTCAAAGTGCTGAGAATAAGGAGTTTTCAGCAATAGTTCTAGGCGGAACATCTAGGTCACCCCCTCCAAAGCTCCTGGAACATCATGGAAGAGGACATGGAAAGACTATATATATGCTGGAAGATGGGAAGGAGTTCTGTGAGACACTGTCTTTTCTAACAGCATGACCATTTGTGATGGCTAATATTGGTTGTCAGCTTGACTGAATCTGGAATCAATTAAGAGACAAGCCTTCAGAGTGCACCTGTGAGGGACTATCTAAATTAACCTAATGGTTATCTGATGATAACCTTAAGGTTAGCCTCTGAGGACAGTCAGCAAGGGATTTTGATTACATTAATTAAAGTGGGGGACTTCTCTTCATGTAGGTAGCAGCCTGCTTTAAGGAGGTGGGTGGGAAAGGCTTTTGCTTCTTGTCTGCTTACCTTCATGGTCCTCTGTCAAGTTTACCTATTCTTCAGCTACCATTGCTACTGCTGATGACTCTGCATTCCTTTGCTGATATCAGTACTTCTTCTGGCTTCCAACATGGACTGAAGACAAATGACTCTCCAAGAATCCTTAGGGCCTGCAGCTCCAAATTGGAACTACTGAGACAAACAGTCTTATGGACTGAGTAGCTGTCAGATTCTTAGTCTCTACAGTGTGAAGACAGCCGTTGTTGAACTACTCAGACCATATTGTGTATGCCAATCTAATGAATCTCCTTTTCATGTATATTCCTTCTATTGATTCTGTTCTTCCAGAGAACCCCAACTAACTTGGAAGAGGAGGTCATTTTTTCAGTAACGGAACCCCTGGCAAACTTCCTACCCATGCACATGCAAGTAACAAACAAATGATATGAAACAGAAAGAGAACTTACTGGGAATAAGAAGGATTCCAGTGGCAGTGGGATGAAAGAGGCCAATACAGGGTGAAAGGGACAAAAATACATTATATACATGTCTGAAATTGTCAAAGAATAAAAATGTCAATTACAAAATAAAAGTATATGTAAATTAGCTAACTATAATTACCTATATAAGGTAGAAAAACAAAACATTCCAGAAGCTGTAGTAGCAATCTGGACAAAGTACAGAATAAAATTAATTAGCACATCCCTTTCCTTCTTTTCATCCTAACTTGGGCTTTCAATTTCTGTAAGAAAGGGAAGCTATTGGTAGCAGAATACATTTTTGATAAAGAGGGAATAAAATGGGCAGATGTCCACCTAAGAGATTATCAACTATTATAAGTTTAATGAGATCCAATTTTATAAAATGTCAAGTATAGTCATAACCAAGTTCATCATGTTGAGTAATATCTAGTAGTCAGTACTCATGTACTAATGTGCACATAAAATAGTGTGATTCCTGTAGGATTACATGGCAACAGACATCAGAAACAAAACACAAATGCCCTTGAATCTACCTTTGAAAATTTATCTCAGACACATGCACACATTTACACAGAGATCTGAAGATGTTTGTCTAAGCATTGATTGTAATAGTAAAATAGTAAAAAAAAAAAAATATATGTAAGTATTTTTCCTTTGGTTTGGTTAATATGTGATGATGCTTCCTAGTATGGACTATCATATGTCCTATTTAGCTTTTTCAAATTGACACAGTGCAGAGTCATCTGAGAAGAGAATTTCAATTAAGGAAGTTCCTAGAGCAGATTGGCCTGTAGGCATTCTATGGGGGATTTTCTTGATTGTTGATTGATATAGGAGGGCACAGCTCACTGTGAGTGGCATCTTCCCTAGGCACATGGTCCTGGGCTATATAAGAAAGCTAGCTAAACACAAACTTAATAATCAGCCAGCAAGCAGCATTTCTCCGTGGTTTCTGCTTCAGTTCCTGCCTTAAGTTGCTTTTGGTCATGGTGTTTTATCACAGTAACGGAGAAAACTAGAATACTATATGTCAATTAAAACATAAAAACCCAGACATAAATCTACACACCTATGGACTCCTAAATTTTGATCAAGAAGCCAGAAATGCACAGTGGGCTGGGGGGAGGGGAGAAGGCAACTTCAACAAATGGCGGTGGTCTAACTGGGTATCTGCATGTAATAATGCAAATACATCCATATTTATCACTCTGCAAAAAACTCAAGTCCATGTGGATCAAAGACCTTAACATAAAACCAGACACACTGAACCTGATAGAAGAGAAAGTTGGGAATAGCCTTGAACACAAAACCAACATCCTAAACAGAACACTCATAGCACAGGCACTAAGATCAACAATTAATAAATGGGACTTCATGACATTGAAATCTTCTGTAAGGTAAAGGACATCTTCAGTAGGACAAAATGACAGCCTGCAGAATGAGAAAATATTTTCACCAACTTCACATGCAATAGAGGGCTGACAGTCAAAATATATAAAGAACTCAAGAAACTATACCGCTGTCTAGGAGGACCAGCGCCCAGCAGCACAGGGCTCAAAGGGAATCCACAGAGTTGGTGCAGTGCATGTTATGACTTTTTATTTGAGGGGTTAAGGGAAAAAACACTCACACTCTGTCTTGATGGTTTCCTTCTTTATTCTTCTGTATTCTTCATTCTGTGTTCTATGTTCTCTTTTCTTATCTCTATCCAGAAGTATCCCTTCAGTATTTCTTGATGTTTTCCTTCTCCTAACTCTCCTATTGTTCTCCTTTTAATTCTCTCATTTTTGATGTTTTTCTTCAACTCTATCTTTATTCTTGATGTTTCCCATCTAGTTTCTTCTAAGTCTCTTAAGGTTTGCCTCTTAATTCTCTCATTCTTGACATTTTCCTTTAAACAATATCTCTTTATTCTTGATATTTTCCTTCCAATTCCTTCTAACTCTCTCATTCCTGATGATTTCCTTCTAACTCATTTTAACTCTATCTTCATTCTCTCCCTTACAGCTTATGTACTCCAGCAAAATCTTTCAGGCAGTATAAAAACTCCAATCTGAGCCGGGCGGTGGTGGCGCACGCCTTTAATCAGCAGAGGCAGGGATCTCTTGAGTTCGAGGCAGCCTGGATACCAATGAGTCAGAAAGGCACAAAGCTACACATAGAAACCCTGTCTCGAAAAAACCAAAAAAAAAAAACCTCCAATCTGTTTACATTCGTTTTTCAAGTGATTAATTACAATGAATATAAGTAAAAGCAGCATGTTTTCCATATTCCTTATATGATTAAACATTTTACATATTATAGATGAAAAACAAATTATCCCAAAAACCCACATACATTCATACCCAAGCAACTTAGTATAGATTAACGGAGTGTAAGCCAGCAAGATATTCTTTTACTGGCAGGCTATGTTTTGCAGTTACAAAGAAAGGACCAATCACTTTATTACTTATCTTGAAAGGTAATCTTACAAGAAATCTTAAAGGAATCACAAATCTAAACTTTTATATATAAAAAATAATCAGCCAGCTCTACTTTAAATTTTTAGGGTACATACCCACTCATCAATAGTTTTTTTATCAGGATATTGAAGACAAGAATGAGTACAAGGAATTAACCTTCACCTTTGGTCATCAACCAATCCTAGCAAGAAAGACACATCAGCCAATAATAGTTGGGCTGCTTTGTTCTTGTTTCCTGACCTTAACGAGTTCGTCATTCAACTTTGTGCCTATCTAAAATTTTAGATTGTCTTCTTGGGTTTTTCACCTCAAAGCTATTTGACAAAAACCTTTTAATCTAACATTAAGTTATTTTCAAAGCTTTACTTCAACTATGATGCACTCTGAAACCTGTGAACACATCTCCCAACATTAAGATTAGAAGAATGTAAACTAGCTGGGCTACTGGGACTCAATGGCTTTTCTTCATCATTAACCTAAGCCACAGTCTATGTGGCTCCACAATAGAAACTCATGTGTTCTAGTTGTGTGATACTTCCCTGTTTTATTTTTATCATCAAAACTTTATTTGAACTAACATTATTATTATCAATTAGACAGTACAGCTTAGGAAGAAATCATCTTCATAATAATCCACAGGTTAAAATGCCCAGTAGAATAGGAAGTTTTCATGTGATAAACACACTACATTACAGGCAGTGGGGATCTCCCCACACTCATTCACACCGTGCCAGATACCAGAGAAAGACGGCAGCAGCAAACATGCAAAGGCACAGCAGAAGCAAAAGGCATTCTGGAGTCTGTGCTCTCGGATTTGCCTCCTTGTGGGCTGACACCGGAACTTCAATTGCCACTTGCTCCTCCCCTGACATGGCCACTGGCAAAACTAGACATCAAAAAAACAATTTAAAAACGGGGTACAGATCTAAACAGAGAATTCTCAACAGAGGAATCTCAAATAGCTGAGAATCACTTTTTAAAAAAAAAAATGTTCAACATTCTTAGCCATCAGGGAAATGCAAAGCATATAAATTCCATCTTATATCTCTCAGAATGGCTAAGATCAAAAACACAAGTGACAGCTCAGTCTACAGAGGATGTGGAGCAAAGGAAACACTCCTCCACTGCTGGTGGGAGTGCAAATTTGTACAGTCACTTTGGAAATCAATAGGGTGGTTACTAAGAAAATTATGAATCCATCTACCTCAAAACCCAGCTATACCACTCCTGGGCATATATGCAAAGGATGCTCCACCATACCATAAAAACACTTACTATGTTTAACGAAGCTTTATTCATAATAGCCAGAACCTGGAAACAACCTAGATGTCCCTCAGCTAAAGAATGAATAAAGATAATGTGGTACACTTACACAATGGAGTATTACTCAGCTGTTAAAAAATTGACATCATAAAATTTGCAGGCAAATGGATGGAACAAGAAAAAAATCATCCTGAATGAGGCAACCCAGACCCAGAAAGACAAATATGGTATGTACTCATTATAAATGAGTATTAGGTTTTAAGTAAATGATGATCATTCTACAACCCACAGACCCAAAAAGGCTAAGTAACAAAGACTAAGGGAGATGCCTGGATCTCCTTGGGAAGGGAAAAATAGAATGGATTTTGCAGGTGAACTGGGGGCAGGTAGGAATAAGAACAGGAGGGATCAGGTGAGAGGAGGGATAGAGGAAGAGAGTATGTGACGAGATGACTAAGACTGGGGGACATTTGTGTTGGGGGAGAGGGTGGAAGCCTACTGCAGTAGAAACTCCCAGGATTCTATGGGAGTGATCCTAGTGAGAACTCCTAGTTATGGGGGATATAGAGTCTGAACTGGCAATCTTCTATAATCAGGCAAGGCTACCAGTGGTAGAACTGGGACATCAACCCTGCAACAAAATCTTTGGTCTACAAGCTGTCCTGCCTGCAAGATGTGCTGGGGCAATGGAGGTCCAGAACTTGTGGAAGTGGCCAAAGATAGGTCTAATTTGAGGCCCACACCACAAGAGGGAGCCCATGCCTGACACTGCCTGGATGACTAGGAAGTTAAGACTGGGTAGCCAGAGCACAGAGACCTAGGTGGCAAAAAAATTTAAAAAAAAAAAAAAAAAAAAAAAAAAAAAAAAGGACTCCTAATGATATTCTGCTATACTCACAGATGGGTGCCTAACCCACTCCTCATCAGAGAGGCTTTTTTCAGTAGCTGATGGAGGCAGATGCAGAGACCCACAGTCAAACATTAGGCAGAAAGAGAGAGCCCAAACTGGAAATTTCTATCCAGTCCCTCCCCTTGGAGCACAGGAAACCCTGCTGAAGGAGGAGGAGAGGAGGAGGAGGAGGAGGAGGAGGAGGAGGAGGAGAAGAGGAGAGAAGAGGAGAAGAAGAAGAAGAAGAAAAAAAAAAAAAGAAAAAAAAAAGAAGAAGAAGAAGAAGAAGAAGAAGAAGAAGAAGAAGAATTATGGGAGCCGTAGTGGTTGAGGACACCAGAACACCACCCACAGAATTAACTAAGCAGGGCTCATAGGACCTATAGAGACCAGAGAAACTGTGAGGAAGCCTATATGGGTCTGCTCTAGGTCCTGGGCATATGTTATGGTTGTTACTTCAGTGTCTTTGTGGCACTTTTACCAGTGGGAGTGGTGGTATCTCTAACTCTTTTGCCTGCCCTTGGGACCCTTTTCCTCCTCCTGGGCTGCCTCGCCCAGCCTTGATAGAAGGGTTTGTGCCTAGTCTTATTGTACTTGTTATGCCATGTCCAGTTGATATCCCTGAGACACCTGCTCTTTTCTGAAGGGAAGCAGAGGAAGGAGGAATGGATCTGGGGAAGAGGATATGTAGGGGGAGGAGACTTGGAGGAGTCGAGGGAGGGAAAACTGTGGTCAGGATATATTCAAAACAAAAAATAAAAATAAAAAAAATAATTTTAAAAGGAGGCCAACATAAATGCAATGGAATTATATTTTTTTAACTTTTCAAAGAAAATGTTTGCATATATAGAGTGTGCTGTTTCTTATGTAGTAAGAACTTGTGAACATACACAGTAAACATTTGAAAGACTGGAAATATCATTTTGATTTCTGAAAAATTGAACAATAGTGTAAGTCTAGAATTTTCATCTCACCTTTCACACACACACACACACACACACACACACACACACACATATCATTTAAAGTTCTTTTAAAAAGTCAAGGGTTATTCTTACAACAACATACCAGCAAATGAATAGAAAACTAAAACCAGCAAATGTTTGTACACTGTGATCTGGTGCCTGCCTGGCTCCTCTCTTGCTGTACACCCACTTCCCGCACCTTCAGCGTCTCAGACTGTTGAACTCTGGTGGAAATGGCAGCACCACACCATCACCCCAAAGGGGCAATAAACCCTCATCAGACTTCCAAGTCTATGTGCAGATGCAGTCTCATTCTAGCAATTATTCTTCCCTCAAAAAAGCAAGACCTTCCACGCACCCACTAACTTACTCTCTTCATATGTGCAAACCCCACACCACTGTCTTCTCTGCCACCACGTGTAGCTCAGTATACATAGCTCCTTGATGGTGTCCAGCTTTGGGCTCCTAACTTGAAATATTCTCCACATATATATTCAGGGATATCCTGTGGCGGAGGATATACTGCCTCACACTGATAGTTGAAATAATCTATTAGTCCTTGAAGGCAAAGATTGTAGGTGGTTTCTTGTGATCTCCAATTCCACCCACATCTAGCAAACAGATTTTCCATGAATACTAGAGATGTTAAAGGACAATATTTATAAACATTCTTTTAAACTCACTGATCCCAGGGCATTTGATTGAATATTCATCTCAACATGTAGGTAAAATCTGTCTTAGACTGGGATCTTTTGTCCTACTGTCAGACAAACAGTGAGAAACTCTGTCCTCAGCCTGTCTCAAAGCCCAGGATCAGCAAACCACAGTCTTATGCCGTTGAATAGTCCAGAAAGGAGCTGGTGGTTGCAGGCCCGCCTTTAGGGACTGAATCACATTGCATGATGAAAACATGACATTTTGAAATCTCTGGTGCCTAATGACAGAGTCAAAGGGAGCTCCCAGGGCTCCATTTAAGCCTATTGTTCTCAGTAAGTTGGACTCTTTTCCTCTCCTGTGCTGCTTACATGAACCAGAAATTAGAATGCTAAGGCCTCTGGGAACCAGAGGGTTCTGAACCGTGATGTTCCACCAGAGGAGGCCAAGGCAGGGGGAATGCATTTCTTCCCAGGGGCTCCTCAAAAGACAGGCTTTAATTACATCCTATCTTTTGACATCTAAAATCAATTTTTCAGCCTATGTCACTCAGTGTCCTGAGTCCAGTCAAAAGTTTACACAAGCATGGTGGAAGGCCTCTTTTCCTGCCTCTGCAGGCAGGAAAAGTGTCGGGGTGCACTAGGCACCCCATGCCATTTCTTTGAACTTGAGAGGCTTACTTGACCCACACTTGCTCTTGCTCTCGCACTCACTCATACTCTCCCCTGCTCTGTTATTGTTATTCTATTATTCTGCTCTAGCTTCTAGAATAGTCTGCTTGCCTGATGGGGAGAATTACTCAGCATGTGCTCTGCCCACAAAATTCTAGCCAGTTTACAAATCCATGACTCTTTTGTGATCTGGAAAATCTCCCAGGGCTGGAGTTCAATCAATGCTGATTCGTTTCAACAGACAGCAATCAAACACCTTTCGGTGTCAAAGCACTGCCCTTGACATTCAGGAAAAGAGAGACAATGAGGCACAATCTGATGACTTGGGAAACGTACATGTGACTGGGATTGAACTGGTGAGGCACAAATACAGAGTAAGAAATGAGTGCCTCCGGGCTGAGCTCAGGGAATCCAATTGATGAGAGAGAGGAGGGATTCTGCAGGCGGGGGATGTTGAGATCATGATGGGAGGACGTGCAGAGATGACCGGCCACACTAGTGGAAGCCCATGAACTATAGACTGGTGGCTGTGGAGCCCCCATGTGACTGGACTAGGCCCTCTGGATATGGAAGATGGTTGTTTGGCTCAAACTGTTTGGGGGGCATCCAGGTAGGGGGATCGGGATCTGTCCCTGTTGCATGGGCAGGCTTCTGGGAATCCGTTGCCTGTGGTGTGATGCCTTGTACAGCCTTGGTGCAGTGGGAAGGGGCTTGGACCTGCCTAGGCTCAGTGTACCAGGCTCTGCTGACTTCCCATGGGAGACCTTGATTTGGGGGATGTGGGAGTGTGGGGTGGCTTGGGAGAGAGGGCTGGGGTAGGAGAAGGGAGAAGGGGGGATCTGTGGGTGGTATGTGGAGTGAGTAGAAAATTTCTTAATAAAGAAAAATGAGGGGAAAAAAGAGAAATGAGTGCCTACGTCAAGAACCAATAAGAAATGGCATTTTAGTGCCCAAGAATAAAAGGGATCCACCTAGCTAGAGCACCTCAGAAAGGAATTTCTCAGTGGGGGAGAATTTGCTGACACTCCCCAGGGCGAACCCACACACCAGAAGCAGAAACAGCTGTAAGTGAGAAGGTAAAGTACATAGCAGAGTATGGTGATATATTGTGTATCAAATAAAGCTTGCCTGAGGATCAGAGGACAGAGCCAGCCACTAGATTAAACATAGAGGCCAGGCAGTGGTGGCACACACCCTTAATCCTAGCACTCTGTTGTTAATCCAAATGACTCTGTTGTGGCACAAATCCTAAATGGTCTTAATAAAAATCTGGAGCCAGTTATTGGGGTAGATGCTGAAAGATCAGAGGAAATAAGCCACAGCCACTTCTCACCTCACCAACTCCTCAGCTGATCCTGTCTCCATGAATCCTCAGATTGAATGCCTCTGAGTCTTCAACCAAAAGGCTGTAGTTCCTGTCTCCTCATGCCTTATATGCCTTTCTCCGCCCAGCCAGTTCACTTCCTTTCGAGTTCTGGGATTAATGGAGTGTGTGTTTCCCAAATACTGGTACTAAAAGCATGAGATCTCAAATGCTGGGATTAAAGGTGTGTGACTCCCAAGTACTGGGATTAAAGGTGAGTGCCACCACTGCCTGGCTCTGTTTCTCCCCTAGACTGAATCAATCTCAAGTAGTCCAGGGTGGCTCTGGACTCACAGAGATCCCGAGTACTAGGATTAAAGTTGTGTACCACCACTGCCTGGCCTCTATGTTTAATGTAGTAGCTGGCTCTGTCCTCTGATCCTCAGGCAAGCTTTATTTGATACAAAATATATCACTACACTCTGCTACTGCTTTGATTTAATCTTTCTTGTGTTTACACAGTCACAACACACTAAGTGTCTAATGCATGCCCAAGTGAAGATCACATATCCTTCAGGAAGGCTAAGAATAATTCTTATCTCTACTTGCCCACGGGTTCATAGTGGACAGCTGTTGCTACACTGTGTAGTAAGTATGACCACAGAAGTGCAGCCCCCTGGGACAGACATGCCTTTCCCAGAGGAGTAGACATTTGGGCTGTATCTCAAAAGATGGGTGTTGGATGTATAAAAAAAAAAAAAAAAAAAAAAAAAAAAAAAAAAAAAAAAAAAAAAAAAAAAAAAAAAAAACAGGAAAAGGACATTTGGAGCCAAAGGAATTACCCATGCAACAGCTTCCACAAGTCTGCATAACCTAAGGACTAAGGCCTTCCAGGACACAGATGAAACTTTTTGAAAGGGAAAAGAACTCCTCAAACTTTGCTTTGGATATCTAAATCCTGTTCAGTATGCTGCTGTGTAAACCCAGAAGGGACTCACCAACCTCCTCCACTTCAGCCCTCCCAAACACAAAGAACTTTGCCAGAAGGTGGGCAGATGGATTGCCCTGTTCTATCTCCATGCAAGAATGCAGCTGATGCACTGATTATGTAAATGGCACTTTTGACCCCTGGACCAAACCCATCCAGCAGATGAGAGCCTGTCAGGTCGCCCTGATGGAGGAGCAGAAGGATGGAGTGTCCAGCTCCTCCCACTCCACATCTGGGAGTCCTTGCCTGCAGCAGAACCTGGCTTCTTCTGCAACATCCTGAGGTGCAGAACACACCAGAGCCTTCCAGCTTGCCACAGCCTTAGCCTGGCTCTGGGGCTGCCATAGCCAAGACCTCTGGCTAGATAGTAGGCTCCACTTAGCCCCCCTCAGTATTTTGAAGTCTTCTGGAGACTGGTTCTCAGCTGTGAAGACCACATATGAAAATGGAGGTAATAGTGCAGGTAAGGACCACGCCCATTATGTTTCTGAGTTAGACAGTATAACAGACCCTGTGGGGGCAGATCCTGGTAGGTCTCCATATTTAGGTCTTTACCTCCTAATTGTGCCCTTTCCTCAATCGGCAGGATGTATACAATTGCTGTTTTCACTGAGTTAACACACCTGTAAATGTCCCCAAGCCTTGTGTCACACTGAAGGATTTCTGTAAGGTTCTAGTCTAAGAGGGAAGGCTGATCATTCTTCAGCAGGCCCACCTCCTTCTCCTGACACTCTTGTGAGGTCCTTTTGGGTTTGCTTCTCTGCTGTGTGCCCAGCGTGGCTGTAACAGTCACTTCCCCATGACTGACAGATTGGACACTCTCACATGCTAACAGGACATTAGAACCCTGTCATTGTCTCTTTATATATTTTCTTACTTATCTGAACTCATTCTTCTATCCTGCTGACAAAGTGCCTTAAACATTTTAAAGCATGAATACTGGTACTGAAGAGGTCCAACAGTAGTAGATGCTGCAGTATTGTCTATCTATCCAGGCACTGAAGGTTGGAATCTACTACAACCTTAATTGGACTATGCATCACTACATAATGAAGCTATCATACAACATATTCCTATAACTTATAATGCTTGTTTATTATCATTTTGAAATCCTTTTCTTATGTTTCCCTATACAATTATTCTTTAAGTTATCAAGAACACTAGAGATACCACATTTCTTAAAAACATCCACTTTTGTCTCTACAGCTTTCTCTTAAGCAGCCTCTTCACACCCACCCTGGTACCAGCTTTTTCTTGATGTTACCCGAAAGTCTCCAGACAACAGGCACAATCCAGTGTCTTTCTTCAAACTGTCTTTGAAGAACCATATTTATTTCAGCTAACTTAAAGCCTACACTATATCAATTCACTCATTAATCATATTTTAATCTTTTTGAGGATTATCTCATTTTTATAATTTTATGGCCCAAATTATAGACCTCAATAACTTCTGACCAGAGCAATTGTAAATATTATTACACTAGTACAATGCTTTCCCAAATCAGCTTAACTATCTCACATTAACCATCTTTGTCATTACCATAAATTTCTAGGCATGCCACAAACTACTGATGTTTTGCCAACATTTTCAATTTGATTTAATGTATATGCTTTCTCTTAATTTAATAACATATTGCTCAAAATTATTTTTTAAAAAGGCAGCTCAATATTATCAAGAAAGTAAGCTGTGTTCTCCAGATCCAGGGTCCAGCCTAGGAGAGAGAGTCCAGGGTAGTTAACTCCCTCACTCTATCTTCTCTTCCATTTGATTAGTACAACTTCTAGTGAAACCCAGGGTAGCTGTGAAGAAGGCTGAGAGATCCTTGTCTATAGTGTGGCAGATTTCAAAGAATAGATTTGAAAAAGTAGAGACACTCAGAAAGGTGGATTTTCTAAAAGTTGCCTGATGAGTCAGAACCCTAACTTCCAACACCAACAACCCAAGGCTTTCATTTTCTAGGTCAGAGCATCTTGATGATGGAAATCTCAAAGAACACTTAAACAGCATCCCTGCTGAGCATCTGTGCTAGTTTTTATTGTCCACTTGAGAAAACTCAGAGTCACCTGAGAAGAGAGAACCTCAGTTGAGTAACTGCCCAGGTAAGATTGTCATGTGGCTACATCTTTGAGAGATTATCTTGACTAATGATTGATGTGCTGCTCAGATCACTGTGAGTAGCACCATCTTTAGGTAGATAGGTCTGGGCTACGTAAGAAAGCTAGTTGAGCATAAACCACAGGCCAAGACAGTAAAGGAGCATTCTTCCATGGTTTCTGCTTCAGTTCCTGCTTGCATTCTTGCGCTGAATTCCTTCAATGGATCATGGCCTGGAAGGGTAAGCCAGATAGACCTTTCCTATCTGAGTTGCTTTTGATCATAGTATTTACCATAGCAATAGGAAGCAAACAAGAACAGTAACTCAACCACAAAATGTAATTCTTTCTAGATTGAAGAATGAGGCAACAGCATGGGAAGCATGTCATTCTAAATGAGCAAGAGCCTCTGGGGACCCACATCTTTCAAAAGTCTTGACAAAGGCGATGGTAACATAAGCCCCTCTGAATTATGCAAGAGTTAGTTGCACTATCATTGACTTATTCTGATCCTTTTCTCTCTTGCATCATTTGGAGTGCCAACTATTTTGTCGTTTCTGGTTTCTCTGCACGTCTGTAGCTCTTGTGAAAAGAAATTGGCAGGAGATGGGACTGAAAAGGGACAGCTTAACAGAACAGATGTTAGCTCCAGGCAGCACCTGTGGTCTGTGCTGGGACACTCATGAAGAAGTAGATAAGGAGGATGAATTAGGGAAGATAAGACCCGGAGGCTGTGGGATAGCAATAAATGAGAAAGGGTGATTTTGAGGCACACCGAGACTGAGATGATATCCGAGGGTAGATGGTGGGTGGAGACCAGAGCAGACTAAGTGGGAGGTAACTAGTCCAAGGAAGACACTGAGGAGAAAAATGCAAGATGAATGGGACCCACAGAGGAGAAAGCAGCTGACTCATTTCCTGTCCACACAGCCCCACGGGGAGCAGCGAGGACTGCACAGATAAAGCTTTCCGGCTTTGTCTATCTTGTGAGTCAAGCTGTCTATCTCATTCTCTTCAGCTCTTCTAGAAAATCCTGCTTGAAGTTTCTCCTTTTAACTCATCTTTAAATCTCCCTTGAATCAAATCAAGTATGCCACCTGCCTCTTGGAGTTTTACTTGACACCCTCCAGCTATCAGCGGCTCTGCCCTCTATTTATCACTGCTCAGCTGAACTCAGGGTCTCTGTTTCATGCACCTTGTCCCTCCCCACATCCTTCCCTCCCTGATCACTGCATTTGAGCTACCTGGGATCGCATCATTTTTCTCTCCTCTTACTTTCTATTGACTTCAGCTCCTCCAACTTCAGGAGCTGAAGACAAATGACCCACCCCATCCTCACATCATGAATTCATAGGAAAAATACTATCTCTCCAGATATGATATTCCATCAAGGAGTAGATCCATTTTACATGTATACTGAGTTTTCTCCAATATAAAGTTAGTACATTTAGTGCAGCACATGCCTGATGCAGATGGTTTTCTCTTTCCAGGGTCTCCTTCACTTCTGGGTCTTTTCAAAGTTCGGAACAAGAGCCCCGAGACTGGCACTACTATTCTATCCAACTGACAGATTGGGGAAACTGAGGCCCAGAGTGGAAGAATGGCTGAGCTAAACCCTTATAGTAAATAGCCTGGAACAGCAAGCCCTTCTAGACCTCTCTGATGCATATGAGCTACCCGGGGTTTTAGTCTGCATTTCTAACAAGTTCATAAGTGGTGGGAGGGCTGCAACTCAGTGACTCCATTTTTCAGCCTGCCTTACACCTGCTTCTTAGAATAAGGGATGGGGTCACAAAATTATATATCAATTCTATAAAGTTTGTTTACTGAAAATAAGCAGGTTTAAAATGATTCTGGAGGCATGAGTCTCTGGGCATTTATATTATAGTGTTTGAAATACAGAGTTTTCAGAGGATCTGAATTTAAAGTAGTAAATAACACAGTTTGGGAAGAGACGCAGTGAAGAAGTGAAGCTGAGTGTGGTCAGAGCCTATGATGTGTACATTTGGAAATACCACAGTGATCCCCATTAGCCCGGCCAATGAGAACATATAACTACAAACAAATGTAAAAGACTAAAATTTTTGAGGATTTCTATCAGCCTCTGCTTTCTTCAATCATTAAATGAGCTACAAACATATTCCCTAGCAGCCTTACTTATATAGCTTGATACCCAAACTTAACTTCTTCATTGTCCTTTTCCACAGGTATCACTTGCTCATGTCAGCCAAAGTTTTGGGCTCAGATTTTGTTTTGATGCAAAAGGAAAACAGAAGAACAAAACAAATCTTCCCCAAGATGAAGGCTCCTAACTACGGTGTTGAGTTTTTAAGCCACCTTTAGTCGCATTGGTAATTCGCCATGGGCACTCTTTCTCCCTCAGTGCCCTCGATGATTTTACACAGGAGGTCCTTGGCTTCCGTGCGGCATGGTGTATGCCCTTTCGTCTGCTAAAGTGAAATGGTGTTCTTTGCTTTCATCACGAGATAGAGGCCCACAGCTCTCTGGGGGAAACTAATCACAGAGGCTTCACAGAGGCTTATTTTATAAAACAAATACACTCCTGGTGACTTTAAATGACGAGTCTGCCTTTTCAAATTTCCTAGAGGTGATTCACAAACGGTCTCACTGAAAGTGGCATATTTGTTTAGGTAAATTACCCTGAAAATAAGACATAATATCCTCCCCACACCGATTCCATTTTAAGAAGGGATTAAAACAATAATTTCATTTCAGTAAAAGCAGCCCCATGAAGATCATTTGTCATCGTCAATTTTAGATAATTATTCCTGACACTGTATCACACATTAGTCTTTGTCACCCAATGAGAATTAACTTTCTCATCGGCTGAAATACACCACATAATGCCCCTTAATTTCTTCTAAATCTAAAGCTCCTTTCCAAGCCATTTAATCAGCAGCAGACTGTATTTGTTCTACCCAATTTCAACTCTTCCTGTCTCAAACAGTTTCTTAAGTTGTGTCATCTATCCCTGAAACACATTTTGGCAGTGGAATGGACATTTCTTCATTCTTAGTACAGCTCAGTGTATAATTGAATTGGGACTGAGCCTGCATAAGCAAAAAAAAAAAAAAAAGATACTGTTTAGGCACTAAGTACATAAAGATTATTAGTAACAGCCCACCCTAATAAACAAGAGCTAATTTGGTCTATTTCAAATGTCTACTCAGTAAACATTTTTTTATGCCTATTGTGTGAGTGAAAATATATAAACCATTTTGGATCCAAAGACTAATGTGCCAGAATCTTTATGGCTTAAGTGCTCACACTATTGGAAAGTAAGATTAGTAAAGACAGCTGTCCTGGAGTGTGATGAGGACACTGAAGGGCAATGCCCATTCTGCAGGAGAGTGGTAGGGAACCCACCTGCAGGAGAGTGGTAGGGGACCCACCTGCAGGAGAGTGGTAAGGGACACATTCTGCAGGAGAGTGGTAGGGGACCCACCTGCAGGAGAGTGGTAGGGGACCCACCTGCAGGAGAGTGGTAGGGACCACCTGCAGGAGAGTGGAGTGGTAGGGACCACCTGCAGGAGAGTGGTAGGGGACCCACCTGCAGGAGAGTGGTAGGGGACCCACATGCAGGAGAGTGGTAAGAGACACATTCTGCAGGAGAGTGGTAGGGGAGCATCTACCTATAGAAGTCAGGGAAGTATTAGACAGAAGAGATGTAAGTGTGGTACATGGAGTTGCCATACTTAGACAGCAAAGGAGAATACAGCTCCTAACAAAAGTTGAGGATTTATAGGTTGTATTAGTTAAGGTTCTCTAGAGGAACAGAATTTATAGAGTGAACAGATAGATGGTAGGTAGGTAGGTAGGTAGGTAGGTGGGTAGGTGGGTGGGTGGGTAGATAGATAGATAGATAGATAGATAGATAGATAGATAGATAGATAGATAGATAGACAGACAGAGGATTTATTAGAATGGCTTACAGGCTGTGGTCCACTAACCCAACAAGGGCTGCCTATGAGTGAAGATTCAAGAATCCAGTAGTTGCTCAGTCCGCAAGGCTGGATGTTTCAGTTGGTCTTCAGTGTACATTGGAATCCAGAAGAAGTAGGCTCTAATGTCAGCGAGGGAAAGGACTTGCTAGGGAAGGTGAAAGCAGGCAGGCTGAGAGAGTTTCCTTCTTCCATGTCCTTATAGAGGCTGCCAGCAGAAAGTATGTTAAAGGTGTATGTTAAGCATATTAAAGGTGGATGTTCCCACCTCAAAGATCCAGATTGAAGTGGGTCTTCCTACTTTAATGATTTAACTAGTGTGCCCAGTCATTTGACTTTTAGTTAATTCCATGTCTAGTCAAATTGACACCCAAGACTAGCCATCACATAAGGTAATATAGATGAATGAACATCCAATAGGCAAGAATGACTAGAAATAGAAAGTAGAAAAGCAGAAGCAAGGGCTGGTGTGGTAGTACATGCCTTTAATGCCAGCACTTGGGAAGCAGAGGCAGGTGGCTCTGTATGAGTTTGAAGGTATGCTGGTGTACACAGTCAGTTTCAAGCTAGCCAGAGCTACAGCGAGACCCTGTATTTATAAAAGAAGCGGGAGGGGAGTACAAAACAAGAAACAAAGCAAAAACCAAAAGAAAACATGCCTGAAGATACACTGGAAAGCAGAGAAAGGAAGTCTCCATCCCAGACATTCCAACAACAATAATGTGTCCCTCCCAGGCCAAACTTGTGCAGAAAACCATATTTATTGTCCATTGTGGGGTCTGGAAGGAAAGAATCCACTCAATAGCATAAAGACACTAAATTGTATCTGAAAGAATGATTCTTATTGGACAAATGCCATAGTGTTTCACTCCTAGAGTAATTGTTACCCAACTAACTATGGTCCTTCACAGTTGAAACCAACGTGCACTGGGAAGCATCCTCTACAATGCCTTTACCTTCCCATTCCCACTGAGTTTATTCCCCACACCACTATTGTGAAGCAGGTGTTCTCAGCACACAGAGTATACATTTTTAAATGTTTTTTATTGTTGTTAATTTCAAAACTGCAAAAAAATAGAATAGAACATATTTTAGAGACAATTATAAAGATAAACCAATATAAAATAAATTGAAGCAAATTCTGACTCCAAAGAGTAAACTGTTCACCACTGTAAAGTCTTTATCAACATAACTTTGACTTTTGGAACCACACTACACATTGAATCTGAGTCCTAGGCAGAGACAACTTCATGCTACAAACAACTCACACATTCACTTAATCTATCCACAGGACAGTGAGAGAGAGACATCACTCTCTGCCAGCTTCACAGACAGGCAAGCTGGCCATGGATTTCTATATGAATGCACACAAAATTGAATGCACATTTTAAGACCACTGTTTCATTTAAAGTCCTTGACTGATTGTTAAGTACCAACCACATACATAGAATGGATTTTCTTCCCCAACAAACCAGGCACCTACACTAATCATTTTTTTAGAACTTTCTTCCAGGAGAGCATATGTATTTGAGTATATAAAGCAAAGACAGTATTGTTAGAGAATATTATTTTAAAGTGTGTTGCATTTTGTTCCTACTGCTTTTGTCAACAATTGAAAGATGTGTTTGATTAAATAAAATTAACCTCTGAGCATGAGGCTGAGTTAACAAGTAACTGACAGGAAGTGGTAAGGAGGAACCACATGTAGCAAGGGTTTTTTAAGTGGGGGCTAAGAGAAGGATGCTGAGTTTTTTGGAAGATGCCAGCAAAGGGAGAAGGAATGAGAGAGGAAGGAGAAGGATTTCAGGGGCCAACCACCCAGCTACACAGCCAGACATGGAATAAGAAACAAAGAAAGGTATACAGGAATAGAAAAGGAAAATCCAGAGGCCAAAGATAAATGGGATAATTTAGGTTAAGAAAAGCTGGCAAGAAACAAGCCAAGCTAAGGCCAGGCATTTATAATTAAGTATAAGCCTCCATGTGAAATTTATTTGGGAGCTGAGTGGCGCCCCCCCAAAAGAGTAAAACACAACCAACAACACAGTATCAACAATGTAAAAAATGAATTCAATTGTTGATCAATGTACCAGTAAATACTAATGAATGGTTCATCAAGGGGAAATTAGCTCATCCACAGAGTCCTACCAAGAACTACTGAATGAAATGTAAATAATAGCTTTTATTAGTTTCTTGTAGCCACTACACCAAAGGACACACAAACTTACTAGTAGTTGTAGCAGGAATCTTAAAAGTTCTTATTAATAAAATCAAACCCAAGGTCAGTTATTGGGGTCCATGCTGGTAGATCAGAGAGACAGAACAAGCCACAGCTATCTCACCTTGCCAGTTCCTCAGCTGGTCTTGTCTCCTCAGACTGGAGGCTGCTGTGTCCTCATCCCAATAGCTCTCAGCTGAACTGCTGCTTAAAAGCCTGAATGCTTAATCAGCCACATGCTTAACCAGCCAAATGCTTAACCAGTCAAATGCCTCTAGTTTCTGGTCCTCATGCCTTATATATCTTTTTGCTTTCTACCACCACTCCCTGGGATTAAAGGTTGGCTTTCTGGGATTAAAGGCGTGTCACCATGCTTGGCTGTGTCCAATGTGGCCTTGAACTCACCGAGATCCAGAGGGATTTCTATCTCTGGAATGCTAGGATTAAAGGTGTGAGTGCCACCATTTTCTAGCCTTTGTATCTAGTGGCTGTCTGTTCTGTGACCCCAGATAAATTTATTAATATTGGAGAAATTATTTTGGCCACTCCACGTAGTTAAAAGGATATTTATTTAATGGCGAAACTCACAAATTAAGTAATGGGTAGGTCGCAGGGTCTGGGGAAGGTGTAATGCAGTCCAACGGTGTTCTCCGGAGCTCTACACAGTCAATCTGCACTGGTCAGCGTCCTGGCACGAGAGAGCGCCCAGCGCGAGCGCTGGCCCATCCAGCTCTCGGGTCCCCAGGCGCCTCCCCTCGCCCCGCCTCGTAGGCGTGACAGTTGCCAGAGTCTCAATGGGGGTTGGAACTTCCAGAACCAAGTTGGAATGGCTACCCACTACATCTCCCCCTTTTTGTCTAAATAAGAAGGTTCTAAACTAATACAAGACTATATACAAAGGAATGGTTATCAAATATTGTCCAGAAATAATGAGAGATAATGACCTAGATAAGATGTAACTACAACCAATGCAAACAATATCAAGCAAGAAACACATACTAAAATCCAGAGAAGTATAGAGCATAGGTAAACAGCATATTATAAAGATCATTCAAAGGTGTCCTATCCTAAAGAACCTGAACCTAATACTTAATAAGTTCTATCTAAGATATTATATATACTAAGTTGTAACTATAACTGCTAGTCTTCAATCCCATCACAGCGCCGTTTCAGGCTTACAATGGTACAGTTTAAAGCAATAGGCTCAAGGCTCAAGGTAATATAAAACATAAGCCACATAAAGATGGCTACCACACAGAGAATCTGGATTATGTTCTCTTTGATATTCATAACTAAAGAAAAACATTTGATTACAAAACCTGTTGAGTTATGCCAAAATGTATATTTTAAAGGTACCTTGACTTCAAAATTTGGATATAAGGATATGTTACTTTGGAAAAGAGGTTCTGCTTTTGTTTCCACAGAAAGCCAGAGGCTGTGGACTTGTTCCAGATTAAGATACATCAGGTTTCACCAGCCAAGACCCCCTGAAAGGTCTCCGATGACACCATGGCCCAGATGATCCAACATCCAGACCGGTTTCAAGGCAACTGGTTCACACAATACAGCCTCACGGACTACCCCATAGGTCTAAAATTTTCTTTGTATCCCCATAAGATACAGCGCCCCCCTCCAGCAGGAAGTAGTAAGAGATGCTACGCCCAAATTCCCAAATATACCAAGCTGGCTTTAGAGGTGGAATTGGCTCACTCCCCCTCTAAACCCAGACATATTGCTTTAAAAAAAAATGGTTAAAAGATTCTTGTGTCCCAAATCAGAAGAGCCCTCTGGTGTGGGACAGAGAAAAACCAATATTTTTATTTAAAACAGGTTGATTATAAATGTGATCTCTTTCTAAAAAAAAGAAAAGGGGATATAATATAGATATATAGGAGGATATGGAGATGATAAGATAAAAGGGTAGATTAATGAACCTACTTTTAAAGAACAACTTGTTTAAAATGTTTTACATTGGTATAGATTTTAGTTTATGTTTAAAATGTTTTACATTGGTAAAAATTTTAGTTTATTAATACAAACTTGAAGTTAATTTTGTTATACTGTATATATATATTTCTATTCTTGTTTGAGGTATTATGTTTAACTCATTTAAAATTGTAATGGATGATTAAAAATAGATTAATAATCAGTCATCTATGATAATCATATTTGTAGCCATGTTAGTTAAGTCTTCTAGGTATACATAGATATATTTCAGATAGATAGGTAATCTTCAAACACTTCATAGACCTAGAGAATATGGCATTTAAATAACTTAGAATTCTGTTGACATGAGACACAATTGCTCCTGGCTGCACCAATTGATCCCGAGAGAATGTTGGGCTTCTAAGACATTTCCATTTGGAAGTTTGTCTTTTTGGCACAAAATGGCCTACTGGGCAAAGAACTGCCCTTGCCTTGACGGCTGACAGTACAAATGCAATGCTGTCCTTTCTGGACAAGCGGGACACAAGGAAAGCGACCACTGTACTCTGCCAAGACAGGGTAAGATGGTCTCTCAGAATTCCTGCTTCTAAAAATGGTCTGTCAGATACTCTAGGCGTGTAGCCAATTTGAATGCACCAACAATGCTGAGAAACATCAGGTGACTGTCCAGGCTGCCAGCTGTCTTGGTCTACTCTTGCAAGATTCCCGAAGTTGCTTACATCCGTCTACCATTTCTCAGGTACCATTATGTTCCTTCTCAGGTCTTTGATGTGGTTGAAGGCTAGATAGTCGTAATTTCCTCAGTTATGATAAAAGATAAGTTAGCTATAAAACCTTAAACTCACAAATATAAGATAGATAGGACATCTTCTTTAATATTGTAACTATAATTCTTGCTCGGTAATTGTTTTGTTATATGTAATTTTACCATGTTAAAGTTAAAACCTTCCTTTTTAAAAAAAGAAGAAAGGGGAAGTGCTGTGGATATCACTCTATGTAAATAAAACACTGATGGCCAATGACCAGGCAGGAGGTAGGTGGGACAAGGAGAGAGGAGAATTCTGGGAAGCGGAAGGCTGAGAGAGAGAGACTGCAGCCACCGCCAGGAGAAGAACATGTAGAGACGCCGGTAAGCCACCAGCCACGTGGCAAGCTATAGATTTATAAAAATGGGTTAATTTAAGATAAAAGAACAGTTAGCAAGAAGCCTGCCATGGCCATACAGTTTATAAGTGATATAAGCGTCTGAGTGATTATTTTATAAGTGGATTGTGGGACTGTGGGGCTTGGGGAACCTGGAGAGAAGCCCTCCAGCTACATATTAAGGTACACAATATTTTGGAGAACACAATGCCACCACAAGTAGTTTTCTCCAATGGAGTCTCACTGGGCATATTAACCACACTTCAGGGCCATGCACAACAACAGACAACCAACACAAAATAAGCTGATTACAAATGTTTTTGTAGATGTTTTGTCTCACATTGCTCTTGTTTATGTTGTTTTTTGACTCATTGGTCTTTTGTTTGCTTATTTTGGTTTCCATTTTTGTGTTTTTTGTGGTGTGTGCATTTATTGGGAGTGGGATGGATGAGAAGATGGAGAAGATATGGAAGGAGTTGTGGAGGAGGAAGCATGATCAGAATATACTTAGGAATTTTTTTTCAGTTGAAAAAACAGAAATATAGTCTCTCACAGTCTGCAAGCCAGAGGTCCAAAAGTAGCGTCAGTGGGCAGAAAGGGAGAGCAGGGCCATGCTCTTCCTGGAGACTCTAGAGAAGAATTCAGTGCTTAGCTCTTTCAATTTTATTGCAGTCAAGGGTATGGTCCTCCTTCCTCACAGCCTCTGTGTCTCTTTCTGCCTATCTCTCACATTCTTCCTCTTTCTCCCTTCCTTCTTAATTGTTTTGAATAGCATAGACTAAAGTACTTTTCATCTTTATAAAGTTTCCCTCTTGGGCTGAGGAGATGAAGGACTTGGCTTTCAACCCTACCAAGAGAATCAGTAAGAGAATCAGAAAACCATGTTTCATGCCACATCCCCAAATCCCATCACTCTCTACCTATCTCTATACTCTTATTATGCAATTTCTTTAAAAGATCTGTCTGACAAAATAATGTGTACTTCCTTGCCTCTGGTTTTCTCCTCATCTCAATTCTATTTGTCTTCTGTCAGTCATTGCCATGAGAAGTCTCTCGTCAAAGTCACCTATGACTCTCAAAGCTACTCTCTACAATTCAGTAGCATATAGAATGATGGCCACTCTTTCCCTCTTGATCAATTCCTGATTTTCCTCTTACTTTATCTCAAACTCCCTTCCAGCTATCTTCTAGATCAGTTGTTCTCAGTCTTCTTAATGACCCTTGAATACAGTTTCTCATGTTGTGCTGACCCCCAATCATAAAATTATTTTTGTTGCTACTTCATAACTGTAATTGTGTTACTGTTATAAATCCTAATGTCTGATATGCAAATGGTCTTAGGAGACCCCTGCGAAAGGGTCATTCAACACCCCTAAAAGGGTTACGACCACAGTTTGAGCATCACTGCTCTAGATGCTGAGGAACATTAAGGCTCACTCTTGGACACACTCCCCATTCTCTGTTCTCTTCTGTAGACAGCTTTACAATTCTTTCAGAGTCAAACACAAGGATTAGAATGCTGGCTCTATATTTCCCCCTATAAAATATGTATGGCAAATACCCCATCATCACTCAGATATCTCATGGCAGACCTGGATGGATATCACCATCCTTTCTCTGATTGGACACTCTACTGTTACTCTTATCCATCTAATTAATTAAAAACTCTAGAGAATCATAACAGGGTAAGAAAGGACACAGAAAACAGGAGTTTTTTCCTCACTGAAGGTGCTGTCTGAATGTACAGTGGGGCTCATTAACTATTTTCACACAGTAGTTCAGGACCTGAGCTCCTTTATTTTATGGCTTGATCTCCCTTTGCACCTCAGCAGGCTTTGAATGCAGCCAGCATTCTAGAGAACTGTGAGCAGAAAGCCAACATCCACTTCTAAAGACTGCCTTTAGTAAAGTATGTTGTCAGAACACCATCCAAGAATGGAGTCCTGTGAGGAGAACTCTGAGTGCTTGTAAGAAAACTCTAAGAAAACAAGAGTCTTATGACCTCAGTTTTTTCAAAATGCAGAGTTTGTTCTTGGAATGTGTTTTCATGCTACTTCCAGGTGTAGCAGGTAAGAATGAGTTTACTTCAGATTACTCAATACTGCTTGCTGCTGTTATTCAATTAAACCTTTATATGTCTCTATGGAAAACATGATTTTGCCATGTTCAGCTTGTCCTTGTAATTGTATACTTTACTCAGGTGACTCTTGGTAACTCTCAGAGTATAAATTGTCTGATGAACTGAATAAAGTTGGCCATCACATAAGACTGTAGTCTGCCTCATTTACCAACTCCATTCTCCCAGGTCCCACCACCTCTCGAGTGGTGAATATCATGTCACTTCCAGACACATTCTACTGGTGAGAGCAGCCACATGCTACTACTTGCTGGTTAGACTGGCTATAACTCCATGGTCTAGGAACAGCAGGCTCTGGCTGAGCAGTTGCCCACAAAAGAAAAAGAGAGCTGAGATTTGTGGTAAAGAGCTAGCTAAAACAAAATACCCAGGATTGTAGTTGATCTGAGCATAATTAAAGATCTGAGTAGAAATTTCAAATAAAAAGCAGAAGGCTTTTTCCTGGAAAGGACCAAGAAGAGTCTATGAGAACAGAGAAGACAAACAAAGCTGTGGCACACTACACCATGCTTAGGGTGCTTCACACCCCAAGTCTTCACAACTTAGCTTCCCTGACATTCAGACTCCCATGGGTACATCTCTCAAGAAACCAGAGAAGGACCAGCCCTCATGAGGTTGCCCTAAAGATGAATTGAAAAAAATGAATTTCTCCTAACTCCCACTGGTATTGAAATGAATGTGCACATAAATACAGTCTGACAGTGGCAAGAAAAAAAACATAAATAATGAAGAAGAGCCAGGCAAAGATATCATTGGCTAATTGTTTCTGTCACTCTCCTGAGTTCCCTTGGGTGTCTGTTACAAATGAGCGTTTTAGTAAATGTAGTTTTCAAGGTAGTCTGACATCTCACCTTGGGATTTGACAGCCTTGTATAATGAGCTGCCAGAGTGCTCTAAACTCCCTCCATCCTCTTTTTCTTCATGTTCCTATTATGCAGAAGTGGGTCATGAACATGAAGAGAACTTTTATTCAGTGACTTATAATGGCAGATTGACTGACATATATTCATGGATTTTGAAGAAGACAAAAATCACAAGGTGCCTAAAATGTATGGGCATGAAATGGACACAGATATACTAGCAGCCCTTTAACCTAGGAAGTTGGGCTTCCTAACTGAGTCATGAAAATGAGATGCTACTGCACCAGAGCAGAGAACATGGGCTGGAGGAGGAGGTGCTACATCAAGGTAGAAAACAGAAAGAATTCAACCCTGAACCACAAGGGTCTAAACCTTTCTCAGGGAACAGCTGGGGGGGGGTGATGTCACTTTTATGAGATACTCTGTGACTTTTAAGCCAAAACAAAACAACAATAACAAAAACAATGGCAGTTCCCCATAAGTCAAAGTAGCCATGGTAAATTTTCTCACTTAGCTGTCACCAAAACTTCCAACTAGTTTCCATGGAGACAGCCTACAGATCAAAAAATATAAATGATTCAAACTACTAACCAAAGAAGGAAAAACACTGACCATTCCAATGCTTTTCCACTGGGACCTTTGATACTCATCTTGGGACAAGACACTTATTTGAGGGGCAAAAGGCTTTAGCATGTTTTCTGTCATAGTTTATGAACTATGTGGGACAAGAGGTTTTGTTTGCTATTTCAGTCATTAGTTTAGACTAGAACATTTTATTGTATGGTAGCTTCTATTGCTTCATCCAGTTAGTTTATTGGTTTATTTATTATATATGTTAGACTCACACATGAGAAATACACTGCCTATCCACCTCAAATGACCTATATTTTATTCTGGTGCAGGTTCTGAAAACAAAATAAGATAATTTGTCAGCAAGAGAATTTGCCATTTATGTAATGCTTGTTATAGCTGGAGTCTTGTTAATTATGCATGGCCAAGATTGCAGAACAGAAGGCTTTTTCTAGCATAGGTCATCCTGCTCAAAGCCTAGTCCTCAGGAACTCAGGGAACATATGCATGGATCCTGTGTAGAATGAGTGTAAAGGTAAGCTTTAAAAAATTGTTTTTTATTCCAAACTCAAAGAAGCCACTTTGGTTGTTAACAGAAAAAAAACAAGGATCTGGTACCATAAGCCAGAGTAAATCCTCTGTTGTGGTTTAAATGTGAAACATCCACAGATATGAGTGTGTGTGTGACACTTGGTACCCAGCTCATAGTACAGTTTTGGAGGGCAGTGAAACCTTTAGAAGGTAAGACCTGAGTAGTACAAGTAGGATGCTAGGAGTCGGCCCTGTACATTATATTCAACTATGGTTGTGGTCTAACCTGTGCCTCTTGGTTAGTCTACAATATTATGATCTCAGGAATAAGTTCTGCCCCTGCCATGGAGCTGCTCTCATTGCCCCTCTACCATGACAGACTCAAGCCTCAGGAACTAAGGGCCCAAACAAGATGCTTCTGTGAGGCATCATCCCCCAGCACTGAGGAAAGTAGATGACACAGACTTATCAGTACCCACAAGCAAAGATGAGAAACAAGATGATACCCTTGCAGGGAGGGAGGCAGGAAAAGCAGAGCCAGGATGAGAAATCCTCATCACCAGTGCTTGCTCCTTTCCTGAAGGAAATAAGTGCACACACAGTACACTATCTAGCTTCACTGATGCAAAAAAAAAAAAAAAAAAAAAAAAAATGGCCTTCCTATAACTTGAACAGCTCCATCCTCTTCTTGCTCTTTCAGGCCCCAAACCCAGTAATCATCCGTACCCACATCCTGGGACTTGAGTTGGCCTACCCTAACATCTACCCCATTCATGACCTGCTGAAGCACATAAAGGGACTGGTCCTGTGGAACAATAGCACAGGATCTACATGACTCAGGGGGCAAAAGCAGAATAGCTGAGAAGAATTTTGGTGAGGGTCCAGTGATGATGGTGTTTCAGAGGCCAGAGGCCTTGAACCAAACCAATGACTCACTGCAATGATCATGTTGCAGATGAGGCTGACTGGACAAAAGGGTATATATACTATGTGACACACCACAGCTCCCAGTGACACTAGGATAAATGAAGAAGTATTTAGAAAGTATAAAGAAAGATGGGGGAGTGAGGTGGGGATTTTTTTCATCTGTTTTATTTTATTTTAATTCATTTTGGGGGGTGGTTCTTTTGGGGGGATGCTGCAAAGGTGAGGGGCAGTTATGGAGGGACTGAGAAGTGAGCACTATTAGAGTGTATGATGTAAAATTCCCAGAGAATCAATAAAGCTTTATGTTATATTGAAGGAAGGAAGGAAGGAAGGAAGGAAGGAAGGAGAGAGAGGGAGAGAGAGAGAGAGAGAGAGAGAGAGAGAGAGAGAGAGAGAAAGAAAGAAAAAAAAAAAAGAAAAAAAAAAAAAAAAAAAAAAAAAAAAAAAAGAAAGAAAGAAGGAAGGAAAGAAAGAAAGAAGGAAAGAAAGAAAGGGAGTAAGAGTTAGTTGACATGAACCTTCCATTCTGGCCCTTTTCTTTTCTTCCCTGGAGGAAAGGCACAATACTAGGCATAAACAAAAAGCTTAGTAAAACTTTGCAATTTTCTTGTATTAAGGAAGAGAAACATGTCCTAGAGGTGACAGGCTACACGGATCTCTGATCCTCAAGTTTTCCTTGAGGACCCAACCTAGACTGACACCTTCAAATGAATTGTTACATAAGAACAATGAACATCTCTTTGGTACACCTGGTAAACCCCTGTTCTGTGATACCAAAGACCTTCTTATCTAATAAAGCATGGCTATTACTGAATAGTACAAAAATGCCCATACAATGAGACTAATAATGAAATATAAGGAGATGAGGTGCGAGAGATGAGGGAGAGTATAGATTCTTTGTCAGTCAGGGTATCAACAGAACACAGCCAACAGGAGACAGGCATGTAGAGACTCAATGCAGAAAATTATCTGGGGTCTGGTAAGGCATGTACGATGTCCACATGGCAAACCTCAAAGAGAGGCAAACTGAAGAGTCTCAGGCAGGGACTGACTGCAACCTACAAGCAAGGCATACATGGTAGCCAACATACAAAGCAGCAGTCACATTGACTGAATCTTCAGCACCGGCAGGCTTTAGCCCAGTAACCCCAGGATTGAGATGGAGGGAAGCCTACTGAAATTCGAGATCTATGGGTCATACAACCCTTTCACAGGGGTCATATATCAGATATCCTGCATATCAGATATTTACATTATGGTTCATATCAGCAGTCCAATTATAGTTATAAAGTAGCAACAAAAACAATTCTATGGTTGGGGATCGCCACAACATGAGGAACTATATTAAAGGGTCGAAACACTTAGGAAGGTTGAGAACCAAATCGCTGTCCTGGGTAAGCTAGCTGCACAAGAGGGAAAGCTCTAGAAAGAGTTAACAAAGAAGCATAGGCCGCCACTCAGCTCCAGGCCTAGGCCAGCTCTTTAGGAATAAACAGGAAGCCAAATCCTTTCAAAAGACCTTGCTATGCTTCTGAAAAAACATACATACTTTTAATTTTTGCTGCCTGGGGATCCAGCCTCCAACAGCACAGAACTCAAAGGGAATCCACGGAGTCGGCACATACTATGACTTTTTTCTCTGGGGGGTTAAGGAAAAAGACACTCACACACTCTTTTCTTTATTCTTTTTTATTCTCCATTCTCTATTCTTACCTCTACCAGAAATGTCACTTCTGTCTCTCTTAATGTTTTCCCTCTAACTCTCTCATTTTTGATGATTTCCTTCTAACTCTCTCATTCTTGATGTTTGCCTTAAAACACATTTTAACACTATCTTTACTCTTTCCCTTACAGCTTATATACCCCAGCAAAAATCTTTCAGGCAATATAAAAATTACAATGTGGTTACATTTGTTTTTCAAATGATTGATTACAATGAATACAAGTAAAAATCAGCATGTTTTCCATATCCCTTACATGATTAAACATTTTCACATCTTACAGGTGAAAAACATATTATCCCAAGAACCCACATACATTCATACCCAAGCAACTTGTTATAGAATAACAGAATGTAAGCAAGCAAGATATTCTTTTACTGGAAAGCAACATTTTGTGGTTACAAAAAAAGGACCAAGCACTTTATTACTTATCTGGAAAGGTAATCTTATAAAAAAATCTTAAAGGAATCACAAATCTGAACTTTTATATATGAAAAAGAATCATCCAGCTCTACTTTAAATCTTTGGGGTACATACACACTCATCAATAGTTGTTTTTTTTTTTATATATATCTGGAGATTAAAGGCAAAAATGGGTACAAAAAATTAATCTTCATCTTTGGTCATGAACTAATCCTAGCAAGAAAGGCACATCAGCCAATGATAATTGGGCTGCTTTGTTCTTATTCTCTGACCTTAACAAATTCCTCATTCAACTATGTGTCTTTCTAAAATTTTAATTTGTCTTTCTTCAGTTTAAACCTCAAAGCTATTTAACAAAAACACCTAATCTAACATTAAGTTATTTTCAAAGCTTTGTATCAGCTATGATGCACTCTGAAACCTGTGAATATATCTCCCAACATTAAGATTAGAAGAATTTGCCGGGCGGTGGTGGCGCACGCCTTTAATCCCAGCACTCGGGAGGCAGAGCCAGGCGGATCTCTGTGAGTTCGAGGCCAGCCTGGGCTACCAAGTGAGCTCCAGGAAAGGCACAAAGCTACACAGAGAAACCCTGTCTCGAAAAACCAAAAAAAAAAAAAAAAAAAAAAAAAAAGATTAGAAGAATTTAAACTAGCTGGGCTACTGGGACTCAATGGCTTTTCTTAATCATTAACCTAAGATAGAAACTTATAAAATAACAATAGAAACTCATGTGTTCTAGCTGTGTGATACTTCCTTCTTTTATTTTTTTTATCATCAAACTCTATTTAAACTAACATTATTATTATCAACTAGAGAGTACAGTGTAGGAAGAAATCATCTTCATAATAATCCCCAGGTAAAAATGCCTAGTAGAACAGGATGTTTTCATGAGATGAACACACTACATTACAGGCAGTGGGGATCTCCCCACACCCATTCATACCATGTCAGATACCAGAGAAAGAGGGCAGCAGCAAACATGCGAAGGCACAGCAGAAGCAAAAGGCATCTGGAGTCTGTGGTATCGGGACCTTGTCTATCTGAGATTCACCCATCAGGGGTTTTCCTCCTGGTGGGCTGACACCTTGAACTTCAATTGCCACCTGCTACTCCTCTGACATGGCCACCAGCATTTAATCCTCCTAGTCTTCCCAAAACGGTGCCTACAGGCATTTACTGGAGGAATTGTGATTGAAAAATAATCAGACTTAACTATGATTGGTTTCCTGGCTCTAATTCCCAGAGATTAAAGTATCACTGCCCTCCCCACCCCTTCACAAAAGTACAGGAGAGGCTGGGTACTCAGTGGAGTTTGCTTCAGGTCCATGTTTCAGAGAGATCAAGATTCTGGACATCATTTGTGATTATTTCACGACTTTGAGAACTCAGGGTTGGAAGAGCTGCTCAAAAGCTGGAAGAATCAGCTGGGCGGTGGTGGCGCACGCCTTTAATCCCAGCACTCGGGAGGCAGAGCCAGGCGGATCTCTGTGAGTTCGAGGCCAGCCAGGACTACCAAGTGAGTTCCAGGAAAGGCGCAAAGCTACACAGAGAAACCCTGTCTTGAAAAACCAAAAAAAAAAAAAAAAAAAAAAGCTGGAAGAATCTCCATAAGCTCCCTGACCCGTAACGGCGTGAGAATTGCTGTGTGGAAGTCCCTGTGCAACCACCAAAACTTTGTGCATCTGGGAGATCAGTAAGGCAAAGGAACACTGTCCAGCTGTAGCCAACAAAAGGGTTAGGATCACCACTGGGGACTCAACAGAGGCAAAGCCTTGATTCCCAGATCCCTAAGAATCTCTATTCATATCATTTGTTGGGCCTCTGAAGGAGACAGACCTTGAATGACAATAATCATAAGTAGCAATCCCAACCACAGCCCCTCTTCTAAGCGTGTTTTTGTTCCTAAAACAAGTCCACACATCACCCTGGTGCTTGCAGAAGGTCTAGCACACAGAGGACCCCAGGTTCAACCACCAGCACCACATAAAAAGAAATAAGCATTTTAAATAACAATGAAAGAATATTCTGAAATGGGCCCATGCTGCTACATAAGGCACTGTGCTACACAGACTTTAGAACCTGGTACTCGGTATGCAGGCGTGGACCTGAGAAGTTATTTTCTCTTCTCTCTGTCAACTAGCATGGACCATCAGAAGTGGTTTGCTGTCAGAAAAGCCAGAAATGTCTCTGTACTGTCTTGCTTCACACATCTATTAAGTCTCCACCCCCATGTCCTAACCAGTGTCACAGAGACTTTAGGGGCTTTCTTCCTCCACCAGATACTACACAACTATAATGCGATATTGATAAGTGCTGGCCAATAGGGAGTGCCCTCTCTGGGAATGCTAAGATATCTCTGTGCAGGAGAGATTTTTTCCACTGGGTAAGAATGAGCTACAATACCCAGCTGTCCTCTCTGGGTCTTCAGTAATGTACACATCCGCCCACTTACCAGTGGCTCATGAAAACTGCCAACTTTGAGGCATACTCAGGAAGAGAAGGTTCCTGGATCAGGGGTGCAGCTCAGTGGCAGAGTGTTTGCCTAGCACACACAAGATCTCTGGTTCGATCCTCAGCACCACATAAAAATAAGTAAGTAACAATGAGAAAATACTCTGAAATGGGTCCATGCTACTGTATAAGGCACTACCTGGACTGTGGAACACAGCCCAGCTGAGCATGCTGAAAGGGGTGGTGACAGCTGTCTGGAGCCCTTGGCAGGTCCTGATGAAAATGTTTAAATACAGACCCTTAGAATAATGGAGCAAAGTTGTACCGTCCTTGAGGATAGCCACATTTACTTAAAGTGAGTTTGTTGTTTGTTTTCTAGAAGAGTTTCTAGCCCAGGTTGGTCTCTAATTCCCTATGTAGCCAAGGAATTTGGAATTCACTATGTAATAGAGGATGGCCTTAAATCTTCCAAGTGTTGGGATTAGAGAAGTGTGCAACCACACCCAGTCTGTGGGAGGCCGGGGATCGAACCCAGAGTCTTGTGCACATGAGGCAACCAGTCTGCCGGTTGAGCAACATCCCAAGTCTAACACTCATTTTGGAGAAACAGCTTTGTTTGTGCTGGACCTCAGTAAACACTGAACTGTTGTCCATGGATACTAAGATGTCATACAAACCAAACTGTGCAGCCAGAATAGGTATTGTCTAACTCACCAAGCGCTACAGCTGCCCACGAAGAGAGCACTCAGTCATCAAGTGGAAATGGTATAAATAAGATCAGGCTTAATCTGGTCCTTAAGACCCAAGCGAGTTATACAAAGAAATGTCCTAAGTCTCACACCCCTAACCCTGCTATGCTACTTGTCCCTGAAAATTGATGGCCTCTTAGGGAATCCCCTAGGGACATTTTGAGAAATAAAACCACTTTGTGGTTACAGGTATGTTTTATATAATATGCAGGTATTAGCCAAAGTGAATAGCTGCAATGTACAGGCCGACCCCAGAGGTTCCCTCAAGTGAAGGGAGATCCTTCTGGTGAACATAACTTGGCTACCCAGTTTGGTCATTTTATGAAAAAAGAGGGATACATAGAGGAGAGAGACAGAGAGAGAGAGAGAGATCATAAATTGTGCCTTCTGATTTGATAGGAAGGCCAGGAACATGGAAAGAACATAACTAGAAAATTGGTGACCAAGAAAGACATAAGAAGACATTTTCAGATGGGCACAAAGCATGAAGCACCTGAAGGAGTAGCCTTGGGAAAGAATTTCTATACTTAGGTGGGTTAGAAGCAGTCTGTACATGTTCCTAACTTCATTGCCCAGGCACCCTTTCATTGCCCAATGGGCTCATGAACAAAGTGGCCACAATGGTAGTGATGGAGGCTATTCATAACGTTGGTAACCTGGCTTCCACTCACCATGATTGATCTGTGCTGTGGGATAATGCTTTTGTACACTGGTTTAATAAAATGCTGATTGGCCAGTAGCCAGGCAGGAAGTATAGGTGGGATAAGCAGACAAGGAGAATTCTGGGAAGAGGAAGGCTGAGTCAGGAGAAGCCTGCCTGCCATCCAGGGAGCAGCATGTAATGGCACACAGTTAAAGCCATGGAACACGTGGCGAAATACATATTAACAGAAATGGGCTGAGTTTAAGTGTAAGAGCTAGCCAGTAGTAAGCCTGAGCTAATGGCCGAGCAGTTTTAATTAATGTAAGCCTCTGTGTGTTTACTTGCATCTGAGTGACTGCGGGACTGGGCAGGACATAGGAAAACTTCCGACTGTAGATCTGGCTACAGCCTCTGCTGATTGCTTGATCTATCAGCAGTTGGCAGTTACTCGAATGAACTTGAAAACAGTTGCTCCCACTGTGGAACCTGGTAATGGCCTCAGAGCCAGGTCACAGCCTTGCTGCAATCAGTCTCAGTACAAAGCCAGGCTGAAGCCAGCCAGATGAGTCACTTCCTGGTTTCTTATCACAAACACTCGGATCATAAAAGCTTATTTGATAGAAAAATCCTGAACTCCTCTAATATGTCACAGTAAATAACATCCACCCAAGCATGAATAAACCTCCTGGGCTGGGGAATACCAGGAAAGTAAGACAGGATAGTGATGGGGCTCACCAAAAGGAAGCATACATTACTTTCCTGTTTTAGTTTTCTATCTTGGTATCTTTTTATTCATACATAACAAGTAAAATCAGAATCACATTGTTTACAGTTAAGAAGCTTATTTCTAATACTTACACACTTGGCTTTTGTCTGTTTCCTCAGATAATTACACCTGGACATTAAATTTTTTTAAAGGGGGGGGCTATACTTCCATCCTTTTCATCTTTCTCCCAAGCACTATAATAATAAAGGGAACTAAAAAAAATCAAATAGAGATCCATCAAGACAGATGATCAGAGCCATGGGGACAACTATGGGACATCTCTGACCCAGGAACAATCATATAAACAGTATATGGTAGTTATTAAATAAGACTGAGAAGTTATAAAAATTATGACAAAATAAAATAAATAAAAACCTCTCCACAGTTTTGCTCCTTCCTATGGGGCAGAACTTGGTGGCCTCCAGATGAGCAATCAGATGCTCCCTGAGCCTTCCATTGTGAGTTTCCATTTCTGTGTAAACCCTGACTATCTGACACACACACAGAAGCTCAATCGCTCCCAACAGATTTATTTCTAGGTATAAATCTATGCCTTTCAAATTGTATTTTGTTATCATTGTTGTTCAGAGAAAGATTAATTCCGTGCCTTGCCTTTGATGTTCTAGCAATGACAATCGGCCTGTGGAGACATCATCACAGCAGATAGGCTTCTCTTGTCGGAAAGCTGGTTTTCCTTTTGGCCTGATCTAGTAAGATTCAGATCTCACAGCATACTAACTCCAGAATAAAAGTCCTTATCTTCAGTTTTTAAAATTTAATTTCTTCCATTTTCCATTTTAAGCCTGCAGTTATTCGTTAGAAATCATTTGCAAATAATGCTTGGTCTCTTTATTCACTCCTAGATGTCAAGAAATCACTATAATTTTTTTATCTCAACACTATCCTATATGAATTTAATTTTAGAAAGCAGTGCATTCACTATAGCAGCTGTCATATACTACAGGGAAGATATTAAACCACCCACGGGCACGATTTTCAGATCTAGTGGCACTAAGTTGCTGGTGAGCTTAAATCAATTTACCAGTTAATGAGGCAATCTTCTCGGTCCATTTCTGTAATTAGTAGTTCCCATGTATAGTGGAAATTCCAAGTTCACCTTTCTGTCTTTCTTTAAGCAACTGATTAAAGACCCAAAAATACTGACTTTGGATCTTTAATATCAAGTTTTATATAATCTTCAGTATCTGCCCAATGTAATCTAACTTGACTCAAGTTTGGTTAGCAGAGTCCCTTTAGCTATGTACACAGAAAGTTTAAAGAGTGACAGTTAAGACAAGAAGCCAAGGTAATAACATTGCTTCAATGGTTGAAGCGGTATCTGATACAGAATCATGCAAGACAACTGGCATTCAAGAAATGAAAGATCTAGCCGGGCAGTGGTGGCGCATGCCTTTAATCCCAGCACTCGGAAGGCAGAGCCAGGTGGAGCTCTGTGAGTTCGAGGCCAGCCTGGTCTACAGAGCGAGATCCAGGAAAGGCGCAAAGCTACACAAAGAAACCCTGTCTCGAAAAAAAAAAAAAAAAAAAAAAAAAAAAGGAAATGAAAGATCTAATCATTAAATGCATCAAACATAGTGGCTTAAAACAAAAGAAGTTATTCTATCATAATCCCAGAAGCTAGGAGTGTGAGGTCATGTGGTCAGCTGGACTGTCTTTCTTTAGGGAATCTTTCCTTGTCTCCTCCAGGTTTCAGGGGCCATCTTCATTTCTCATCAACTCAGTGAACTGCTCAGCAGTCGCAAACAATGCCACCTCCTCCTCCAGTCTGTCTTCCAGCTCAGATCTCCTTCTGACCTCCTCTTATGAAATTTCATCCCTGTCCGCTTTAAGGCCCATCTAAGTAATCCACAGGATGATGGTCCTATCTGAAGATTCCAATCTTAACACATTTCCAAAGACCTTTGTTCCAAATAAGGTCATTTCCTCCATTCCCAGGAACTGGAATAGAATTTTTTTTTTTTTTTTTTTTTTTTTTTTTTGTTTTTCGAGACAGGGTTTCTCTGTGTAGCTTTGCGCCTTTCCTGGAGCTCACTTGGTAGCCCAGGCTGGCCTCGAACTCACAGAGATCCGCCTGGCTCTGCCTCCCGAGTGCTGGGATTAAAGGCGTGCGCCACCAACGCCCGGCTAGAATAGAATATTTTTAAGGAGCCCTTTTTCTTTTATCAGGTGACCACACATGATAAGATGTGAAAGACAGCCATACCCACAAAGAAAACTCACATTTAGGATTGGTTGAGGAATGAGTGACTGGGCCAGCAGGACAGAGCCATGGCAATTTAGTATGTGTTTCAGCTTTGGATTCGTATGTGACTCTGTGGATACAAAACTTTACAACTTGGTTCAGTTTTCAAGACCTTGGAAGATTTTAAAATACAATGGTGCTTGGCTTTAAATGGGATGGCCATGGCATAGCACCTACCTCCAAGGCTCATGGTTCATTGCAGAAGAGAGGCAGAAAGACAATGAAGAGCCAGGAGTGGTGACTATCCATGGACAAACGGTACTTGTCAGACACGACAGGGCTGTTGTACACATGAACTCACCGCAGCTGTGACGGCATGCACAAGACCTGCGCTAGACCAAGGCAGCCCAAACCCCAGCGTGGACTGAGAAGGGGCTCCTGAAATCACACCCTAGCCGAAGAGCCATTGGCAACTGAGAAGCGCTGGGAGAGGAAGAGTCAGGTTTCTTTGGACGTGTGGCCTGTGAGAGTCTACCCATGCTCCAGTAGACAGCCCTGTCCCCGTGCATACACAGGTAGCACACAACTGATCTGAAAAGGACACATGAAGTTGGGAAGAAATAGAGTGGGGAGGATAGGAAACAATTGGAGAAGAGAGGAAAGGTGTAGATTTGATCAAAACACATTATATGAATGTATAAAGTTCTCAAAAATATATATATATTTGCTCTTTCATATATATGTATACACACATTACACACACATTTTACACACACACACACACACACACACACACACACACACACCCAAACTCTACAGACTTGCTAATCCAAAAGATAAAAGACCAAAACAAGCATGTGGGCATAGGAGTCAGGAAGGCATTGGAATCCTGTCTACACCGAACTCCAAAGGATATGACACCTTAAGTTCTTTCTTTTAAGCTAGAGAGTAAAGGTCATTATTTTATGGTAATAATACTCTGAAGAGATCAGGGAGAGGCACACTGAGTAGGGAAGCAGCATCTGGGGTCTGGGAGAACAAGGGAATTCTTTAAATGTCCAGCATCTACTTACTGGCACTTCTGCATCTGTTGTTCCCTCTACCCCATTGCAGCCTCACCTGAGCACCAGCATATGATGGTGTCCTCTGCAATTTTTAGGCAAGGAGATGGGTAACTTACTAAAAGTCACAGCTATCACTTACACAATTGACCCCAAGCCTAAATCCTTCTGACCCCTGTGTCTGTTAAAGTGAGAAAAGAAAGTAATGAAGCTGGTAGATTAAAACTTAGTGTTTGGAATGTTTACATGCTTGCTTACTTAGCTCCTCGACATTGCCCACTGAGAAATGCTGAGACAGGAAAAGGATAGATCCTGTCTCCAAGAAGCTTCCTCCACTCAGGCTACTGAAAGCTATCTGGCATCTGGAGGCTTGGTGGTGACCGGTGAAGTCCAGCACAGCATCAAATCAGAAAACTCCTGGATGTCTTTCACCTCGAAGCTGACTGTCTAGAAACAGATCAGCCTGTGTGCAATGAAAGCAGAAGGTTGTTGTATGAGTCCATTGTTCACATTCATCAGGGATAGGTAGATTATCCTAACATCACTGTGTCTTCTCTACTGATTCCACCATCCTCCCCAACCATGTACCACCTCTCAGAGAGAAAGAACCCAGGCAAAAGGCCTCAGTCCCAACCTTTCATGTTTCTACTTCTTGTTGTCTAATGCCTCTTTTTTTTCTTTTTTAAATTTATTTTTTTAAGTTTTTATTTAATATTACATACCAATCCCAGTTCCACCTCCCTTCCCCTTCTCTCACCTCCTACCTCCTCCAATCCCACCCTCCATCAACTCCTCAGAGAGGGTAAGGCTTCCCTTGGGGAGTCAACACAGTCTGTCATACTAAGTTGAGACAGGACCAAGTAAGTCCCTCCACTCTGTGTCAAGGCTGAGCAATGTATCCCACTCTAGGGAATGCGTTCCAAAAAGCCATTCACACACCCAAGATAGGTCCTGTTCCCACTACCAGGGGCTCCCCAAACAATCTAGACACATAACTGTCACCCACATTCAGAGAGCCTGGTTCAGTCCCATGCATGTTCCCCAATTGACAGGCTGGAGTCCATGAGCTCCCACCAGCTTGGGGTCAGCTGTCTTTATGGTTTTCCCCATCATAATCTTGACCTCACTTGTTCCTGTGATCCCTCCTCCTCTCTTCAACTGAAGTCTAGGAGCTCGGCCCAGTGCTTGGTTGTGGATCTCTGCATTTGCTTCCATCAGTTACTGGATGTAGATTCTATGATGACAGTTAGGGCAATCACTAATTATAGGGGAAAGTAACTTCAGGCACTTTCTCCACTATTACTAGGAGTCTTAGTTGGTGTCATCCTTGTGGATTCCTGGGGATTTCCCTAGCACCAGGTTTCTCCCTAACCCCCTAATGGTTTCCTCTACCAAGAGATCTTTCATTGCTCTCCCTCTCTGTCCCTCCTCCACTCGGCCATCTCAGTCTCTCCCATTCCCATGCCCAATCCCTTCCCCGCTACACACCTCCCCATTGCAATTTTTGAGATGGTTTCCTCAGTTGGAGACCATGACATATCTTAATCAAGATTGGTTGTTTTAGCCCTTTTAGAATTCAAATTGTCTCAAAAGGCAGAAGTCTGTCTTTTACTGTGGTTTTCTTGCACTCAGACTCTGTTGTAAGGGGCATGGCATCTTCCACTGCTCTGTCCTTAGGCTCTTGCTCTATCTACCCATCAGCCCTCTCTTTACAGGACTGAAAAAGGTATATAACAAGCGAATGAGAAGAACAGGGAGGACACAGTGACAGAAAGAAATGAATCAGGTGAATAAGGAACTAATAATGAATGAAGGGGGCAGAGTGGTGTCTAACTCATAACATGGAGTTAAATACAACAAATAAATGAAATAAAATGAAACATACATCATAAGTGAGTGATATAAACAGGAAGTAGAAAATAATTGGCCATTTCAGTGAGGATAGAGAGGTACAGACAGACTCAGGCAGGCATATAAGCTGCAAAGAACAAAACAGCTGAATTGATTCTGTTGCCCTAAATGTCTGCTCCATATTAATGAATCAGCTTCCATCATATGTTTGAAGAAATTTTTGTCAAGTGATTTTTTTTCAGGTCAGCTTAAATAGAGACAGGGTCAGCAATCCAAAGAGCAAAGTATTCCTGTCATTTAAAGATAGGTTATTTCCTAAGGAGAGACTGATCTATTATTCTACTTGGCCATATTGATTTGACATGGGGTATTTCAAACAATAGAGCAAGCTAGCCTATCATTCTCTGAATCAGTCATGGCAGATCTCCACAGTGTACTATTATGGAAAATGCTTTGATCTAGCAAAGGTCTGTTTAGAATACAGACTCAACCGCCTAAAACACACATGTGCCTCCTATGAATTTATACCAGTGGCAGCTTTCTCAAGTTGTGTAAGCTTTCTTATTAATGCAAATTAAAGAGGAAGAAAAGCAAGTGCAAAGTGTATCTCTCATGTGGAATTTCCCAGACTGTTGGCATAAGTCAGCCAAGGCCTGCACATCGTCACAAAGCAGTGTGTATAAGCAACTGGTGTTCCATTTATGGGTCAGGCTACCTCCTCCAACCATTTCACTAAGTTTCTATTAATCAACCCCAAATACTAAACTGGCAAGAATTTAAAAACAGGGGCTAGAGAGATGGATCAGGAGTTAAGAGACCTTACTGCACTTGCAGAGGATGTGGATTTGTGTCCCAGCAACCACAGAGCAGACCTCATCCATCTATAACTGCAATTCCAGGGGATCTGATGCTATTTTCTGGCCTCCCACATGTGGTACACATAAACTCATGCAGGCATATATACATCCACATAAATAATAAATATATCTTACTTTAAAGGATTCAGAACAAAATGCAGACTGTTCTGTTGAGAACCTAGCCTCCAAAAAGATGGCTATCAAGTATGAAGACTTGGATGAGACTGCATTGTTAGAACCTATGTAGATTCTACCCATTTACAACCTCTGAGCCAGTACACTGGGGATTTGTACTCACTGCCATAGTTGGTCTTTCCAGGCACACCCCTCAACAAGAGAGTTATAGAGGTTCTTTCTCCACTTTGAGACATGGCCGTGCCTAAATGGCATCTTAGGCTTACAAGGAGAGAATTAGGTTAGCCCTTCACCAAAGCCAATAGGAGCAGGAGAGATTCATACTTTGTAGTTCCCGTGACTGATAGCACAAAAAATAAATAAATAAATAATAAAATGCTGTGAGTAATTGCCTACCACCC